>NC_138763.1:8579008-8894589 GCF_965113315.1 Podarcis vaucheri | reverse complement strand
TCTGGGTCGGGCTAGGGGGGGGGGTGTCCTGCTGCCTGAAATCCTGGACAGCTGCTGCCAGCCAGTGTAGCTCAGGGGTACCAAAAGTGAGTGGTACCTCCGCCATGGGGGCTGTGGGGTTACCTGGGGAGTGCTAAGAGGCAAGGGGGTGGCAGGGGCCCCTGGAGGTTTAAATTAGTATCCGGCTTTGAAAAGCCTGGATTAAATTCACTAGTTTTGTTGAATTAATTAAACGAAACAGTTTAAATCGGACTTTGAATAAATGTGCAAAGGATTGCTACTGTTTTCAATTTGGCTGTGACTTTATCTTCCTTAGCGTGTAGCGGAAACTGCTACTCTGAATAATGTTTCTTATGGGGTAGTGGGCACTGGGGTTGAGTTTATGGAACCAAGTGGGGGTGGTTTGAAAAAGTTTGGGGACCACTGGTGGGGGTAATATTAAACTAGATGGAACAATAGTCTGCCTCTTCACATAAGGCAAGCCCCTGTCTTCCTAAATTAACTCCACACATTTGCTGACGTCCTTCCTCTTGTCTGTCCTGAGTCAATTTTATTAGGTGCGGAATTCCATTTTATACACACACACACACACACACTCAAAAGCAGAAATCTGTACTGTCCTGGTTATTCTGCGCTTCCAAAACATATCAGCACTTCTCTAAATGCAGCGTACCGTGTGGTAAAGTTTGACATCGGTTTGGTTGGGGAAGAGGCCTCCTGCTCCCAGCAACGGCTTCCCAATACACACACAAAACACACAACATCGGCATAGCAACTGGCACATTTTTATTATTGCAATGTATTTACCTAGATGGGGCCGAGAGTATTAAGTGGCGCTTAACCAGATTGTGCTCATATTCTGCTCTAGCCCACACCACTGGTGAACGCATACCAAGCCAGCAAAAAAACAAAACAAAACAAAAAAACCACCCCCAACAGCAAACGGATTAACTCCTGTTCCATTGTTTAAGCTGGGATTCCCCTTATTTCTGTAACCCGAGAGCTGGCTGGAACTGCCTGCCTAGGAGACGAACCTTGTTGGCAGTTTCACTTCAAATGGCTTTCCCCCATCTCTTGATGGGCAACCCTTGGGCCCTGCTTGCTGGAAGGAACACCTCCTTCTACTGCCTGATATCTCCTAGGGAAACTCTGCTGTGCCCTTCAGAAACCAGGCTGCTAACCCCAAGGGGCAGGGCCTTCTCTGCTGTGGCCCCATAGCTGTGCAACTCTTTTCTTCTAGAAGGTCCACTTGACTCAATCCATGGGCACTTTTCAGGGAATATGCTCATCTCCCAGAAAACCCTTGAAGCAATGTAAAGTGGGCTTCAGGTGGTGCTCCAAACATGGGTCTATTTTGATGTTTCCCAAACTTGGGTCTTCCACTGTTTTTGGACTACACTTCCCATTATCCCTGACCACTGATCATGCTAGTTAGGGATGATGGGAGTTGTAGTCCAACAGCAGCAGAAGATTCAAGTTTGGGAAACCCTGGTTTATTTGTTTATTTATCCATCTGGACAACCCACGCTCACTTGCCAGCTACCTGATGTCATATGTGGGCCAGCAAGAAGGTGGACTTCTGGGCCACAGGGGACTTCTGAAGTGTCAATCAGCTGAGTGACATAGTCTCAAAAGACCCATGTGTGATGCTTCTGAAGTCCTACTGATGTTCTTATCAGGCAAATCCTCTGCTTCATCCCAGTATGCCTGAAGTCGAACTGCTACCCAATGTGACCACAGCTGCCTCCACCCTTATGCAGGGGTAGGTCTGCAGAGGGAGCTTTGTTCCCTTCTTGAGCTTGACTAACTCGCATACCTGGGCAAGGGGAAAGTCAGGGGGTGGCATGAGAGATGTATGCATGGTTGCTTCCCTTCCTGGTAATTGTGCAACATGCACAGCAAGGGAGGGAGGTGGGAGCAGGGCCCCCAGTTCCTCTGCATGCAAGTGGCTACACCTGCATAGGGATGGATCCTGCCCTCTGTGTTGCCTCCTAATCCGATTGCTTTTGTGAACTTGTAACTTGCGTCAGCAGAGAGAAAGGTGGGCTAGAAATGGAAGGGAAGGAGGGTGTGAAGGTTGCAACCACGTACACCCAGCTCCTGGTGCACAGATCGTGAAGCTGAGGCTCCAATACTTTGGCCACCTCATGAGAAGAGAAGACTTCCTGGAAAAGACCCTGATGTTGGGAAAGATGGAGGGCACAAGGAAAAGGGGACGACAGAGGACGAGATGGTTGGACAGTGTTCTCGAAGCTACCAGCATGAGTCTGACCAAACTGCGGGAGGCAGTGGAAGACAGGAGTGCCTGGCGTGCTCTGGTCCAGGGGGTCACGAAGAGTCGGACACGACTAAACGACTAAACAACAAGAACAAACAACACCCAGCTCCACACCCTGCATGCAAGAACGATCACAAGAAGTACGAAAGAGCATATGGGAGCCTCACATCCAGCCTGGCTGTCCACGAGGTCAAACACATATTTGGGTATTGGCTGCTGTTGTTTTGCCATTTAGAGAAGCAGCCAGATTGGGACTGCGGCATAGAAAGGAGGGTGTTTTCTAAAATGCATACAAGCCCTGCCGGAGTCCCAGTGGAAAATGCCCATCCTCAAAGCTGCAATCTGCTGTAACTTCATTCATGGCGGGTAATACAGAGACGTTTCTGTTATGCCGAGAAGCTCTCAAAGGTGCAGGAGTCTGGCAGGGAGAAAGGAGGCAACCCTCATGGCACAGCAGGAACAGCTGGCTTCCCATCAACCGCTGCTGCCACCGTCCACCTTGCCTGTGGTCTGCATGGCACTGGGCAGGAACGCCCATGCCTCTGTGCCTGATCGGGGGCTGCCTGCTTGCCAGTGGAGGGGCAGGGGAAGCACTGTGGAAGTGATGCGCAGTGAGCAGGAGGTGCAACAGATACTACCTCTGGCGACTGGGTATTCTCAGAAAAGGTAAAAAAGGTGCCATTGCTTATC
Source organism: Podarcis vaucheri (assembly GCF_965113315.1). Lineage (NCBI taxonomy): Eukaryota > Metazoa > Chordata > Lepidosauria > Squamata > Lacertidae > Podarcis > Podarcis vaucheri. The sequence continues at coordinate 8,891,621 of NC_138763.1, read as the reverse complement.
ACTGGTTTTATTTTTTAAAATCTTTTAAACAATTCTTTTTTGTCATGGAACTCTTCTCAGTATTGATCCAGAGCAGAATTCCGATGTATAGTTAGCAGAGTAAAAACTTGAACACATTGCAGGATTCCCAAAAAATAGACCAGGGGCAATTATATTTCATCCAGCAGAGCTTTACTGCTACAGAAGGCAAATGAGCATAATGGTCACAAATCCAATACATTCAGGATTGGCACTGTCCATAAGAAATCCAGTTGCAGCAGACTTAACTTAAACTTACAATGACTTATAAGAAGTCTAAACCTCAACACTAGGCATATTATGTGCAGAACACCACACCAGAAGGAAAAGAGATAGAAAGAGAAAGTGAAGCGCAGGCTCCTTCTAGCCTATTACAGTGGTACCTCGGGTTAAGAACTTAATTCATTCCAGAGGTCAGTTCTTAACCTGAAAATGTTCTTAATATGAAGCATCACTTTAGCTAATGGGGCCTCCTGCTGCCGCACCGCCAGAGCAAAATTTCTGTTCTCATCCTGAAGCAAAGTTCTTAACCCAAGGTACTATTTCTGGGTTAGCAGAGTCTGTAACCTGAAGCATCTGTAACCTGAAGCGTCTGTAACCCAAGGTACCACTATATTATAGTCAGCATGACCTTGGCAGAATAGATAACAGAACCAGTTTAAACCAGGTGTACTCAGCTTCTCTGAAGGAATAACCTAAACATCATGAACATTCTGCTTGTATCTTTCACACAGAGAAGCTTCCAGAACCCTCTTGAATTAATTAGAATAAGAAAGATCTCTACACATCAGGTCAATACTTTCGGCACTAAGAAATGCAAACTGACAGTTTTTACCAATAATTTTATGGCTTTAGACTTTTTGTAAAAAATGTTTTGAGGTTGGTTTGTTTTTACAGCCAAGCGTTGCATAAATTTTGTGAAATAAAGTAAGTGAATGAATACATGAGAGAAGAGACGAATCAGAGTTATGCACCTTTCCAGCACGATGAGTATAGAAATCAGGCTCCGAGTGGCCACAGAGTGAAAGCATCTATGGGCAACGCATTATTAGAGGCAAAGAATAGTGCCGTTCTCCAAAGACCTGGATGTGCCTGGTTGGATCAACAGGGCCGTGTGTCCCTGGATGGTGGCAAAGGCGGAATATGCAGGGCCAGCTAGGCTGTGTCATGTGTGAAATGTGATGGAGGCTGCTCTGCTTCCCTGCTAACCATGCCAGGGAGTGAGAGCCTCTGCCAGCACTCAGAAGCTGCTACTGACCCGTGGACCCGGAGTCTCCATGGGCCGGCCTGTGCTGTCAGCTCCCTGACAGCTGCTGCTGGTCTTGCTCTTCCTCTAAATAACCTCAGACTCTTTTGCAAACCTGCCGGGAGCCAGATGTTATTGCTACTACATGTGAGGGCAGTGGAGGAGAAAAGTGCCTGCTTCTTGAGAGACGAGTCCATCAATGCAGCTGCCTCTCTGCCCAGTCTTGGGGGGGGGGGTACGTCCCTAACAGCAGAGGTGGGAGAGGGAAACACATCACGGGGGCACAGCGAGGATGCCTAGGGCACATGAGCAACATAAACTGGGATGCTGCTTTAAACAGCCATGGCTTCACCCAAAAGATCTGAAGTTTGTTTAAGGTGCTGAGAGTTGTCAGTAAAGGTAAAGGGACCCCTGACCATTAGGTCCAGTCGTGACCGACTCTGGGGTTGCAGCGCTCATCTCGCTTTACTGGCCAAGGGAGCCGGCATACGGCTTCCGGGTCTTGTGGCCAGCATGCCTAAGCCGCTTCTGGCAAACCAGAGCAGCGCACGGAAACGCCGTTTACCTTCCCGCTGGAGCGGTACCTATTTATCTACTTGCACTTCGTGCTTTCGAACTGCTAGGTTGGCAGGAGCAGGGACCGAACAACGGGAGCTCACCCAGTTGCGGGGATTCGAACCGCTGACCTTCTGATCGGCAAGCCCTAGGCTCAGTGGTTTAACCCACAGCGCCACCTGCGTGCTTGGAGTTGTTAGGAGTCCCCTATTCCCCTCCCAGAGCTAAATTCTTCTTCACAGATCTTGACAAGCTGGAATGTGTGCAGAGAAGGGCGACCAAGATGATCAGGGGTCTGGAATCCAAGCCGTATGAGGAATGGTTGAAGGAGCTGGGTATGTTTAGCCTGGAAAAGAGGAGACCGAGAGGAGATATGAGAGCCATCTTCACATATATCAAGGGTTGTCACATGGAAGAGGGAACAAGCTTGCTTTCTTCTGCACTGGACTCAAACCAATGGCTTCAAGTTACAAGAAAGGAGATTCCAACTGAAAGTCTGGAAAATAATTTCTGACAGTAAGAGCTGTTTGACAGTGGAACAGCCTCCCCAGGAAGTTGTGGATTCTCTTTCCTCGAAGATTTTAAAGCAGAGGTTGGACGGCCATCTATCACGGATGCTTTACCTGAGATTCCTGCATTGCAGGGGGTTGGACTAGATGACCCTCGGGTCCCTTCCAGCTCTACAATTCTATGATTCTAACTCTGCACTGGGCCGCCTTTAGGACCATCTGCCTTGTGAAGAAGACAGCGCATGGGAGGCTTATGGTGCAGTTGTCATACCAATGTCCCCAAAATGCATTTCCCTGGTCCAGAAACAGCAAGGTGAGGAGCTCATAAAGCTCACTTAAAAAAAGAGGCAAGTATTACAGCAGGGATGGGGAACACTTTTCAGCCCAAGGGAAGTGTTCCCTTGTGGGCAGCCTTTTAGGGGCTGCATTACAGTGGTGGGGGTAGCCAGGGGAGAAGCGCGTGGAGCAATGGATGCATACAGAAGGCTACGTTTCAGCCATGCAAAAGTCAGGCACACACACGAAGGCACATCCAGGCAGCCCAGAAGAATCATCTCAGTCCAAGAATAGGCAAAAACACTTTAGGAGGTTGTGGAGTTGGGCTGGTGAGAGGTAACCTGAGATTCCTTGACTCTGTATTACAGCCCAAAGAGCTCTAGTAGGAGAAAGTAACCTCACATCAAACTCTGTTTGTATCAGGCTTCAGGGAATCTGATCTCTCCCACACTGGCAGCCAAGAAGCAGATAAACAAGAAGAGTTTTTTCCAAGTCTTCTATTCAATATTTCCAAGTCTTCTATTCAATATTCACAGAGAGAGACATAGAAATGCTGTCTCTCTTAGATAATGGTGTTGCTCCGTGTAAAGTCCCACTCCCTCCACCTCTCCTATTACAAGTCATCCCTGCACTGGCTGATCTGTGCTTTCTGCCTCTGAGCTTTCTGTTCTACTACTCTCAATGCACGCCTGGTCCAAAGACACCGAGTCTGTCAGCTGTTTCTCCCTGGTGCTACTTCTTCCTGCTGCTCTCCCAATATTTCCCAGCTTCTTCCCTCTGCAGCCTCTGAACTATGACCTTCTGCAAACCACTATTGTAAATTTATACTGTCCTCCTCTTCTTGGGAAGATTCAGGAAGGGGGGGGCGGTCCCCACCATTCCTCCTCAGTCCAGCCCCTGGCAGTTTGACAGCTGACATCATGTGACATCACAGGAATTCCTGCCCCCAGGTCAGCTGTCAAACAGAGTTTCATGTGAGGTATACAATTTTTACTTCTACTAGTTCTTCAGAATGGGTATCTGTCCAAGTTACAGAATTTGTCAATTAGTCAAGCGACCTGCTCTTGGAGGTGATATCACCATCGTGACCCATAGCCGCTGATAGCCTTTTCTCCATCAGTTTCTCTAACTTGCATCCACCCTGTGGTCCCCAACCGCTCCTTCTCCTTGTCTCACCTCACTCCCTCCGCATTGAGTCTGAGGCTCCTGGCATCGCTTTCCCTCTGTTGCTGACTGGCAGGCCGGCATTGTTTTATCTCCTCTCCTTGCTTGCGAAAGCTTTGCCACTTCAAAGGCTCGGCTGCCTGGCAGGCTTTGAAAGCAACACGCTCGCTCGGTAAGTCACAGTTGTGTCGATCCCAGAGTCTTGATTATTACAAGGAGGCAGATATGCAGGCACATTCAAAATAAACATGACACCGTTGGGGCTGTTTATTCCCCACCTACCCGTCCGCCCCAAGGTGTGCCCAGCAGATGAAGACGTTTTCCTGGCAACCTGTGGGAGATTACACAAGGAGGAGGGAGCACAGAGCGTCTCCCCCAAATTGGCCACCATGTCGTGCTTTGGTTCCAGGTGCACCACATGGCAGAGTGTGAGGTGCTGGCAGAGGGTTTAGACCATCTAGGAAGCAGGGCATCCAAATGCCAAGTTCCATCACTTTACCTCCTATGCCACCAGCCACCCTCATCCAAGGGCAAGTCTAGCTAAGCTCTGTGGTCCAAAGGTGCCATCTAGGCTGCAATACCAGTCTGTCTTTGCACTCGATCAACAGTTTGCCAATGGCCAACCCATGTTCTCTAGGTCCTATAAAGCCTAGTGGACTGCTTCTCCCCATATGACATGCCCCGGGCCCTGCAATCATCATCTGAGCCCTTCTTCGGGTGCCTCCACGAGAGGTCCAGACTGTGGCAACATAAGAATGGGCCTTTTCTTTTTATATATAAATTTTTATTTATTTGGTTTTTACAGAGATATATCAGACATATGGTGCTGGAGGAGACTCTTGAGAGTCCCATGGACTGCAAGAAGATCAAACCTATCCATTCTGAAGGAAATCAGCCCTGAGTGCTCACCAGAAGGACAGATCCTGAAGCTGAGGCTCCAATACTCTGGCCACTTCATGAGAAGAGAAGACTCCCTGGAAAAGACCCTGATGTTGGGAAAGATGGAGGGCACAAGGAGAAGGGGACGACAGGGGACGAGATGGTTGGACAGTGTTCTCAAAGCTACCAACATGAGTCTGACCAAAGTGCAGGAGGCAGTGGAAGACAGGAGGGCCTGGCGTGCTCTGGTCCATGGGGTCACGAAGAGTCGAACACGACTAAACGATTAAACAACAACAACAATTCAGTAATAAATAATAAAAACAAGATTCCAAGGAATCTCGTGGACTTCCATCCTCCCCTTTGTGGGTTCTGTTAGTTATCATTTCCTTCTAAATCTTCTATGATTGTCCAAATCATTTACATCTCCATTGTATCCAGAATTCACCCTTAGACTACAAGTGATATTCCAATCCTACTAATGATTTTCACTGTGTGCAATGGTCTTTAAGATAAGTCATAATTTCCCCCCATTCCTTATTAAAAAATTTGGTCTTCCTGATTTCTGATTCTTCCAGTCATTTTTGCCATTTTGGCATAGTCCATCATTTGCCATTCTTCTCTGGTCGGGACTTTGACTTATTTCCATCTCTGGGCCTTTGCTATGGTGGCTCCCCGCTTGTGGAATGCTCTCCCCAGAGAGGCCTGCCTGGCACCTCCATTACATATATTTAGGCACCAGGCAAAATATTTCCTGTTTTCCCAGGCCTTTGGCTAATTAAATCAACTATGGCCTTCTGAGTTTGGGGGGGGGGGTATTGCTTTTGTTTGTCACTATAGTATATATTGTTGTGTCTTATATTATACTGTGATCTTCCGATAAAAGTGGTGTAAAAATTAAACAAGCAACTAAATTATTATTATTATTATTATTATTATTATTATTATTATTATTATTATTATTAGATGCCTCTCCCCACAATTGATAAAAGGAGGGGCTGAAGTGGGGCACAGCCCCACCATTTTGTGGTCCTGCCTCTTTTTAGATGTGGGAGTCATGTCATGTTATGCCAAATCCCTCACAGCAATTTTGTGACCTGCACTCACAACACTTCCTCAACATTTGGAATGTATCCCTTCACCCGAAAGCATTTGGCCACCCCTCCAGTAAATGAAAAGCCAGAATCTGTAGGAAGAGCACATCAATGTAAAAGATGGATTAAGACTGCCAAAACCCTCCAAAACAGCACCAGTGATATAAAATGCATCCATATGGCACAGGTAGGTATGCAAGAATATAATTCCATTAAGCCCAGTCAACATGGAAGCACCATAGAGACATCCTCAAATTTTCTTTACCTACACCCCCTTTCCCCAGATAGTCCACATCGAACATAATTCTTGAGCAAAGAATTCCTGCTTGGCAGGGGGTTGGACTCAATGGCCCTTGTAGTCTATTCCAACTCTATGATTCTATGATTCTATTCTTGTATTTTTCTCACCAGGAGGCAAATATGAGTGGTTATTTTGACAACTTCTTTGAGGTGGCTGTCAAAAATTCTCACTTGTTTCGAGGGAGGAGGGCTGACAGGAAGTAGCAGTTGCAGAAACGCAGGAATATAGGCCAAATTGCACAGACAAACGCGAATAGCACTAAAATAGCTGGTGAATTTTCAGAAGGACTTTTTCACCTATGCATTCCATTTCTGCACTCCTTTTTTCAAGCTGGTTTATTGCTTAAATGCACTGCATTTTCCATGTTGGTGTTTTACTGTCGGATGGAATCGGCTTTTATCTAGGATTGCAAGCCGCTTTGCGGATGAAGTTCCTCAAAAAATGGGGGCATAGCAATGTCAGAGAAACTGACACTGACAGATTTGCCATTGACACAAGCTATTGCATCGTATGGAACTGAGGCGGATTTCTGACCACTGTCGAAGTTCACCATGGGACTAAGCCCAGAGACTCACTTTGGGGCAAGGACCTGGGTTTTCTGGGAAGACCAAAATGTGGCCTCCTTCATCCTGCAAAAGATGGAGAGGAGAAAGGGGCACACGGGTGGGCAAGGACAGGAACATCAAACCCATTGGCTAGGCCTCGTCCTTCTTGATACCTCTGCTGTGCATTCCACGGAGCCTGGCTCATTTCTCAGCTCTCCTGTCCTGTAACTGAATGGCAAGGGATGCTGCCCCAGCAAGAATTAGCTAATAACTGCACAGGTCAAGTAGAAAGGCCCTTCCACTCCTTGATGTGGAAGCAGCAGGGCCCAAAGTCTCTCTCATGCCTTGTTTCTTCTAATAAAGGGTTAATTTCACTTGCTCCGTGTGATTTATTGCTGATCCGCTCTTGCTCTTTCCGTCTCTCTGTCTCTCTGAAAGGAAACAGTCAGCAGTCCTGGCAGCCAATCAGGGAACATATACAGTGGTACCTTGGGTTACAGACGCTTCAGGTTACAGACTCTGCTAATCCAGAAATAATACCTCGGGTTAAGAACTTTGCTCCAGGATGAGAACAGAAATCGCGTGCGGTGGCACGGTGGCAGTGGGAGGCCCCATTAGCTAAAGTGGTGCTTCAGGTTAAGAACAGTTTCAGGTTAAGAACGGACCTCTGGAACGAATTAAGTTCTTAACCCAAGGTAGCACTGTACTGTACAGGACATTCACAAAACCAGGTAGTCAAGCTGAGCTGGTCATCTGCTGGCATCACAAAAGCGGCAAATAAGTTGTGGCCAAAGTGTGAGCACTATGTCGTGTAAAGGTCACCCATGTGATCCTAGCCAATCAATGACCCTCATGCAAAAGTGACACACGACTTTCAGGTCAACCTTGCTTCCCGTGCAAAATTATTATTATTATTTATTGAATTTATATACCGACCTAGACCCAGAGGTCTTAGGGTGGCTCACAGAATAAAATCAAGATATAAAATCACAAAATGCCTAATAAAAATAAAAACAGCAACCCAATATCCCCCCCCCATTTCAAAAGGGCAAAGGGTGTAAATTAGATCGACCAAAGGCCTGGTTAAAAAGGAACATTTTTGCCTAGCGCCTAAAGGCGTGTAATGAAGGCACCAGGCAAACTTCCCTGGAGAGAGCATTGCACAGATGGGGAGCCACTGCAGAGAAGGCCCCATTCTTGTGTCGCCGTCCTCCGGACCTCTTGAGGAGGCAGCACATGAAAGAGGGCCTCAGAAGGTGATCTCAGCGTCCGGGTAGTTTCATATGGAAAGAGACGGTCCTTGAGGTATTGCGGTCCTGAGCCGTTTTAAGCTTTATAGGTCAAAACCAGCACTTTGAATTGGGCACAGAAACTAATTGGCAGCCAGTGCAGTGTAATATGCTCAAACCATCTTGCTCCTGTGAGCAACCTTGTCACTGAATTTTGCACCAACTGAAGTTTCCGAATCGTCTTCAAAGGCAGCCCTACATATAGCGCAAGAATGCAGCCAGTTTGTTGCCTGCCATCTCCAGGTAAAGCTAAGCAGCAGGACTAGGAGAGATACCTGCCTCTCTGAGTTGCTGCCAATCAGAACAGGCAAGAGTGAGTGAGATAGATCAGACTTAGCTCTCTGGCAGCCTCCTCCGTTAATGCGTTCCTTTCAGATCCCCCCCCAAAGGATCTCCGATTGGTTTCCTCTTTGTGCGGCTTTTGGCAGCAATTTAAGACATTTTATTATTTTCAAAAGCTTTACTGCTGATTTTCTATCTGGGTCTTCCCCCTCCCTACTCCTTTATTAGAGTTTTGTGCTAACGATTGTCATTTTAATTTGCTGTTCAGCAGTTCCAAAAGCTGCATTGTTTTAATGACAGTTTTTGTTATTTCAAGTTTCTGTTTACACGTCGCTTTGAGCTTGTACCCAAGTACAAAAAGGGGCTTAAAATGTTGCAAATAAATACATAAATAGATGGAATAATAAGGCTTTGTCTCTGCTATTTCTGCCCTCGCTCCGTTATCTCCACCGCTGTTGAAATATGCATTCCCATTGCATGTTGAAAAATCCTCCCATCACTCCAAGATCACAAGAAAAGTGTGGTCAGGTCAATGGACCATCAAATCCAGTATCCTGTGTCCTGTGCTCACTGTGTCCATCCAGATGCCTCTGGGAAGCCTACAAGCAAGACCTGGGTGTTGTTTCCCAGCCACTGGAATTCAAAAGCATAGCGCCTCTGATCATAGAATTGTAGAATTGTTGTGCTGGAAGGGACACCAAGGGTCATCTAGTCCAACCCCCTGCAATGCAGGAATATCCTTCCATTTTGGCTCCACAACCACCCTGTGAGGTAGGATAGCCTGACAGAGAGTGACTAGCCCAAGATCATCTAGGGAGCAATGCAGCCGAGTGTAAATTTTGGATTTGATATCCCGCTTTATCACTACCCGAAGGAGTCTCAAAGCGGCTAACATTCTCCTTTCCCTTCCTCCCCCACAACAAACACTCTGTGAGGTGAGTGGGGCTGAGAGACTTCAGAGAAGTGTGACTGGCCCAAGGTCACCCAGCAGCTGCATGTGGAGGAGCGGTGATGCGAACCCGGTTCACCAGATTACGAGTCCGCCACTCTTAACCACTACATTTGAAGCTGGCTTCTTTGCATTTAGGGCCACATTCACCCCATACCTTCAATGATGCCCCTTTAAAGAGTTATGGGTTGTCCCAGGGAAGCCTTAGAAGCTGTGTCTTGTTAAGAGTGCTGAGAGTTGTTGAGAGACCCCTTTTATTTCCCTCCCAGAGCTACAATTCCCAGAGTTCCCTGGGAAGAGGAATGGATTGTTAAACCACTCTGAGAATTTGCAGCTCTGGGAGGGGAATAGAGGAGGTCTGCTAAAAACTCTCTGGACGCTTAACAAGAGACAGCTCTCAGGAGTCTTTAGGGGAAGTCAGAACTGGTTAAAGGGGCATCACGGAGCTTTAATTGCATGGTGTGGCTGCGTCCGGGGTCAGTACCACGCCAGCTCCCAAGAACAGCTCATAAGCTCCTTGTTTTTACTTGTTATTCTGTAAAATGCACATCAGCGATGCTATGAAAATAAAAAAAGATGATGACCTTGACCCTCTGAAAAGCTGGAGCAACTGCTGGAAAATCCCTTCATCGTTCCCCGCATTGCAGCATGGGTTGCGCAAGCGGGGCTGCGCATAATGGACAGGCGCAGTTCATCGGCCCCAGTGCCTTCCCTGCCACACCTCCTCACTCTCCTGCTTAAACAACAACCAATATCATGTTCAATGAAAAACTACTTGTTCCGAGAGGTTGCTGTTGGTTTTTGAAAAATGTACCCTTGAGAACCCTGGGAATGTGGCAAAATGATGTTCGTGACTTTGTGGGAGTCGTTGTTGGGATCTGCATTTGGGGGGGGGGGAGGCAGAGAGCGCTGAGCAGCCGGCCCCCATGGAGAGTTTCCCTCCCTTTTAAAAAATGCACTTGATTAATACATAAAAGGAAACAGATAGAACAGATGGTGAAGGTAAAGGAGGTGGCTTTTTCGAGATCCTGCCTTGGTGAGCTACAGGATTCTGGTGAGCTTATAACTGCGAATGGCAGAGATGGTCAGTCCTTCCCTCAATAAGGTCAATCTTACTGAACATGGGCAGATGACTAGCATTCGGTTTATTTATCAATTGCATTTCTATCCCACCGTTTTTTCCAAGGAGCTCGAGGTGGTGAACATTGTTCTCCCCCCACCCCATAACAACCCTGTGGTTTTGGTTAGGCTGAGAGGCAGTGACCTGCCCTCAAGGTCATGCCAAGTGAGTTTCATGGGAATTCCGGGCCCAATTCAAAGTACTGGTTTTGACCTATAAAGCCTAAAACGGCTCAGGACCTCAATACCTCAAGGACCGCCTCTTTCCATATAAACCTACCTAAACCCTGAGATTTTCTTCTGAGGCCCTCCTTCGTGTGCCCCCTCCTCGAGAGGTTCAGAGGGTGGCAACACGAGAACGGGGCCTTCTCTGCAGTGGCTCCCTATCTGTGGAATGCTCTGCCCAGGGAAGTTTGCCTGGCGCCTTCATTACACACCTTTAGGCACCAGGCAAAAACACTCCTTTTTAACCAGGCCTTTGGATGAGCTGTTTGACATCCTATACCCTTCTAAGATGTGGCTCTTTTCTTGGGGGGTGTTATTGGGTTGCTGTTTTTATTCTGATTATATATGTTGTGATTTTTCTGTGAACCGCAATATATAAACAATAATAATAATAATAATAATAATAATAATAATAATAATAATAATTCAAACCCAGTCTCCTGGGCCCACAAAGCCCTGCCCCGATGGCACCGCTGCGTTGTATGTTCATTGTGTTGGATATTTATTTTTGCAATAAACTGGGAAACGGTGAAGTGGGAGGGAGGGAAGTCGATGCTTGGTTGAGCAATATATAAAGTGAATTTTAAGAATATGTTTAAATGTGGGGGGGGGGATGGAAAAGCAATAAAAAGTTATTTTTAAAAGATCTTTATTTTTGCCAAAAATTATCGCTGTGTCTGTTACTGTGATCTTTGACTGGCTGGGGGCCTGCACTGAAGGGAAACAAAATTCACCATCTCCCTCCCCCAAGCTATACCCACCAGCCACGTCCTGTGCTTGTCATACCACCCCGATTTCAGAAAGACACCAGAAGCTGGCTGCCACAACTGGTGGTCCGCAATGCAACTGGATGGGTCTCTATTTGGGTTGTCATGTTCCAGGTCCGGACCTTAACTAGTGGCAGTCGACCTCTGAAAGTCCTTGAAGTACAGGACGGTTCTCAGCAAAGTAGGAGACATGGCCCTACCAAGCAGATCCGGAACTCTTGTCAGCGCCGGGTGATGTATTTATTTTTCCAACAAGACTAAATGCTGTGCTGACAGCTTTGACTTTTCAAAATCACAACCGGAACATTTAGAAAAGAATGTATTAATTGACCTTGATGTAGGAGGGACAGGGAATGAAGACAGAAAGAAACAGATAATAGGCAAAGTACAGGATACTGTTTGCAAAGATGCCGCATGTTCCCGTTCAGCCTACTGTGCCATCTTTTAAAGCTGTGTGCGTTTGTACTTTCAGATAGATTACAAAACGGCCAAGAAGGCTCTCTGCTGTCCCAGGAGCAGGCACCAGAGGAGTTTTGTCTTCTCCTCCTATCCTGATTTTCACACCTCTCTTTAGCCCGGATTTCAAGGAGGTGGACGTGTTTTCAGACACACTTCACTAAGTGGGTGTGAGTGGGAGGCTGTATGCGGCTGCAGGCGGAAGCGCAGAGCTGTCAGAGGGTGTAAGGCATAAGTCTGCGTTAATTGGGGGCTGGGGGTGGGCCATTTCCACCCATCTCTGCACCATTCCCTGGGCACACAGATTTTCTTCATCAGTTTTCTCTCTGCCTTGCCATTTAGAATTCACCTTTCCTAGCCACATGCACAAAACCCATTGTTAAGTATGAATAGGGAGTGGTTGTTTGTTTTGCATGGGGGGGGGGAAATCAGCTATTTTTTTATTAAAAAAAACAACCTTAACTTTTGCTATAGGTCAGCAGTTAGACATACCTGCACTGCTGGAAGAAGTGGGTCATCTAAGGTGAGGAAACCCCAGGTGGGGTCTGTCTCTCTCTCTCTCTCTCTCTCTCTCTCTCTCTCTCTCTCTCTCTCTCCTCTCTCTCTCTCTCTCTCTCTGTGTGTGTGTGTGTGTGTGTGTGTGTGTGTAATAGGCAAACTACACTTTTCATGCTGCAGTGTTTATTATATACATTGGACACTCGGGTTGCAAATGTGATCCGTGCAGGATGCACATTCACAACCCGCAGCATTCGCAACTCATGTCTGCACATGCGCGGGTTGCTATTCGGTGCTCCTGCGCATGCGCAAAGAGCAATTTAGCGCTTCTGCGCATGCGCGACCCTTGAAACCCGGAAGTAACCCGTTCCGGGTTTTGGCAGTCTGCAACCCGAAAAAACGCAACCTGAAGCAGCTGTAACTTGAGGTATTACTGTACATGTTATATAAAAGTGCCCTGGCATTTAGCAAGATGGGAATTCAGAGTGAAGGTGTGGCAGAATGTTCCACCTGCACCCTTGCAAGATTTCAAATTTGCAGGGAGAGAATAGCAAGGTGTTGTGATCTCATGTCAACTTGTCCATGCCCTGAGGTCATCTACGAGGTTGAAAGATTTGAGATAGGCAAAAGGCGGCACTTATTCACAAAGCGCATTGTTAAGCACTGGAACTCTCTCCCACTGGAGGCAGCGATGACCACCAATGTGGGTGGCTTTGAAAGAGGATTAGGGAGCTTCTTGTGGGGCCAGGCTGTCAGTGGCTGCTAGCCACAATGGCTGTGTTGTTCCTGTGTTGTTGGAGAAATCATAATAAAAAAATTCCTTCCAGTAGGACCTTAAAGACCAACTAAGTTAGTTCTTGGTATGAGCTTTCGTGTGCATGCACACTTCTTCAGATACACTGAAACAGAAGTTGCCAGATCCTTCTATATAGTGAGAAGGTGGGGAGGGGTATTACTCAGAAGGGTGGTGGGAATGGGAGATTGGTAGATAGCTGAGATGAGCCTGTTGACGACTCTTAACGACTGCAATAGGTCTTACAGGAAAAGGCAAGGGGTGAGAAGGTGAAAAATGGCTTAGTCATGTATAATGAGATAAGAATCCAATGTCTTTGTTCAGACCAGGTCTCTCCATGGTTTTAAGTTTGGTAATGAGTTGCAATTCAGCAGTTTCTCTTTCCAGTCTATTTCTGAAATGCCTTTGTAGTAAAACAGCTACTTTGAGATCTTGTATAGAATGTCCTGGGAGATTGAAGTGTTCTCCTACTGGTTTCTCTGTTTTGTGATTCTTGATGTCAGATTTGTGTCCGTTTATTCTTTGGCGTAAGGTTTGGCCTGTTTGTCCAATATAGAGAGCTGAAGCACACTGTTGGCATTTGATGGCATACACAATGTTAGACGATGAGCAATTATTTTGACTATGGCAGACCAACACGGCTACCTATCTGTAATTGGAGAAATCATGTGCCTGAATACCAAGAGCTGGGAGGGGAGAGGACTCTTGCGCTCAAATCCTGCTTGCTGGGTCCCCACAGCCATCTAGTTGGCCACTGTGAGAACAGGATGCTGGGCTAGGTGGGCCAATGGTCTGATCCAGCAGGACTCTTTGTGTTTTAGAGCAGGGGTCAGAAAACCTACCGCACCTCAGGCTAGTGTCTCCAGCGCTGATCGTGCGGCGGGCCATAGGGTGGGGGAGTGCGTGCCCATATGCGTGCGCACACGCTATTTCTGGCGCACTTCCGGGTCGGAGGAGCACCGGAAATAGATTGTGCGCATGTGCACGGGCCTCCTCAAACCCTGATGTGCACCCGAAATAATGCTTGCGCATGTGCACAAGCTATTTCTGGTGCTCCTCCGACCCGGAAGTGGGCAGCCAGACAGCACAGCACCAGTAAGAGCGGGTAGCGGGCCACGGGGTCACCATGTGCCGGATAAACGAGACCCTCGGGCCTTATCCAGCCCACGGGCCTTAGTTTGGGGACCCCTGTTTTAGAGGCTCCATCCTCAGACATGAAATGGATGGTGAAGGGAGAAAGAGAACCTTCTCAGCTGTGGCACCCAGCCGTTGGATCTTTCTGCCCAGGGAAGCTCTCCTGCTGTCTCCCTTTCTAATTCGCTTGGAGCCAGTCAAAGTCTCTTTTATTACCCAGCACATTTCAATCATTTACACACAGCTTACGCTTGCTACATTGACATTATGAGCTACCGGACCCAATTCGCGGCATCAGCGGTGCACACTGTGGCCTTGCCCTCCATGCTGAGCAGGTTTTACTACCCCAAATTGCAGGAGCATAAACAGCAGAGATGCATTCTCCACGACACCCGCAAAGCCCTGTTTCTTTGTGGTCTTGCTTCTGGAAGCAGCCTAGCTACTTATCTCCCATTTCCTGCTTGTACATTTTGTCCTCAGCTCCATTTAATGCTCTTAGTTTCTCCTTGACCAAAGTCACTTCATTACTGCTAGTCCAGCTCACCACTCGCCTGTCAAAGGCAGTGATGCTTCTGAATGCCACTTGCTGGAAACCACAGGAGGGGAGAGTTGCTCTTGTCCTCAAGTCCTGCTTGCAGGCTTCCCATAGGCATCTGGTTGGCCACTGCAAGAGCAGGATGCTGGACTCGATAAGCCTTTGCCCATTGGTCCAGTAAACCTGAAGGAGCGTCTCCAACACCATCGTTCTGCCCGGACACTGAGGTCCAGCTCTGAGGGCCCTCTGGCGGTTCCCTCGCTGCAAGAAGCCAAGTTACAGGGAACCATACAGAGGGCCTTCTCGGTGGTGGCACCCGCCTTGTGGAACGCCCTCCCACCAGATGTCAAAGAGAAGAACAACTACCTGACTTTTAGAAGACATCTGAAGGCAGCCCTGTTTAGGGAAGCTTTTAATGTTTAATAGGTTATTGTATTTTAATATTCTGTTGGAAGCTGCTCAGAGTGGCTGGAGAAACACAGCCAGATGGGTGGGGTATAAATTATTATTATTATTATTATTATTATTATTATTATTATTATTATTATCTAGCAAGGGTCCTCTGATGATCTTATGTTCTCCACTTGACAGAGAAAAACGTGAGTCATCCTCGCATCTCTGCAAATGTTCAGAAAAGGACCTGCATATCAACCGCACCCTTGTAGGACCAGGCCACCAACTGGGCAGGTGGACACCTCCTGCCACGAGTGGTAACAGCAACATTAGGAACTTTGGGGACACTCCATTATGTAAATAAAACTCTGCAAATTTTGGCCAAGCCCATCTGTTTCTATAGTGCAGGGTTGGAGCAATCAATTGGAGCTGGACTCCAAAACCCATCATCCCTTGCCAGTTTGGCCACTGTTCAGGGTTGATGGGAGTTGTATGAGGTTCTTATCAGCATCTTATATACAATTCAGAATTCCTTTTCAGGCCAACCAGAAGAAGATTCACAAAACAGAGATTAAAATCTGGGTGTCCCGTTGTCAGAGTTCTGTTGGGATCACACCAGCGCAAGTGTGCACATAGAGAGTTGTTCCCATGGACTTATTTCAGGAATATTTTGGTTTGTCTGGCTTTGAGGTCCTGAGTTGTGCATGCCATAATTGTTTTGGCATTGTATATTGTCAGGGGCTCAGGGACAGAGGCACAGGGGAGAGAGGAGATGGAGAGCGAAGGGGAAGGATCTGAGGGCAGCATAGGGGAGCATGACAGTGACCCGAGAGATTCCATGAGCTTCTCCAGCGAATCAGAAGATTCCCAGAAGGAGGCGCCGATGGTCAGGGCAAGGGGGGCCAGCGGGGACTCCCAAAGCAGCAGCTGGAGATCAGGGCCAGCTTCCCCACCAGAGCGTAGTGGGGGGGAGGAGTCCCAAGTGTCAGGACCAGCGGCTCCTCCAGCAGGGAGAGAAGATGAGTCGAGACTGACCACGCCTCTATCGGAGAGTGGGGGAACGGAGGGGAGGTCAAGTCCAGCTAGCCTTCCCGAAGGGGGAAGCAGTGACAGGAGCAGTGTAACGGTCAGGAGGAAGGTTACCGGCTGGGCGTGCGCGCCAAGTTCAAATGTACAGGCGCGCGGGACAGCAGAAAGCCCGGATCGGGAACCAGGTCCTAAAGCCCGCCGGAGGCAGGGGGAAGACTCAGGGGACTCAGCGTCAGAAGAGTCTAGGAAGGGCGAGACCCCAGCTGACAGGCGGATCCAGAGGAGGAAAGAGCAGAGGAAGAGGTGGAGCAAGGCTAGGGTCTTAAACTGGGGTATGGGGGGAGGAGACTCAGACGGAGCTTCGGCGGTCTAGAGTTTCAGACGTAGAGCTGCACGCTGCTGATGTGAAAGACAAACTGAACTTCAATAAAGACTTTTGTATATAACAACGATCTGGCGTTGGTCCTTTGTGAGCTGGGACCTTGGACAGCTCTGACATATATGTTATTTAATGTACATATATGTATTAGAAGGTGTTGAAATGTGGCAGATTATTGTGAATCAGTTTTGTAAACCGCATACAGAGTTGTTTAGTTTGGGAGTTGTAGTCTGGCAACACCTGTAGCCTTGCAGGTTTTTCCTCCTTAGTATGGCTTTCCAAAAACCTGCAACAGCTATTTGAAAGAAGGGGGAACCACAGAGCAAAAGAAGAAAGCACTTCTCCATCTGCTCCTCCAAAGGTCCAGCTGCATTGGGCCTCCTCTACCTCAGCTGTCACCTGGTAGCACCCATCCCAATAGGCTGCCTAGCTGGGAGAGATGGGAAGCCATGCCGTTCCAATGCCAGCTCCCCTAGGCATCTCCTGCCCCAAAACTGTTTCCACGGCAAACTCTACTATTTAACTTTAATAATTGGTGCCCAAGTTTTCTTCCCCTCCCCTCTTCTTCCTTCCCTGTCCTTCCTTCCTTGTGTGTCGTGTCTTTTAGATTGTAAAAGACAAGGACTGTCTGGTCCGAATTGATTGCATGCCAGTCGCCTGGGGGTAATGGGGAACAAATGCTATATATAAATAAATGTATCATGCACATTCAAAGCCCTGAAGGGCTTTTGTCTGTCTGCATCCTCGGCTCATCACCGCAGACCTGCAAAAACTCCCTTCCTGATTTCTGTCACAGCCGCCATGCTTGGGCTCGGTATTCTGCACTCTGATGCTCCACCGTCTCAGGTGGGAGCCACTGACACATTCAAAGCGCTTTGCATTTCCCCCTTTCCCACAAGTCCAGCTGTGCTTGTGATTTACACTTCTGAGTTTTCGTAAGTGGAGCTGTTTCCATCTCTTCCTGACCAGTAGCCGATTCCCACCCCACACCCCCAAGCCTTCCTCTGCCAAGGCCATCTTCCAATTGCCCATAAAACCGGAATTTTCCACCATTTAACCTACGTGAGATATTTACAAATTCAGCCTCCCCTCCAGTTTCTTGTTGATTCAGGGCTTTTAGTTTGTATTTGCCCGCAAAATAATTAGCTCAGAACAAAGGGGCAGCAGTGAAGCCAGGGGAGGGAGGGATTTCGGCCCTGTCTGCATCCCCAGCCTCCGACCAGAAGGCCACCGAGGCTGTAAAACGTGTAGAGCTGCTTAAAAGGCGGATCTTCCACAGCTCATGGGGAGTCTTCACGTTACCAGCTGCTGCCAGGAATGATGCAGAAGTGAAATTTGAAGGGCTAAGGATGGGTGAATTCTTCCATTTCTGGACTGTGTAACTTCAGCACTTAAGGCCACTCATAAGTCTGCCCCAACCTGGTTCTGCTTTTATTTATTTTTTAAAGAAAAGGTCTGTATTTAAAAATTGCATTTTTAAAAAATCGAGCGAAGAACTGTATTTAAATCATTCAGGAACAGGCACACAATCCACCCAGTAATTCAACTGATCCACTGATAATTCTGGGGGTGACAGGTTCAGGTTAGTCCATACTGGAATCTGCAAAGATCAAATTCCTTAGGGATCACCAAGGAGGTTTGAGCATAGCTGTCAACTTTTCCCTTTTCTTGTGAGGAATCCTATTCAGAATAAGGGAATTTCCCTTAAAAAAAAGGAAAACGTTGACAGCTATGGGTTTGAGAAATGCCTAATTCTCAGGTTTGCTGTGGGGATATGTAAGATTATATGGGGTGAGTGGCATTCAACTACGTTTTACTCTGAGTATAGAGCCACTGAGTTAGGCCCTTTGACTTTAACAAGTTAAACTTGGTTTAACACAACCCAGTCTATTTTAATAAGACTAATAGGATGGTTTGGAAGAGGATAAGACCGGTTAGTGGAGGCCTTTAAGGCTAGCAATGGATAGCAAACCTGATGGCCAAGCTGTGTCTCCTCTGCCAGCATGACTCTGAATGCCAACTGCTGAAAACTGCAGGTGGGCAGAGCGCTGTGGCACTCAGGACTTGTTAGCAGGTTTCCTTTTGAGGCATCTGGTTGCTCCCTGTGAGAACAGGATGCTGGACTAGACGGCCCACTGGCCTGATCCAAATGGGCTCTGTAATGGGTTTGAGTTACTCGTGCGTAAACTGCCGCCGTTCCAGGCTTAATTGCCTCAGTTAAACCGTTCTGACTGCACAGCCCATCTCCGCGTGGCTGCCTCAGTCGCTAGCAGAATCTGTCTGTGGGCGTTTCTTAAACCTTTTCCAGCATAGAAGCTGTCTGACTCCCAGTCGCCTCCTCCTCTCACTGCGCGGGAGTCTTCTGCGCAGGGAGGGCGTGGGTAGTGGAGGACCTGTGCTCTCCTCACTGATGTCCAGAGAAGAGTCCCGGAGCTCTCCCTCCGCTTCCCCCATTTGCCCCCCTTTATCCCTGGTGCTGCGCTGATTTCCTTCCTCCTCTACCAAGCTGCTTCTCCCCCTGGTGCTGGGACCTTCGCCTGCAGAATCTGGGAGCCTCCCCTTCACCTCTCGCTCTGATGTCAGTTCCCTGACAGGCTCTTTTCAGGTTGTTAATGAAATTCTGATCCAAGCGAAGCCAAACTCTGCAGGGAGATGCAGTGATGAACCATAGAATCGGAAAGAACCACGAGGGCCATCTAGCCAGGGTTTCCCAAGCTTGGATCTCTAGAAGTTTTTGGACTACAACTCCCATCATCCCTAGCTAGAAGGACCAGCGGTCAGGAAAAATGGGAATGGTAGTCCAAAACACTTGAAGACTGAAGTTTGGGAAACCCTGAGTAGTCCAAACCCCTACAATGCAGGAATCGACGTGGGACTTGAACCCACAGCCTTGAGATTAAGAATCTCATTCTCTGCTGACCTACGTAGGTCATCTCAAATAAATTTATTTATAGCCCACCTTTCCTCCAAGGAGCTCGAGGTGGGGTGCCTAGTACTCCTCCTCCCAGTTTTATCCTCACAATGTCCCTGTGAGGTTAGGCAAGGCTGGGAGGTAGCTACTTCCTAAAGGCATACATTGAGCTTCATTGCTGAGTGGAGATTTGAACCCTGGAAATGACGTACATCTGAGCCATTTGTATGTTTATTGGTTTCTTTTCCATGGTTGTTGTTGTTGTTTCTTCTTCTTCTTCTTCTTCTTCTTCTTCTTCTTCTTCTTCTTCAGCACAAGGAAAAGCAAAGAAGCCAAACTCTTGAGGCTTCTGTTCTGCTTGACTTCCGTTCTGGTTTCTGCGATTGCACTAGACTTTGTTTACTCATTTTCAAGACAACCTCCGTTGCCTTAAAGGTAAAGGTAAAGGGACCCCTGACCATTAGGTCCACTCGTGACCGACTCTAGGGTTGCGTAATTCATCTCACTTTACTGGCCGAGGGAGCCGGCGTACAGCTTCTGGGTCATGTGGCCAGCATGACTAAGCCACTTTTGGCGAAGCAGAGCAGTGCACGGAAACACCGTTTACCTTCCCGCCGGAGCGGTACCTATTTATCTACTTGCACTTTGACGTGCTTTCGAACTGCTAGGTTGGCAGGAGCAGGGACCGAGAAATGGGAGCTCACACCGTCACAGGGATTCGAATCGCCGACCTTCTGATCGGCAAGTCCTAGGCTCTGTGGTTTAACCCACAGCGCCACCCGCATCCCTTGGGAACTTGGGAAGTGTGTGAGAGGGATTGGGGACGTGTGGAATCCATACAGCCTTGAATTTGAGGGCCGTGGGCACTGAAAGAGTCTGGCTCCTTCCTTACACCCCAAATGCTCTCCCCTAGCTTATTCCTCTTCAGAAGGCAACGAGTAGCAGGAGGAGGACATGACTTGGCTAAAACCGGAGTGAATCAGGAGGTGGGTTTCATTAACAGCCTTCCTAGATTTCTCCCCATAATTCAAGCACCAGGATTGCAATGCTGGGCTGTATGAATGAATGAATGAAACTGTTCTCTCTTATTATCCAAGGCCCCAGCACTCATCAGCTGAACAACACAGCTATTAATCACCCCTTGCACACGCATGCGTGCCAACAAACACACATGACACAACTTTTCGCGTGAGCACAAAAGCCCAGACACCCCTGCCGACAAAACACTCATTTCCTGCTCTTTGGCCCCTTGGGCTGAGCCAACGGCACTGAATCTGCTTCCTGCCTTGGAAGCCAGGAGTTGCTTCAGCCCCGTCTGAACAGCTAGCCCGCACAAACAGCTCCCAGGTAAGGGACAAACAGCCTCCACCGTCTACCTCCCCTGTTGGACGCAGTATGCTTCAGAGCCCTGCTTTTGTGGGATTCCCAGAGGCATCTGGCTGGCCCCTGCGAGATCCATCAGAGCTCTTAGGAACATAGGGATCTTCCTTATACAGAGCAAGACCCATCTAGCTCAGTTCTGTCCACATTGGCTGGCAGAGACTCTCTGGGATTTCAGACTTTTTTGTTATTTATTTTCTTTATTAAAAGGCCTGGTTGAAGAGGAACGAAAGCGCCAGGCGAGCCTCCGTTGGGAGAGTGTTCAACAAGGGGGGAGCCTCCACAGAAAAGGCCCTATTCTCATGTTGCTGCTGTCTGCTTCTCCCATGGAGGGCGCACACGAAGAACGGCCTCAGGTGATGAGCACAGGGTCCAGGTCATTTCATATGGAGTTCTCTCCCAACCGTACTTGGAGATGCAAACTGAGATTAAATCTGGGCTCCTCTGCATGCAAAGCAGACACTCTAACCATTGAGCTATGTCTCCTTTGGTTCTTAAGCCCGATGAGGGTTCTAGTTCCTGTGTGCCAGCTGACAGGTCAACAGGAGACAGCCAGACCTCTCTGAAAGTGACAAATGCAAAATACAGACATATAACTGTCTGCTGATTCCAGCACAAAGGGGAGGCAGGAACAGAGGCAAGAGGGTTAAAAAAAAAGCAAAGCAGTGTCAATGGAGGCAAAATTTGCAGCATAAGTAAAACCAAAGTCTTGTGTATTTATTTCCTTACATGTATATCTTCTCTTCCTTTAATGTAGAACCCAGGGCAACATACAGTTTGTTCCTAAGCTGCCTCCCATTCAGACCCAGCCCTTCTTCTCTTGAGAAAGTAAGCTTTATAGGAAAGATTGGTGCAGATAGCTCCTTGTACGTGTGCCAGAAGGATGGCAAGCCAGGTAGAAAGGTTAGATTAGGAACAGCGGAAAAGAGAACCCTGCAGAGCACACTGTGATTCAAGTATCAAATATGAAACACCAAAGTGGGAAATGTGACGGGGCAGAAAGAGGGAAGGAAAACCAGGTGTTCTATAACTTTCAGGCACACTGGGATGCTCTCAGCTCCCTGGACCCCTGCCAGTCCATTGCACCTGCAGAGATGGCCAAAGATCAATAAGCAAATTGCAACCTATTGATTCTGTTAAGACCTTTCAGCGCCCTTTAACGCCCTTGAGCAGAAACTGCTGGTTGTAACAAAACCACAACAGTGGTGCTTTGGTACCTGCCCTGCAGCAGCTTCCTGAAGCCATTGAGGATATTATAGTCACTAGAGGAGGACATAGACCAGGTCCCTGCATGCCTGAGCCCCTTGTACTGAGCCAATGAAAACAACAGAGCAGAGGGCAAAATACTACCCATTTTGGCTTGCAGCATGGCTCCACCCCTGACAGTCCATTGGTTCTCCCTGACCCAGCCTAGCTTTAAAAGCTTCCAGTTTATGCCTTGGCAACAGTCTACTTTAGGCCTTGCCAGATCCCTTCCTTCTTGCATTTGCCTACAGCCTGCTATTGTTTATCCCACACCCCACAAGCGTCCCAAAAATCTGGGACATCACATTTTTTTGTCATGAGAGAACGGTGGCTATTTTGGTTGTCATGTTCTCACGTGATTTCGTGGCATGATTTCCCTTGAAAAAGGTGCCTTTGGGGGGAGGGAAAGCATTTCTCTTCCTTTCGGTAGCCTTGAACTTGGCATGCTCTCTTGCACCAGTAGACAGTGATGTGGGGAATCTGGTGTGTCAGGCTCAGGTATCCCTGAGGGTCTTTGCTCTGGTTCGGCATCAGCCTTGAGACTCTGTTTCGGGAACCCAATCCAGTGTCTCTTGCCTTTGTCCATGGAGTTTTCTTGGCAGGGTGTTTTCTTGGACGGTGTTCTCGAAGCTGCAAACATGAGTCTGACCAAACTGCAGGAGGCAGTGGAGGACAGGAGTGCCTGGCGTGCTCTGGTCCATGGGGTCACGAAGAGTCGGACACGACTAAACGACTAAACAACAACAACAAATCCAGTGTCTCAGAAAGTGGTACAGCAACCCTGGACTTTGCTGGCTCACCCTCTGGGTCCACAATGCCAGGTGACTTTGTGGGTGGGTGAGAGGAGTTGTCCCCCGGCTTAGATTCTAATCTGAGCCGGAGAAGAACTCTGGGGCCATAGCACTCAGCCATGTATTAAAAGTGAACACGGCGAGCTGCCAAAGTTCGTATTCTGAGGTTCGAACTCACGGACCTCAGCAGCCTGCCTAGCGGGTCGCCATGGCAATAATTGCTCGAGATTGTGAAGTGGAACAGCAAAACAGGATTCCTCCAGAGGCTTCCATGCAGACCCAGTGTCAGCTGCTTTCCTTGTCATTCCTCCTCATCCTAAAAATAACTTTCTGAAAAGACACCGTAAGTCTCCTGTACTCTTTCCTTCGAATGAGACTGCAAAGGTTGCCCTGGACTTCATGTCAATCAGTGAGAAAGGAGAGGAGAAATGCACTTAGCACAATGATCAAATCCAACTATGAACAATTGCAGGGGGTGGGGAGCGGGGAGGGAGGGAGCAATTCTTGACTCTTCCTGATTCACTGTGTGGCAGTGGCATTTTTTCATGCTTTCACCCACTTCTGCTTCTGGCAGGGCTAGCTAGAATCATTCCAGGAGATAAAACAATGCAGAGGGAAGCCAGTTACCCCAAAGAGTTCTGCCTGTCTAGTTGCCATGGAGGGAGAGAGCTTTAAATATATATATATCATGGCGAGGAAGCGCTTATTCAAACTACAGTCGTACCTTGGTTCTCAAAGCCTTGGTACTTGTACGTTTTGGCTCCCGAATGCCAAAAACCTGGAAATTCCGGTTTTCAAACGTTTTTCAGAACCCGAATGCAACTTCCACTTGAGTGCAGGAAGCTCCTGCAGCCAATCAGAAGCCACGCTTTGGTTTTTGAACGTTTCGGAAGTCAGAACGGATTACATTCGAGAACCAAGGTTCCACTGTACCTCTTTAGTGAGCATTCTTCCTGATTTCCTTGTACAGTCATACCTCATGTTACGTCTGCTTCATGTTACGTTCTTTCAGGTTACGTCCTACGGCGACCCGGAAATACCGAAAAGGGTTACTTCCAGGTTTCGCCACTTGCACATGCACAGAAGCGCAAAATGACGTCACACGCATGCACCGAAGTGGCGAATCACCACCAGCGTGTGTGCAGATGTGCTGGTGCGGATTGCGCTCTTTTCATGTTGCGAACAGGCCTCTGGAATGGATCCCGTTCGCAACCAGAGGTACCACTGTATAGCCACTATTCAATAATAGCAGGCAAATTCTGTCTGACCTGGAAAGTGCACCTCCTATGCATGGTTGCACCAGCCCATCCAATGGAAAAAAAAAAGTAAAAAATAATTTATAAATGAAACGCACAAAAACCATCTTCACACACACACACACACACCATGGTTTCCAGCAACTGGTACCCAGAAGCATTTCTGCCTCCATCTGTGGACGTAGAGCATAGCCATCATGCCTAGTAGCCTTTGGTAGCCTCTCCTCCATGAATTTATCCAATCCAGGTTGCTGGCCATCACTGCCCCCTGTGGCAGTGAGTTCCATAGTTTGAACTATGTGCTGCATGAAGAAGAACTTTCTTTTTTTCTGTCCTGCATCTTCCAACATTCAGCTTCATTGGATAACCACAAGTTCTAGTATCACAAGAGGGAGCAAAACTTTTCTCCATCCTCTGCCTCCATGCCTTGCATAATTTTATCAAATCCAATCACCTCTTACTTGCTAGACGAAAAAGCCCCAAGCACTCCTCTTCATGGAGGACTTGATCCACCTCCTTGATCATTTGGGTGTCCCTTTTCAGAAGCTCTTCCAACTCTGCAATATCCATTTTGAGGTGGGGCAACCAGAGCTGTACATGGTACTCCAAATATGGTTCATTCATTCAGGTGAAGGTAAAGGACCCCTGGATGGTTAAGTCCAGTCACAGGTGATTATGGGGTTGCGGCACTCATCTCACTTTCAGGCCAAGGGTTTGTCCACAGACAGCATGTGGCCAGCATGACTAAATCACATCTGGTGCAACAGAAGCCAGAACGCAAGGAAATGGCATTTACCTTCCTGCCACAGCGGTACCTATTTATCTACTTACACTGGTATGCTTTTGAACTGCTAGGTTGGCAGGAGCTGGGACTGAGCAATGGGAGCTCACCCCTTCGTTGGGATTCGAACCGCCAACCTTCTGATCAGCAAGCCCAAGAGGATCAGTGGTTTAGACCACAGTGCCATCCACGTCCCTTCATTCATTCATGGTTGCACCAGAGGAGAGAACAGCATGAGTTTCTGCAGAGCAGAGGTTCAACTGTGTCCAGCCTTATTGAGCATTCATTCTGATTTGCTTGCAGGGAACCTATGTGACAATGAGCATTCATCCTCAGTTCATTGGCATGCAGGGTGTTTTATTTCTCTTTCTGTTAATCATTCGTTCATCCCACACTATTCCATGCATTTCCCCTTAGTGCAAAAAGGTCTGCTGTTTTTGAAAGTGTGTTTGGTGCAACCAAGTGCTTTAACCCACTCTGAGTGCTTGAATACCTCCCACAAAATAGTGACAGTCTGGAGGCAGCAGGAGATAATACACACACACACACACACACACACAGAGAGAGAGAGAGAGAGAGAGAGAGAGAGAGAGAGAGAGAGAGAGAGAGAGATGGTTTATTTACTTTCCAAGTGCCAAAATTATTTGACGGAGCCAAATTGGCTCAGCCCATCTCAGCGTGATTTAGATAATATCCTCCTGCACGACTGTTATATCTGCTCCTTGTCAAATGAAGTCCGGGAAAGGGAGGCCCAGGACTCGTAGAGGTCAGGAATGGGATGGGTGGGAATGGATTTCAGCTGGGAAATTCCTTGCTGGTGTGAAAAATAAATATGCACTGAAGTGAAATAGGGCTTCGGTGGACACAAAGCGGAACACCCCCACCCCACTCTGGGCAGTAGCTTCACATGCTTGTCTGGCCTCAGCCTCTGGCCTCTCAAATTTCCTGACATCAAAACAGGATTATTGTGGACCTGGAAGATGGCAGGGGTCACGAGTTCCGGTTGTCCTGGGCAGCTGCTTCGAATCCCCAGAATGGGAATCTGCTGCAGACACCATGGGCGTGGAAGGAGGTTCAGCTGATAGCAGTGCCCTGAGGATGCCCAGCCATCCTGTAAAATTCTGGATGTTCTGCCTATGAAGGAAAAGCTGTCTGTTCCAGTTTGGCTAGATATGGACGGCACGTCTGCCTGATAAGCAGATTCCTCATGAATTCACTTCAGGCATGCTCCATCATTTGAAAAGGCCATTGCAGGCCCTCATCCTTCAGTTAACCTGATTGGCACACAGGCAAATGACACATATATCACATGAGCAGGTTGTGTTGGGAGCCATGTGCTTTAAATGTGGTATGTACACAACCCAATTTTTGTTTTTAGCTTCCTCTTTCCTTTTGCACTTACAGATAGGTAGCCGTGTTGGTCTGCCATAGTCAAAATAAAAAAAATTCATTCCAGTAAGTAGCACCTTAAAGACCAACTAAGTTAGTTCTTGGTATGAGCTTTCGTGTGCATGCACACTTCTTCAGATACACTGAAACAGAAGTTGCCAGATCCTTCTATATATATGCCAGATCCTTTTTTTATTTTGCCTTTTGCACTTGTTCATCAGTTTCACAATCTCTTACAGAGATGCCTCGCCAAGGTGTGTGCATTTCTTCTTTGCCTGTAGATTTTGCACACTCCTGTGATGCATGTCCATAAAATGGGTACATGCATCGTACCTGGCTGTGGGGAGCAGCTGAGCTCTCACAAGGAGATCTGCTTTGATTTCGCACTTCACGCTCTTGTGAAAATTACCTGGATGGATATGCCATGCCATTTAAATACTGAACTCAGATGGTGTGTGCCCAAAAGCATGGTGTCAAATTGGGGCCAACTAAAAAACAAGAGCTGGGCACCAGCATGCTCAGGGAATGCCAGCATCTGCAGAAGTACAGTCTTCAAAAAAAATCACACACACATGCATGAACAGATTTAAAAAGTTTCCTCTAAACCCAGTGATGATGGAGCACGCTCAGTATATTGTCAGTTGGAAACTGGAAAACCGGGGGGTTGCAATGGAGTAATCATGGAGGGGCTGGCTGGCTGGAATTATGCACAAGGACACTCCTGTTTGAAGACAGTAGCAGACAGGTGCTGGAGGAGACTCTTGAAAGTCCCATGGACTGCAAGAAGATCAAACCTATCCATTCTTAAGGAAATTAGCCCTGAGTGCTCACTGGAAGGACAGATCCTGAAGCTGAGGCTCCAATACTTTGGTCACCTCATGAGAAGACTCCCTGGAAAAGACCCTGATGTTGGGAAAGATGGAGGGCACAAGGAGATGGGAACGACAGAGGACGAGATGGTTGGATAGTGTTCTTGAAGCTACCAGCATGAGTTTAACCAAACTGCGGGAGGCAGTGGAAGACAGGAGTGCATGGACATGAGTCCATGGGGTCACTAAGAGTCGGACATGACTAAACGACTAAACAACAAGCAGACAGCATGTTGGGGTACGGGCACTTGGCTGACCTTTAGGCAGGAGATAGGGATGGAGGCACAAAGTGTGTGGGGGGGAGCCGATGTGGTGCAAATGTACCTGCAGGAGCTCTGGATTGACAGCATATTTGCACTATGCCAACCTTGCCACCAGCAGCAAGGGAAATGTCTCCCTCCCCACCAGGCCATCTGCTGCTGTCAGAAGGTAAACATACACGATGAAAGCTGTAGCCCAAAACCAGAAAGCAGGACCTGAACACAACACCGCTCTCTTCACCTGCTATTCTCAGCAGCTGGTATTTAGAGACATGTAGCCTCTGCCAGTGGAGGTAGAATGCAGCCATTGTGAAGGACTAGTCACTATTGACAGCCATATCCTCAATGGGATCTGTCTCAATCATGCATTTGGGGCACCCATTGCACCCAGTTCCTTGGGACATAGCGCAGCCATTAAACGAATGTGCACGTATTGCAGTGTGGAAAGAGATGGTTGGCTTTCTCCAGGAATCCGCTAATCTTTCTCTCCTTCCTGCCTCCCAGACTGGAACAAGCTTTCTCCTCCTGCTCTCTCCCTCTGCTGCATCTCCTTCTTGACTCGCCAAGGCCACAGCAATCTATGTGTAGGAACAAGAAGGCAAAGGTGCCACTTAGTTATTCTGAACACGCCGGGACAGCGGCCTTGGCGCTGCTGTGCAGCAACATAAAGGGGGCTATAAGTGAGCCATGTAATGAAAGCGACAAGGGCCTCAACAAGGGGGTGGCCTGGAGGAGGGGCTGCTGCTGTGCGCTTGCATGTGGGTTGCGGCTCTAGCTGGATTAGCAAGGACCAGGCTGTGATTATTTGCATGCTTCACACACACACACACACACACACACACACACACACACACACATGCATACACATTTAAACTCATTGCCAACCTTTTTAGGCCAACGCACTCCTTGGGGGGTTTTGTTTTGTGTGTCAGGGGTGCTGCCCCTTTGGCCCACCTCTCTCTCCCTACCCCTGAATCAGTCCTCCCTTCCTGAGACAGACAAAACAGGTGGAAAGGTGGTGCATGCACACAACTAGCTTGACCAAAGGATCTGGGTAAAAGTTGGACGAGTAAGAACTCTGAACAGCACACAGAGCTGAAAGAAGACGTGGGAAAGAGTCACTCTTCATCTTCTGCCTTCAGCTCAATGTGCTTTTCATGGGAGGCAAAACAAAGGTAGCTAACCTCAGCATCAAGGAAAAAGTGGGGTGGGGGCACTCAGAGATGCTGTGGGGACCAGAGGAAGACTTCAAGGATACCACTGCATCCCTGGGCCCCATGTTGGCAAACTGTGGCTTAACCAGCAAGGCCACATCCAGCCAGCAGGAGAAACTCTGTCATATCCCACAAGTGTCCCAGAAAAAAACGAGGCACCCCGTTTTCTTGTGTGAGAGCATGGTGGCCATTTTGGGTGCCATGATCTCACGCGGTTTCGTGCCGAGATCTCACCCCGAAAGAGCACTTTCCTCAGGGCTGCAATCTTGCAAATGAACGTTTTGGGGCACAGTGTGTGTGTTTTGGATTCCACGATCATGTGAAGGTCACGTGACTCACACAGGAGCATGGGCAGGGAGTTGCACATCCCAGTTTTGGGACTCAAGGTGTTGGGGGGGTCTGCACTGTGTGGCTGCGGTCTTCTCCGGACCAATTCACACAACCACCAAGCAGCACCTTTTAGCCACATGAAAAGTACCTGATCTTCACACCACCCTGTGACCAATATGACTGCCACCTTTCTCTTGCTCTCACTTTTTAAAAATTTACCAGCCCTTTCCAGTAGGTTGCATCCGATGCTAGTCTTATTCAAAGCAGACCCATTGAAGTAAATGGGCATGATGGACTCGGGCCCATTTATTTCAATGGGTTACCTCCAAATAATAGATCAGCGGGATATAGCCCTATGCCTTCAGGGGGGCTCACAAATTTTTAGAAAAGCACCAACCATCTCAGGCCCTTTGAATGGATGGTGGTGCCACCACTAGGCACTGGCCAATTGGTGCTGATCCATGACAGGGCCTTCTGGGGGGCCATTCCCTGCCTATGGAATGCCCTCCCCAGCGACGTTTCTTTGTATCCTCTCATTATTAACATTCAGGAGGAATTTCAAAGCATTCCTGTTCATCTGGGCATTTGACTGGGAAATACTGTTTCCAGCAACCTTGAAATGATCCATTGTGAGGGCATGTGACTGTTTCTGTATGTTCTTAATTACATGTGTTTCTATTTTATTTTATTGGGTTGCGCCAAGTGTCAGTCCTGCGCAGAGTAGATCCATTGAAGATTATGGGTATAGCTAACTTACATCCATCCGTTTCCTTGAGCCTGCTCTCGAGGAGAACCTAGTTTGATACCCAACCCACTGTTGTTTTTTTCTACATTGTCGTTTGCCAACCGTCGGGAGGAAGGGCGGGGCGGAAAGTGAACAAATAAAGAACAGATCAGAACCATTTCCCATGTCTAATCTCCGTTCCAGGAAAAGTGTTCCGTTTTTTTTCTTTCTTCCGTGCCACGCTGCTCTTAGAAACAGGAGAGGAGGGCGAGGTCCTAAAAGAAAAGAAAGAAAATGTCAGCTATGGCAATCCAGTAAAATATCTCCAGAGCAAATGTCTTCAGCAAGAGGAAGTGATGGTATTAAGCTGCAGGGGACTGGGCTGGGTTTGCGAAGGATCTTGTGAAAGCTGGCAAATATCTCTCCATTCCTCCCATACCTTAAGAACAAGGAAGCCTTTGTTGGGCGGCTCCAAGGAGGGGAAGCCTCTCTTCCCTCCGGCCGCCCTCGGCTGTGGCCCTTGTCCTCACAGCGACACCCGGAGTCATGAGGGGCAGCCTTGTCTTTTTGACACGCAAAGCTCCTTCTCTGTACTTGGCCCCTTCTGGAAGCAGAGCAGAACGAACAAGAGACCGTGGTTACTTCAAGGATGTCCCCAAATATCATGGTCCGGTGTGAGGCCTAAAAGTCATAGGCGGCGTTCGGTTCAGCTGTATGCCACGCTTCCCAGAAATATATCTGTGCTCAAAAAGCGTTTCGCGTAAAAGGAAAAATCTAGTACCCAGCAGTGCAATAAAAACACACGATAAAAAGTATAATGTCGCTACAATAGAGCAGTAAAACAATGCAAACAATTAACAGTTCCTTTAACAGCCATCAAGATAGAAGGGAGCAGAAAGTAAACAGATCCGACAACTTCACATCCGAAAGGAACCGCCAAGCTGATAACACTCTTACCTCACAATGCCTCCTGCTCCATATTTTACGCCTCAGTCCCAACGTTCCTCACACCTTCTTCTGGAAGCAGCGCCGTTTTTTGAAAGAGCTTTTTGAAAGCTCTGTGGGCTTTAGTGCAACCACAAAAAGCTGGAACATTTGCAGGGGGGTTTTAGGCCGGAACTCACTGGAACTCAGTTCCAGCACTTCTCAGATGGGCGCCATTGCCATTGTAAGAGAACACCTCTTTTTCTAGAAAAATAGCACAGATACATTTGTAATATGAAAAGTTATAGGATTTCAGGTTTCAGGATATGCAATGATTAGAAAGGAATTATTATTATTATTATTATTATTATTATTATTATTATTATTATTCAGCCCTTTCCCGGAAGGTCCCAGGGTGGGCTGCAACAATTTACAGTTCAGATATAGGAAGAGTTAAAACATTACAGGCAGGCCCTGAAAACACACATCTCAGGTGTCACAGCCAGGGTAAAGAGGCATGTCTTCGGCATTCCCTGAAAGCTGTACAGTGAAGAAACCAGGCGCCCTTCTGTGGGGAGGGGGTTCCACAATTTAGGGGCCACCACAAAGAATGCCACCCACCCACCCCACCTCTGAGGGTGGTTAAACTACCAAGAGGGACCCCTCAGCTGATCTTAACACCCAGGAGGATCTGTAAGGAAGCAGGCAGCATTTCAGATACAGTGGTACCTCGGTTTAAGAACAGCCCTGTTTACGAACTATTCGGTTTACGAACTCTGCAAAATCAGAAGTAGTGTCCTGGTTTGAGAACTTTACCTCGGTCTAAGAATGGAATCCAAACGGTGGAAGGGCACCGGCAGCAGGAGGCCTCATTAGGGAAAGCGCACCTCGGTTTAAGAACACTTTCAGTTTAGGAATGGAGTTCCGGAACAGATTAAGTTCGTAAACCGAAGTACCACTGAATTTGTGGCCTAACTCATCTAGGGCTTTAAATAGTAGCACAAACACTATGACTGCCCCCGAAATTTTGCAGGTGCAAATAGTACTGACAGCCAGTTGGCGTATGATCATTCCAATAGCATCATGAATGCAAATCATTACGAATGTGCAATAAAAAGGACGTCAATAAAAAGGACACTGACAAACTGGAACGTGTCCAGAGGAGGGCAACCAAAATGGTCAAAGGCCTGGAAACGATGCCTTATGAGGAACGGCTAAGGGAGCTGGGCATGTTTAGCCTGGAGAAGAGGAGGTTAAGGGGTGATATGATAGCCATGTTCAAATATCTAAAAGGATGTCACATAGAGGAGGGAGAAAGGTTGTTTTCTGCTGCTCCAGAGAAGCGGACACGGAGCAATGGATCCAAACTACAAGAAAGAAGATTCCACCTAAACATTAGGAAGAACTTCCTGACAGTAAGAGCTGTTCGACAGTGGAATTTGCTGCCAAGGAGTGTGGTGGAGTCTCCTACTTTGGAGGTCTTTAAGCAGAGGCTTGACAACCATATGTCAGGAGTGCTCTGATGGTGTTTCCTGCTTGGCAGGGGGTTGGACTCGATGGCCCTTGTGGTCTCTTCCAACTCTATGATTCTATGATTCTATGATTCTGCAGGCAGCATCAGTGGACGCGATGCCTGCCAGAAACCAGTGCTGCTTTAGTTTTCAGTGGTGATTAGAAAGGAGTCGATAAGTGGCAAGAGCAGATCCCCATGTGGCTGCTACAGCCATGTGTCACACGGACCAAATAGCCCAGGACTTCAGGTCTGGCTTTCTGCCACAATACACTTTGTTGCATGCACACCTGATTAGATGCTGGACTTTTGTGTCTTCCAGGCGTTTCTCACCCGTGTATTTGCTGAGTCAGCAGCTTGCAGGAACGACATGCTCCTGTCCTCCGACCCACAGGTTGGGGCACTAATGATGTCTTACGAACTGTGTGGGCAAAGAGGAGCTTCAATTATTCAGCTGCTTGTCAGCGCAATTAAATTAACTCTTCATTGAGAGAGCCATGAATATTTCACTAGAGAGACACAAAAGAGATCTCCCGGCAGCACTGGGACAGGGCAGCAGAGAGTGGCTGAATCATGCAGCCCAAATTTTCTACCCATGAAAACCCAGCGCAGATCTGGTCCTGCCTAGTTTGGAGGGTAGGTTTCTTGGTAAGGTAAAGGTAAAGGAACCCCTGACCATTAGGTCCAGTCATGGCCAACTCAGGGGTTGCGGTGCTCATCTCGCTTTATTGGCCAAGGGAGCCAGCGTACAGCTTCCAGGTCATGTGGCCAGCATGACTAAGCCACCTCTGGTGAACCAGAGCAGCGCACGGAAATGCTGCTTACCTTCCTGCCAGAGTGGTACCTATTTATCTACTTGCACTTTGATGTGCTTTCGAACTGCTAGGTGGGCAGGAGCAGGAACCGAGCATAGAATCATAGAATCATAGAGTTGGAAGAGACCACAAGGGCCATCGAGTCCAACCCCCTGCCAATCCACCCCGTTGCGTGGATTCGAACCACGGACCTTCTGATCGGCAAGTCCTAGGCTCTGTGGTTTAACCCACAGCGCCACCCGCATCCCTAGGTTTCTTGGTACAGAGCTGCAAAAGTAAGGGGGTGTTTTGTTACTGCGGAGACCAAAATGGCGCTGAGCCAAATCTTCATTGGTTTTGGGGTTTGCATCAGCTCATCCGGAATTCCTCTTGTCCTGCTGCTTCCACTTCCACACTATGAAGTGCTGAATTGGAGTAAATGTCAACCAGCTATTCCAAGGACTGATGTTTGCTCCAATTTTTCTGGGACACTTGCAGGTGTCTCATTGGAAGAGCACAGTTGTTGTTCAGGGATAGAGGGGTTGAGGAGGTCCTTTGACTAATGTCCTTATAAAAGAGTGAGCTAGGATTGTGGATGTCCTCAGGTTGCATCCTGTTGAAAGTTTGGGCACAACTCAGCTTGCAGAAGAGGGGGTTGCATGGGTTAAGACAGAGAGCTAGAATGAGGGACATCCACGCTCCCAGACTACCCCATCCCTTTAACCTATCATCTTAATTATTTATATCCTTGCTGTTTAGACTGATACATCTTAGGTTGCATCCTGTTTCCAACTTTATTCTCACACGTTCTCTTGCACTTCGAGATGAGAGGGTGTCTTTAACTTATGAGAGACCAAAGGAGCAAGCGTAGCTGCCTTGTTTTTCTCTAGAGTAGTTAGTTAGACTGGAACTAGAAACTTTTCTATCCGAGTTATGGATTTCCTACAATAAGTAACTGTATTTTTTTCTTACCTATACACATCTTGTGTGAGAGAGTGTGTGTGATTGCAACTGGCTGCTCTCTAAACAAGTTTCACTATAAACTGCAGAAGGCAAGAGCGAGAGTCCTCTTGTGCTGCTTGTAGGTTTCCCATAAAGCCTCTATCAAGAGCAAGCCAGCAATAAATCAAAAAGCAAACTCTTTATTGGAAGAAGCAAGGTCTGCTCAGGGGTGCCAGGCCTAATGAGCACAGCAACTCTTCTTGGCAGGTCTTGTCCCTAGGAGGCAGTTGTGGAAGCTGTAGGTCCCCACCTTCCCACAGCTGCCTAAATCTCCTTCCCTGGGTCTTTTCCAAGCAATCCGAGACTACGCCAGCACGCCTGTCTTTTCTCCTCTCACTTCATACCTCTTATTTTCATGGGAAACTAGGGAGGGAGGAGAACTTGTTGCAGCAGGAGGGAGAGACACCCTGGTTTCTTCACCAGTCGAACTCATCTCTGCCTCTTGGAATCCTTCCTCTTCCGCTTCCGCTTCTGGACTTGTCTCTGCCACAGACTCGCCCTGCTCACTAAACCCTGTTTCCTCTTCAGTTTCTGACACTTCCCGCAGTCTTCTACCTCTTCTACCTCTGACCACTCGTAGTCGTCCCACCACCACTCCCTGGGCTCTGAGCCTTATTCCCTTGGGGGTTCCCCAGCTGGTTCCTCCCACCATTCCTCTGCATCCAAACAGTCCATGACGACCACTGTGAAAACAGGATGCTGGACTGTATAAAGCACAGGCCAGAGCCAACAGGCCCTTCCTATGTTCCTATGCTGCAGTGCATCCTGGAAGCGTTGCTCTTAGAATCATAGAATCATAGAATCATAGAGTTGGAAGAGACCACAAGGGCCATCGAGTCCAACCCCCTGCCAAGCAGGAAACACCATCAGAGCACTCCTGACATATGGTTGTCAAGCCTCTGCTTAAAGACCTCCAAAGTAGGAGACTCCACCACACTCCTTGGCAGCAAATTCCACTGTCGAACAGCTCCTACAGTCAGGAAGTTCTTCCTAATGTTTAGGTGGAATCTTCTTTCTTGTAGTTTGGATCCATTGCTCCGTGTCCGCTTCTCTGGAGCAGCAGAAAACAACCTTTCTCCCTCCTCTATGTGACATCCTTTTATATATTTGAACATGGCTATCATATCACCCCTTAACCTCCTCTTCTCCAGGCTAAACATGCCCAGCTCCCTTAGCCGTTCCTCATAAGGCATCGTTTCCAGGCCTTTGACCATTTTGGTTGCCCTCCTCTGGACACATTCCAGTTTGTCAGTGTCCTTCTTGAATTGTGGTGCCCAGAACTGGACACAGTACTCCAGGTGAGGTCTGACCAGAGCAGAATACAGTGGCACTATTACTTCCCTTGATCTAGATGCTATACTCCTATTGATGCAGCCCAGAATTGCATTGGCTTTTTTAGCTGCCGCGTCACACTGTTGGCTCATGTCAAGTTTGTGGTCAACCAAGACTCCTAGATCCTTTTCACATGTACTGCTCTCAAGCCAGGTGTCCCCCATCTTGTATTTGTGCCTCTCATTTTTTTTGCCCAAGTGCAATACTTTACATTTCTCCCTGTTAAAATTCATCTTGTTTGTTTTTGCCCAGTTCTCTTAGAAGAGAGCAATGCTTGGAAGTCCATGTTGGCCAACAGGTGAAACCAAACTCAGGTCCTGCTCATGTGCTTCCCATGCACATCTGTCTGGCCCCTGTGAGAAGAGCATGTGGGACTAGATGGGTCTGTGGCCTGGCAGATCCCGCAGCCAGAGTCTTCTCATGCTCACTGCTTTAGATGTGGTTGAGTTTCACGGGGATAAGGCTCCACTCTCTCCCTCCCTCATTTTCTATCCCACCTTCCAATGACATTAGAAGCGAACACCTGCTTCCTCCTTCCAAGCACCAATGGCCTCCAAGCACCGATCCCCAAATGCTCCTTGTCCCAGTTCCGTATTAACAGCTCTTCAGCCCCATTCCTCTCCTCCGCCTCCTCTCCGCTAACCAGTGGCAGGAGCAAGAAGCAGCTCTGGGATTCTTCTCCGTCTTCTCTTCTGAGCAATTAATAATTTATTTCATTATCAGGAGGAGGGGGGAGCGAAACTGCTAATGAGACGAAAACAAGCCAGAAACATCTGTCAGGGGCTGCTTTCATCCTGGGCCCAGGGCTTCTGCGCGGGAAGCGGCGAGGCTGCGGACGGCATCGAAGGGTGTCCCTGCACACCAGGCATTGCACAGCCTGTTGCCTGACGCCCCCTCCCTCTCCCGCTGCGCTCATGCACACACACATCCTGATTCTGCTCTCATGCACATAGATCCATGATTTTTCCTTTCCCGCAGAAGGCAGGCATGCCCAGTGCTGAGGGGAGCAGAGCCCAGCTAGCAAAGCGGCATTTCCAGACACCGGGCACACATAAGAGAGCAGAATCTGAGTGCAACAATGCTCTCTCCCCACCAGTGTGATTCCCAGCATTCAGAGGCGGTAGAGACAGAATGTAGCCATTGTGGCTGGTAGCCATTCGTAGTCTTCTCCTGCATGTATATCTCCCCATTTCAATTTTGCAGAAGGAGACTCTATGGGCAGGCACAGAGGGTGGGTGCGGCCCCATGCCCAGAGCCTGCCACAGATCAGCCCCCTGCTGGATCAGGCCAATAGCTCATCTAGTTCAGCATCCTGTTCCCACAGCGTCCAACCAGATGCTTGCAGAGAAGCCTACAAGCAAGAGGAACCAGAGGGCCACACAATGGAAGTGCACCCCATGTGGGGCGTTGGTTCCAAGGATTCTGCGCTTACATGAAAACGTTTATACTCTAACCATTCCCACAAAACTAACGTTTGAAGAAGTGGGTTGTATTTAGGGAGACCTCTGAAGAAAATGTACACCAGGAAAAAATGCATTAAGAAATTGTGTGCATTTGGAGAAATTTGGACTAAAATGCAGGTGGAATTACATTAGGACACACATACAAAAAAATGGCACACTGATAAGGTAATGTGGAGAAGTGAAGACTGGGGAAATAGCTAAGGAAGTGAAACCGAAATGGAGAGATTTTGCTCACCCCTCCCCATTGCTGCCCTAAAGTAAAAGAGCCATGGATCTGGCTTGAATCTTTGCATTTAGGGGCGGGTCTCTTGGAACTCCCACCTCTGACATTAGCCAGGAAAGGCTTCGTTCCAGTTAAACTATTCTGAGTTATCGAAGAGCTGGCAAGCTTGTGCCTGTGCCCCCTTTTTCTCAGACTCCCCCCCATCTGCTCCAACACCACCACGGCTGCCACCTGCCTTCCTCACCCCCCCCCCCATGCCTCCTGCTTCATTGGGGCTTTGGAGCTGGCTCAACAGTTAAATGGCCCATTGTTTGCAGCCCCCAACCAAATGAATGGCTCCTAAGTGGATTAATTAACTTGATCTGAAGGATAAAGGGAACTCCCCTCCTTGGGAACTATTGTTTTCGTTTGCCTTTGGTCACCGCAGGCAAATGAGGGTGAGGCATTCCTAGGGGTAGGTTGCCACCTTTTTGCCTGGCACAGCTCCTGTGCCGTTAAAAACCATGGGGCGGGTGGGGGTGGGGAATCAACAGGTAGGATGTCATCCTCCTCCAGTCCCAATCTCTATATCTCTATAAAACATGGAACTCTTCCTGCCCAGTCTCGGCCCAAGAATAGACGTGCCAATGCTCAGTTGGTAGAGCGTGAGGCTCTTAATCTTAGGGTTGTGGGTTTGAGCCCCATGTTGGGCAAAAGATTCCTGCATCACAGGGAGTTGGACTAGATGATCCTCACAGTCCCTTCCAGTTCTGTGGTTCAATCCCAGTCCAAACCAGCAGCTCTTCCACTCTTTACTGTTAAGATGGCCTCTCCAAGTAATCCCCAACTAGAATCATAGAATCATAGAGTTGGAAGAGACCACAAGGGCCATCGAGTCCAACCCCCTGCCAAGCAGGAAACACCATCAGAGTATTCCTGACATATGGTTGTCAAGCCTCTGCTTAAAGACCTCCAAAGAAGGAGACTCCACCACACTCCTTGGCAGCAAATTCCACTGTCGAACTAATAATAATAAGTTATTATTAACTAATAATAGTTAATAGTTAAATAGGAACTAACTAATAATATTCCACCCTGCCTGATCCCTGTGAGTACTTCGATTGAACCAGACTTTGCGATGCCAATTTGTACTTGTCTACCGACTGCAGTGTTGCATATTCTATATGTCCCACTGTGCTACATGGATTGACAAGCCTGTTGGCCAATGGTGAAAGCATTTCCCTGCCTCTCCCACCCAGCAAGCTTGGGATACTGTCCCAATGCCACGTGGCTTGTCTCACTTGCTCGAGCTGTCTATAATTAGTGGACACTACTGTGTGGCTTGCGCAGACAATGCTTTCTCCTGCTTTCTGCTGGTGATCTGGGACAAGCTGTGTGGGAGGCAGCATCTGGGACAGAGTGGGGCAGGAGCGGTTGGGGCAGGGCTGCATTATAGGCTCAAATTGTCCTGTTCTGCTGGCCATTTTGCACCAGCTAAAGTATCTGAACCGCCTTTGCAGACAGCCACACATATAGCGCATTGCAGTACTCAAACCTGGAGCTTACCAGTGTGTAGGCCATAGAAGTTAGGCTATCCCTCACTAATTAATAATCATAACAGCAACAACTAATCCTCTTGACCTCACCTCCGCCGCTCTCCCCACTCATTTGCAAGATATTAAAGCGGGGGTGTGACCATGGGGGTGGATCCTGTGGCAGTAGCAGGGCGGCAGGGTTCTGAAGATTTTGCCTGGGGCAGCCCCAAAATCCACCACCTCGTTCCGCCTCTCATTAAAGCCTCGTCTGGTTGTGATGGCCCCTCGCGCAGCACTCTTTCCTCCCAGCCCCTTCTCCGGCTCAGAGTTTTCATTCAGCCAGACGATGAATAATTCAGCTCCTTTAATCTTCCTTATTAAGTTGCTCCCTCAGGCCTCAGATCATTTGTTGCTTGGCTCTGAAGTGCCTTCAATTTGTCCGCTTCTCTTCGATCCCTCCAGGACCCGGGGAGAACCCAGGATTGGTGGGAAAGTGGAGGGGAGCTGGGAGGGGAGACGGAAAGGGCTACGTGTGGCTCCCTTCCTCTCCCCAAGATCCCTAGACATAAGGAAGGATAGCTCCTCTCTCTCTCTCTTTATCTTGAGGTTTGGGGGATGAGCTAGAGAACGCCTCCATGCACATGAAGATTGGCATGTTCTCACCCTACCACACACTCTCCTCTCAGGAAAGACGACAAGGATCCTTCTCAGATCCTAAAGGGAATCCATTTGGGGGTTCAGTGAGTGGAACGATGCTCAGGAGGCAGGACTGAGAAGCAAAAACCAGCAGTGTGTGACTTGCTGAGAAGAAGAGATCAAAGCTAGCAGCAGGTTCAACTGATTTGGGGCACTTCTTACTTATGTGGTGCCATCGCCGAGCAGAGCAATGTAAAGCAACAAGGCAGAATTGGGGAGTAAGGCCTCTGTCCTCAAGGAGCTTACATTCTCAAGTTCAGCAATGAGTGGGAGACCACGGAGGGAAACTGGGGCGGAGCAGGGGCAGGCTAAGGAAATGAAAACGAAAATTCAGTCGCACAAGCCAAGATACAAAAGCAATGATTTCCTTCTGCCCCACTGCAGGCAAAAAATTACTCAGCAATGCTAAGCTGGTCGCGTTACTGGTTTCACCAATTACAGCCGCTGTGAAGGATATTTTGTATGCCTTTTAGCTCTAACTGAATTTTCTCTGGCTGTACTTTTTTGCATTTCATTGACATTTCATGCCAACTTTGGGTCATTTTGACGCCGGGCAAAACCTCAAGCACCTTCCTCCCTCCCCCATCCCTGCCGTTGCGTGCCCAGGCCTTTTGAATGATTGTTTTTATGCTGCACCAATTGCTTTTACTATTTTAAATATTATTATTTTTTTGCATGTTTTCCGTTGATAAATTTTTCATTTGTTTTACTGCGGTTGGGGGGGGGAGGTGAAATAAAGCGGTCCTGTGAGCTTTATTGAATGGCAAGGTATACATTTTTTAAAAGCCCCTTAAAAACAAAGGAAGAAATAATAGTGTGGACTATTAGCCAAACAAAATAATGGTTGCTAAGCAGTCATAGCAATACTCAGAGACTGGTTTTATTACACCAGTTCAACTGTAATGGATTCTCCGAAATAAATCTGGAGAGTTGTCATTTTGGTGAGGGTGAGGGCAGTCCACTGCTAGAGATCTCTTTTGTTCACGGGATGGTAGGATTGTATCCGCTCAGAGCAGACTCATTTAAATTAATGGACCTAAATTAGTCATGTCTCCTAATTCCAATGGGTCAGAGTAGGGACAGCATTGGCTACAACTCATAATCCAGAAAGTATCCCGGGGAGAGAGAATGACAATTAACCCAGCTGATTTGCTGTGGATGTATCCCCAGTAGCGTAAGGTAAAGGTAAAGGTAAAGGGACCCCTGACCATTAGGTTCAGTCGTGGCCAACTCTGGGGTTGCGGCACTCATCTCGCTTTATTGGCAGAGGGAGCCGGCGTACAGCTTCCAGGTCATGTGGCCAGCATGACTAAGCCGCTTCTGGCAAACCAGAGCAGCGCATGGAAACACCGTTTACCTTCCCACCAGAGTGGTACCTATTTATCTACTTGCACTTTGATTTGCTTTCGAACTTCTAGGTGGGCAGGAGCAGGGACCGACCAATGGGAGCTCACCCCGTCGTGGGGATTTGAACCGCTGACCTTCTGATCCGCAAGTCCTAGGCTCTGTG
Organism: Podarcis vaucheri; assembly: GCF_965113315.1. Lineage (NCBI taxonomy): Eukaryota > Metazoa > Chordata > Lepidosauria > Squamata > Lacertidae > Podarcis > Podarcis vaucheri. Next base: position 8,851,068 of record NC_138763.1, on the reverse strand, counting down.
GTTTAACCCACAGTGCCACCCGCGTCCCCATTCACGATAGTACAAGAACATTAAGAAGAGGGCTGTCAGTAGCTACTAGCAATGTTTTGGAACAGCAGTTACTGGGAATCACAAGTCAGCAGACTGCTGTGGTGCTCAGGCCCTGCTTGCAAACTTCCCAGGGGCAACCAGATGGTCCTTGCGATAACAGGATGCTAGACTAGATGAGCCATTGGCCTGATCCAACAGCCTCTTCTTATGTTCTTATATCAAGAGGCCAAACTGGTCCAGCATCCCGTTCTCACAATGACCATCTGGTTCCCCCGGGAAGCTTGCAAGTGGTGCCTGAGCACCACAGCACTCTCTTCACTGGTGATTCCCAGCAACTGGGATTCAGAGCCATACCATGTGCAACAGTGGAGGAAGAACATGGCCTGCCGATAGCCTTAGGTAAAGGTAAAGGGACCCCTGACTGTTAGGCCCAGTCACAGATGACTCTGGGGTTGTGGTGCTCATCTCACTTTACTGGCTGAGGGAGCTGGTGTACAGCTTCTGGGTCATGTGGCCAGCATGACTAAGCCACTTCTGGCGAACCAGAGCAGTGCACGGAAACACCATTTACCTTCCCGCTGGAGCGGTACCTATTTATCTACTTGCACTTTGATGTGCTTTTGAACTGCTAGGTTGGCAGGAGCAGAGACCGAGCAACGGGAGCTCACCGCCAACCTTCTGATCGGCAAGCCCTAGGCTCTGTGGTTAAACCCACAATGCCACTCGCGTCCTTCTTATCCTCCATCCATCCACATGGGTAGCCATCACTAAATCCTGTGGGAGCGAATTCTGGAGTTTATGCACTGTGTGAAGTCCTTTGGTCTTTGCTGAATTTCCCAACATCCTGCCTTATTGGATGCTCCTGAGTTTCAGTATCATTAGAGCTACCTGACTAGCTCTACACCTGACATAATTCTGTACACCTCTGTACACCTCTCTTCCCTACCTTGCTCACCTTCTTTCTAAACTAAAAGGCTCTGGTTGATGATGCTGGCTGCCCTTTTCTGAACCTTTTCCTGCCAGCTCCTTGTTCATGCCATGCATCCCACCCCATAAACATACAGTGGAGCAGTGATTTGCCCAATGACTTTGACTGGAGGACCATTTAAAGCAGGCACCCCCAAACTCGGCCCTCCAGATGTTTTGGGACTACAGCTCCCATCATCCCTAGCTAACAAGAGCAGTGGTCAGGGATGATGGGAGTTGTAGTCACAAAACATCTGGAGGGCCGAGTTTGGGGGTGCCTGATTTAAAGCTAGCACAGAAGGCTGCACACACCTGCACACCCACTTCGAAACACAGATTGTTGATGAATTCCAGGCTCATGGCACACAACCTGCTCCAGGGGGTAGGACTTGAACCAATGGCTTCAAGTTGCAAGAAAGGAGATTCCAACTAAACGTCAGGAAGAACTTTCTGATAGTAAGGGCTGTTCAACAGTGGAACGGTCTCCCTCGGGAGGTTGTGGGCTCTCCTTGCTTGGAGGTATTTAGGCAGAGTTCGGATGGCCATCTGCCATGGATGATCTAGTTGAGATTCCTGCATTGCAGGGGGTTGAAATCGATGACCCTTGGGATCCCTTCCAACTCTACAGTTCTATGATTCTGTGATCTGCCTCTCTCTAATGGATCTGGATTGATTACTTGGAGCTAAGTGGTACCTTTGGGGATGCCAGAACTGGGCCCAGGGACCACTTATTGCACAGAAAGGAAGTCAAGACTGCCCTCCTGACCATTGCATTTGAATACGCTAATTCATTTCTTAATGTATGCACATTTAAATTTGACCCTTAACTTCTGATAATGCTGAAGTGGGAAAAGGAAAACGAAAGAGGGAAAAGCCAGGCTGATTTAAAACTCTCTCGGCAGTGTGCTGGCTCTTATCGGTTTCTGCCAGCCAATGAATTTAAGGGATTTGGAGGTGGGAGACAACACCCCACTCTGGAGACCTTTTTGGCACAGATCCTGGACTTCCCCTGATCACGGGCGAAACTGCTGCTTGGTGGGGAGATGTTAAAACTGTGAGGGTCAGAGCAAGCAACTCTCCAGCCAGCTCAGCACATTGCAGGGTTGCATTGCTGGAGCAATGGATGGGGCAATTCTGCTGATTTTACTGTGTCCCTCAGTTGCTCATTTTCCAGCCTTAGGTTCAGTTCTCTACATTTCCCTGTCAGTTTGCAATTTTTTAAAAAATAAAAATAAAATCCTGGTTGGCGTTTTAGTGTGAATTTCTCTTAGTATACACACTTGGGTATGCAATTTCCCGTAATAGAATGTGCTTTTCAATGTCATTTTCACTAGCATATGCATTTATATGCAGACTTTACCCTAGCATGTGTAATTTTTGTACCACCAAGCTGGAGAACTGCAATGCAAAATTCAGAGAAGTGCGAATTTTCAAAAGAGGGTTGTGTTTTGATTTATGTATTGTTTGGGAATGTACAGATGAGGTACATTTGTCCTTAAATGCAAAGTGAAATCAATTTCTTCCCCCATCCACACAAGACAGAGGTGTGTGTTGTGGGTTGGAAAACCAGCTGCTCTGAATGCAGGTTTGCAACCAGTCCTAGTCGGAGTTGCATGACCACGCTCACTGTTTTTGAGTGGGGCATGACAGGACACAACCTGGGGAAGCAGAGGTGGTGGCTCAGAAATGCTTTTTAACAACTGAGGTTGGTACACCAGCTGCATCCCTGTTGGGAGAGAGCAAACAGTTAATCACACACTGGCAACATCTGGGCTGGGCTACCGCAATGCACTCGACATGGAGCTGCCTTTAATAATCGTTTGGAATCTTCAGCTGATACTAAATGTGGCTGCTCCGTGGTACCAGGAGGACAGAACATATTCTTCCCATATTGGACCAGTTGCCTAAGTGTTCAATGGCCCAGTTTAAAGTGCAGTCCTAAATGGCTTGGGACCATGTGATCTAAAGGCCTGGGAATTAATAAATGGTAGGATTTTGACTAACTGGGATATGATGGGAGAGATAAAAGCTGCAGAGGAATTCCTGGGCTAGCCTGACCTGACCAAGCTGGGACCATTAAGAAACAAGACAGGACCATTGAGGACCATTGGCAATGCAAGAAAACTGCCCTTCCCCCTTGCCCCAAGGTGTGAACAGGGACTGGGGTTTGGAAGGTTGCCAGAGTAGTTGGGGGGGTGCAGTGACAGGAAGAGTCTTGAGCAAGGATTGCTGGTAAGGAGGAGGAGGAAGAAAAAAAGATGGGAATCCATCTTGGGCGGGCTGGCTGAAGGCTGGCTGGGAAAGATGTCTTGGACTTCAGGACTGCACTGCTGTGGGGTACAAGCCCCTCTTGAATGATCATGCCGTAAGATCTGTACTCCCTCCTTGCAGACTGAAGGTGTAAATCAGTGAATAAACCATATTTCTATTATGCGTTTCAATTCTCCAAAGGAGCACAAACCCTAGTTAAGGACTGAGACCCCTGATATCCCTTGTATGGCAGGGATGGGGGTAGGTCCTAACATACTCATCCCAGCCTGCCTGTGAACTGCGGCTGCAGGGACAGCTGTGGGTAGGATTCCTGCATTGCAGTGGGTTGGACTAGATGGCCCTTGGGGTCCCTTCCAACACAGCCATTCTATGATTCTGACTTCGGACTAGTTGACATTTTGGAGTCCTCTTCAAGGACAGCTCTGTGCAGAGCACATTGCAATGAGATGGTCTCTCTCCATGCCTTCCACACACATGTACAAAAGCCAACCAGGCTGGGCCTTGTCTCTTACTGCATCAGTGGCAAGAGGGCAGCATGCTCCACCACCCAGGAAAGCTGCAATAAAAGCTTAGCAGGTGCCGATTAGGTGGGGTGTGGGGGGGCAGCATTGCCCTGCCTGCTTCCCAATGCCGCTCGTTGCTGCTAGTTACCGGGAGGAAGAGGGGCAATCCAATGGGGAGCCCAGTGCAGTGCTGGTGCTGTGGCAGAGCCCATTCAATGCTCCCGCCACCGCACCCACACTGCAACAAACTCCCTGCTGCCTTGGTACTTGGCAGCAACGCCTGGGTAGCCAGAAATGCCATCCCTCCTGCGCTGCCAGTCCCCTCCGCCTGCCGAAAGCTCTGAGAAGTGTGTGTCCCACAGGAGAGCAAAAGTCTGATTCTCACGGTGGCCGCTGGGTGCCCTCTGTACCCCCAAGGCTGGCACACTTTCCTCTTCCTCATCCGGGACGCCTTCCTGTCCTCCAGTTCCTCCACAGCTCAGTCATATGCCAAGGTGGGGGGGGAGGGGTGACGGGTTATTTTCTGAAATTGCTTGGGTGGAGAGAGAGAGAGCGCAGGCAAAAGAGACCCTTCCAGGGGCCTCTGCCCAGATGTTGTCAGTTAGTGGTGATAAGATCTCGGCATATTAATGCAAACAGCAGGGGCTTCGCGGGGTTTGGGAGGCGATGCTATCGCTCTGCAGGAATGCGGGGCAGCCCCAGGAGACAGTGCTCGCTTGCTCGGGGCACGCAGGCAGGTAGGAGGGAAGCCCTCTGTGTGAGGGGAACACAAGGAGAGGCTTGTGTACGAAAGCCTTCCACAACCTGTGGCACCGATTGGTCACTCATTGCTCCCAGCTGAGCATAATGCGCAGGGATAATGCCATACCTCACTCAGATACCCATGGAAACAAGAGGGTGTGCTGCTTTCCTCTTGCATTTGTTTTCCCACCGAGGCTGGGGAGACAATACTCCGAAAGAGGATTTAAGGCGGTGCGGTTGAGTCTCCATTGCCCATGGCATATCTTTCTGTGAGTACACACACAAACACACACATGCATCTTTCCAGAAAAGCAATGCTTATATCAGTATATAAAACACATCCCCCCCATTCTTTTTATTGTCTCTGGTGGAAAGGAAAGCGGAGCAATCATTAAGGCACAGCTATGCTACAAAATTATACCAGATTGGAACTAGCATAAAGGCCCTTCTAATAAATAAAAATCAAAATATTTGGAATTGTAGTTTTGTGAAGCTGATGAGGCTGCTGTGAAAAGATCTTACCATTCCAGAGTTTATTAAACTGAGAGCTCTGGCAGTTATGGGGAGCTCAGGCTATTTAAGTGATTTGAAACTGGCTTAAAGGTGTGGTTTTAGATCGTACGCATACAATTTCCTGCATGCTCCTTGAAAAGCAAGAAGAAAAAGCTGTTGCCTCTATGTGTAGCCTTTGGAGGCCTGGCATATGGGAAGCTTCTCAGTTCACATAAATGTTTGCTGGTGCAGACATACCTGACGCCACGTTCACACCATATAGTTAAAGCACTCTGAGAGTGCTTTAGATTCAGGTAGGTAGGCATGCTGGTCTGACGCAGTCAAAATAAATGAAAAAATTGTCCAGTAGCACCTTAGAGACCAACTAAGTTTGTTCTGGGCATAGGCTTTCATGTGCATGCATGTGCAATTCTTCAGAATTGATAGTGCTTTAAACAGCCATGGCTTCTCCCAAAGAATTATGGGAGCTGTAGTTTTTTCTAAGGTTCTCCTAACAACTCTCAGCACCCTTAACAGACTACAGCTCCCATAATCCTTTGGGGGAAGCCATGGCTGTTTAACGTGGTATGACAGCACTTTACGCGTCTGGTGCGAATGGGGCCTAAAGAAAACTATGAATGAGACACCGTGCAATTCCTCTGGAAAAATAAATGTTAATGGCTCAGGGTGTTCCCTGCCCACCCGCCATAGTCCTGCCTTCATTACTGGAGAACAAGGCGGAGGAGAATGGCAGATTACCCTCCCTTCGTGAAGCGCATGTGGCTTCACGAAGGATCCCGCTGGTAAGTGTAGGGTTCATTCCTCCTCATTGTCTGGGGCAGCCTGTTGTCAATGGAAGCGCCAGGGTGTAAAACGCAAGCTCAGAGACAGCCCCTGATCTCTAATCTAGCACATAAATATGACCGAGAGCGGCTAATTGATTGTTCAGGCTCGCTACAGTCGTATCATCTGAGATACACGGGCAGCAAAGCAAGAAGGCACTGGAGGCACTTCGACTGTAATCTGCAATCTGTCAATTTAGCAGCGTGACTAAAGCGTCCGTGAATGGGAGAAGAAGGCTTGCACATCCATAATATTGATGCATAAGCGGCCGATGGGCAGAACTAACTGAATCTGCGGTTGGAAAGGCAGCGGTGGCGGCAGGAGGGGGGGGGGGATGGACAAGACAGCACCAGGCGAGGAAGTAATAGCACAACAAAAGGCCCATTCCAAGTACCGTATTTTTCACTCTATAAGACGCACCAGACCATAAGACACACCTAGTTTTTGGAGGAGGAAAACAAGAAAAAAAATATTCTGAATCTCAGAAGCCAGAACAGCAAGAGGGATCGCTGCGCAGCGAAAGCCTGCATTTGCTCCATAAGACGCACACACATTTCCCCTTACTTTTTAGGAAGGAAAAAGTGAGTCTTATAGAGCAAAAAATACGGTACCTTAGAAAAAGCACCTATTTCTGCACAAGCCCTCCTAGCAATGGATTATATCCAGGGAATGTCTTGCTCAGGTGCCAGCACCTCATGAAGCAACATCACCATAGAATCATAGAATCATAGAGTTGGAAGAGACCACAAGGGCCATCGAGTCCAACCCCCTGCCAAGCAGGAAACACCATCAGAGCACTCCTGACATATGGTTGTCAAGCCTCTGCTTAAGGACCTCCAAAGAAGGAGACGCCACCACACTCCTTGGCAGCAAATTCCACTGTTGAACAGCTCTTACTGTCAGGAAGTTCTTCCTAATGTTTAGGTGGAATCTTCTTTCTTGTAGTTTGGATCCATTGCTCCGTGTCCGCTTCTCTGGAGCAGCAGAAAACAACCTTTCTCCCTCCTCTATGCGACATCCTTTTATATATTTGAACCTGGCTATCATATCACCCCTTAACCTCTTCTTCTCCAGGCTAAACATGCCCAGCTCCCTTAGCCGTTCCTCATAAGGCATCATTTCCAGGCCTTGGACCATTTTGGTTGCCCTCCTCTGGACACGTTCCAGTTTGTCAGTGTCCTTCTTGAACTGTGGTGCCCAGAACTGGACACAGTACTCCAGGTGAGGTCTGACCAGAGCAGAATACCAGGCACAAGGCTTGTTCAGTCAAGGCTCCCATCTTCAGAGCCGTGGTGGCCATGCAACACCACAGCAAGAGCTCGCCTGCTGGGTTAGACGAAAGGCCCCTGGGGTAGTAGTCAGTGATGGTGTTCTATGGTGGCTAAGTCAAAAAAGAAGATGTAAGAACCTAAGAAGAGACTGGTGGATCCATTCAATAGTCCACCTAGTCCAGCCTCCTGTTCTCACAGTGGCCGGTGAGAAACCCGCAAGCAGGATCCTGAGCACAAGAGCAACTCTTCCCTCCTGTGGTTTCTGAAACTTCTCCGTTGCTGACCAACCACCCAGTTCGCACCCACAACTCAGCAGAATCTCACTTCCATCATCCCTCTCTGGCTGATCTCCTGTTACAGGGCACAGCAGCATCCTGGAAAGATGTTCCACTAACCCAATGGCAGAGCCCTCCCAGCTCCTTTCTCTTCACTAGCGTGGGCCGGCTTTGGAGAAAGGGGCCTGCATTGGAGGAGCAATTCCTGTTATTCTTAGCCTGCTTCCAAAAGAGGCTGCGGGTCAGCCGCTCCTTTCTGCCTCACCTGGTGAGGAGGCCACGGGTTCGGAGGCAAGTTCCCACCCCTCCGCTGCCTAACGCCCACACCCCTTCCCAGTGGGCCGAGTTCAGCACGGCACAGCGCTAAGACAGAGGGAGTCGCACACCATAAATCAGGCTAGGCCGGCCAGACGACGACTTGCGGGCTCGAGGCCTGTTTGTTTTGGAAATGAGCGAAGCACATTTCAGAGGAGCCGGAGATTTACAGGCCCTGCCTGGGGCTCTCTCCGTGGGAGAACAAGGAAAAGGCATTGCCGGGACCTTGCAAATGGGGAAAGCAGAAGTCATCAGGGAAATCAGAGAGGGGAGGCTGCGACTGGGCCTGGACCAGTCTGGCAAAGAGTTGAGTTGAGTAATGGTGGCACAGAGACCATTGTCACGATGCCCTGCCCTCCTTTGTAGTCTCAGTGGCAAATATCCAGCTATCAGCTGGAGTAGGGTTGTGGGGTTGCTACCTCTTCGTCATGTTTATGGGCTGCTCGTATTTTGGGAGTGATGTCCCTAATAAACAAAGGACCTCTTGCAAATGTAGCTTGCCCATGTTTTCTGCAAAGGCAGAATCTTACGCTCCGAAAAATGTCCACTCCCCAACGCCTCCAGTTTCAAAAATATGTCTTTGTTCAGAGGAAATATGTGCTTCCGTGGGGCCAGAGAGGCAGGCTGTGCAAGTGATTTTTTTTCTTCTTTTCCCCTTTGAAAAATGAGCTAATAAGGGCAAGTTGTTTTCAGGGAATATAATGCAGAGCGTTCCTGTTACCCGCTCCGACTTCACCCTGAAAATTGAAATTGCAATGTAGAAAATTAAGGGACGCTAATGACCGCCTTTCCGGCTCTGTGTTTAATAATTAAAATAAAATAGTGTTACTAGATATGCATGATTATGCTTGGTCACAATAAGGCTCTTGGTGTCATGCTTGGTTTTGTCCCCCAGATGCCGTGAGTAAGATGGACGGTTTCTTCCTAGGCTAGGCTAAAAGATGGCAAGGCCATCTCCGAAGGGGGATGGGAGCCAAGAAATGCTCAAAGCCGTTAGGGAAAGTGGGGCACCAGTGGTCCACATAGTTCCTTGCCCCCCCCCCGACCTTCTTTTGGTAGTTGGACCCACATTTACAAGCACATTACTGGAATAAACTTGACCCTGTTTAGCCCTCTTGCTGGACTTCCTGCAAGGAACACTGGACAAAATAGGAAGCTGTATTATACTGAGTGTGTGTGTAGGCACTCACATTAAGAGATCTGCAACTTTTTCCCGGCATTCCAATTCCCAAGGCTATTTGCAGAGGGAGGCCATGTAAGTGGATGTGGGTTAAATCTGTAAATAGTAGTGCAGACCTTAAGCCAAGGCTGGGGAATCTCAGGCCAGGGAACAGAATGCAGTCCTCGGTTTTCTGTCCCATCGGCTGCGTTCCTACACAGGCCATACCGTTTTCCCCCAAGCCATGCCTCTCTATGCTGGGATCAGACAGGAATCCCTTTGAACATTCCCTGACATTAAGTTCCGCCAAGATAAATGGGTCCTCGGTGAGGCAGGGCCTTCTTGGCCCTCAGCCAGGGCCTGTCTGTCCGACAAGGGCCTTGTCCGCTTCAGACGGAGCCTTCTGCTTCCATCCCTTAATCGCAGCCCGGTGATTTATGGGGGGAAGCTGGAGACCCCAATTCCGCTTCCCTTCCTGAGTCTCTTGCTAGCCTGAGAAGCGGCAGCGGCAGTTCCAAGTCAGGCAAGATTGATGAGGCTTAAAGGTGTTCTCTGCATACAGAAGCGTCTGTCTGGGCCTGCTGTGTGGCACAACACAGGATTAGTTGACGTACTACAAGACCTCGCATAGAGGCAAGAGAGCTGGATTACAGGGGAGGGAGGCCTTCGCCTGAACCGTATTGTGGGGCCCCAAACCATCTCTGGCATCCCAGCACGAGCTGCTGGAAAAAGGAGTCAGCCCACCCAGGTCCCATTTATGGAGTTAGGTGGCCGACACAAAACAAACAAACACAAAATCCCCCAAATGACAACTTTATTTTAATTGCAGTTGTATATTTTTGTATTCTACTGCATGTTACCACTGTCCACCACATTCAAACGTCCTCACAACTGGTGGTATATAAATATCTTCTTAGAGCTATCCTTAGGAGGTGGACTAGGTGCTCCAGGGAGTGATTACTGCTTTACTGCAGTGGGGGGAAGTACCATCTGCCTTGAAAGAGACAGTGGTGTGCCCCTTTCTTAGAACGACCTCCCCAGACCTTGAAGCATTAAACAATTATTGCTCTGTGGAAATGTCCCATTTTGGGGCAAGGCTTTTGAGGTGGTGGTGGCAATCCGCCTTCAGGCATGCTTGGATTCCTGGAATCCATTCCAGTCTGGGTTCATAGAATCAGAGAGTTGGAAGAGACCTCCAGGAATCTCAGCTAAAGCATCCATGACTGATGGCCATCCAACCTCTGCTTAAAAACCTCCAAGAAAGGAGAGTCCACAACCTCCCAAAAGAGACCTTTCCACTATTGAACAACTCTTCAGAAAGTTCTTCCTGATGTTTGGGCCTGGTCATGGCACTGAAACTGCCTTGGTCACCCTGGTTGATGACATTTATCAGGCGACAGATGGGGAGGCTGCTACGCTGCTCGCTGTCCTTGATCTCTCAGCGGCTTTTGGAACTGTTGGCCATGATTATTTCCTTCTGGAGCAGCTCAGAGGGTTGGAGCTGTGCTTCAGTGGTTCTGCTCCCCCTGTTTCCAGAAAGTGGTCATGGGGGGCTACTGTTCAGTTCCATGGGAGTTGCCCCATGTTGTCCCACAGGGTTCCATCTCACCCCTCATGCTGTGGAGCATCTAGGAGCTGTCATGAGGAGATCTGGACTGAAGGGTCCCCAATATGCAGATGATACTCGACTCTATCTCTCTGTTCTATCTGAATCAGGAGAGGCGGTTGAGGTGTTAGGCCGGCACTTGGAGGCAGTGATGGGCTGGATGTGGGTCAACGCACTGAAGCTGAATCCTGAAAAGACAGAAGAGCTGCATATCCCACCCAGGTCCTCATGTGCAGGAGGTGGGGGAGAAGGCATGCTCTGGACAGGAATTGCTTCACTGTGCAGAGGCTGCCCTGCACAGCACGGGGGGCTGATGGCCGAAGAACTGATGCCTTTGAATTCTGGTGCTGGAGGAGACTCTTGAGAGTCCCATGGACTGCAAGAAGATCAGACCTCTCCATTCTGAAGGAAATCAGCCCTGAGTGCTCACTGGAAGGACAGATACTGAAGCTGAGGCTCCAAGACTTTGGCCACCTCATGAGAAGAGAAGACTCCTTGGAAAAGATCCTGATGTTGGGAAAGATGGAGGGCACAAGGAGAAGAGGACGACAGAGGATGAGATGGTTGGATAGTGTCTTCGAAGCTACCAGCATGAGTTTGACCAAACTGCGGGAGGACAGGAGAGCCTGGCATGCTCTGGTCCATGGGGTCACGAAGAGTCGGACATGACTAAACGACTAAACAACAACAACAGAGGCTGCCCAGCTTTCGACAGCCATGGGTTGATCGTGTGGCCAGCCCCATTTTTTGTTTGTGTGTGTGTGTCTATATGTAAAGGTAAAGGGACCCCTGACCGTTAGATCCAGTCGCGGACGACTCTGGGGTTGTGGCGCTCATCTTGCTTTACTGGCTGAGGGAGCCGGCGTACCGCTTCCAGGTCATGTGGCCAGCATGACTAAGCTGCTTCTGGCAGACCAGAGCTGTGCATGGAAACGCCATTTACCTTCCCGCAGGAGCGGTACCTATTTATCTACTTGCACTTTGATGTGCTTTCGAACTGCTAGGTTGGCAGGAGCAGGGACCGAGCAACAGGAGCTCACTCCGTTGTGGGGATTCGAAACGCCAACCTTCTGATTGGCAAGCCCTAGGCTCTCTGGTTTAGACCACAGCGCCACCCGCGTCCCAGTGTGTCTATATGTGTGCATATATTATTCCTACATTGCAAAGGGTTGGACTAGTTGACTCTTGGGGTCCCTTTGTATGAATTCTGCCCCAGGAATGGTTCCTCTTGCATGAATCCTGCTGCATGAAAAAGCAGAGGACAGAAGGAAAAGGAGCTGACAGTCCCCGCTAATGTTTGTAGACAGTTTCTGGACACATTCCATGCTGGGCGCCTCGGTGGAGACTTCACGATCTCCCCCAAAAGCAGGCCCCCTGTGGCTTCCCCGGCAGGGACAGCCAATCTCCCACAAGGACGCTCCTTGGGAGCCAATCGATTCTTAATTAACAGGGCTCCTCGTCAGCGCCTCCACTAATTGCTACTCAGCATAATTGATTGTTAAACTGTCACTGACTAAGCTCCGGAGGTTTAACCCAGCGGGAGGTGACGGCTGGGCCCTGTGTTTTGTGTGCTGAGCTGCCAGAGCCCTTCACACCAGCCGCAGGGCAGGGGGGGGAGTGTTACTTTACTGAGACTCAAAACAAATCAAAAAGCCAATTCCAGGAAGTTCACCAGAAAGGCAAGAAGTGGGTTCTGCAAACATAATTTGCTCCAATAAACTATTTAGGGTTGTCGGGACACTTCGGTGCTGTATTGTATTATCCGGTGCGAAATCATATTAAATTTGGTACGGTGCTTTCAGGTATTCAAAGCTGCAGACCTCAAAAACAACTGCAAGCAAGTCTGATGGCTTATCTCCCACATTACAGGGGAGGAAGGCTGGCAACATCAACCCCACCATGTGGGAAACCCTTGTAGACAGACCTCAGCACCGGGAGACAGGCAATCAGATTGTGTATCTACAGCAGTGACCAGAGGAGGAATGACCACTGGGAGGAGCGCAGAGAGAAGAAATGTCATCATGCAACTGCAGCAACATAACTGGACAACTTCATCTGCCCCGGTTGTAACAAAACATGTCTCTCCCGTATCGGTCTCTACAGCCACAGCAGGTGCTGTAATCTTCAAACAGTTTCACCCCCAAAGGCACACTCCTCCGTTGTCTCCCAAGACAGGTGGATGCCAACGACAACAGCAGATGAGGAGACTGAGGCTTCTCCAAGGCCCCCTAGTAAGTTCATGGCTGGTGCAAGATTTGAACACGGACCTCCTGTTTCATAGCTCAGTCTCTTAGCCTCTGGGTAGGATCTAAGAGTTCTGCATCCCAACATTCTCTGCAGTGAATGTTAAATATTACAGGGGGGTGACCTCAAAGACAGCTTCACGGAGACCTTTAAAGATATTCCTACCCTGAGGGACCGTTCCAGCTGTTTGTACAGAAGCCTTGGCTCTGATGGTGTTATAAACTCCATTCATCATCGAGAAGGATCAATGGGTGTTTTCAGGAATTGCCAGCTGAGTTAAGGTGGAATTTTTGCCTAGGTGAGCACATGGGGCAAATAGTTAAGGGGAAATCACAGCAGACCGAAAGAATACTAGTCCTCATCCTTTCTGCGGGCTCACAGTGCCAAGTCCTTCTGCAGGAATTGCAGGTGTAAGGCTGCCAACAATGCTTGTATCCTGCTGTTATGTTCTGAGTTGAATAGGATCCAAAATGCAGCAGTCTGATTGGTCCTAGAGCAATAGGATTCAGAATGCAGCAGTCTGATTGGTCCACAGGATTCACCCAATCCAGCTCCAGGTGGAAGTGAATCCGCAACCTGATTGGCCTACAGGAGAATCCCGGAACTAGCCAATCACGTGGGGCCCATTGTGTAAATAATGTATATAAAGCAGACGTTCTGGGGGAACTTCCATTCCTCCTCACCACTATGAGCTGAATAAAGAGCATGAAATCCACTCTCGACTCCTAGTATATTTCACCTGCAAATAAACAAGGCGCCAAGCAAGCAAAGACTTTACCATGTTCTTTTGAATGCAGTTTTGAATTGTGTCTTATAGTTTATACTATGTTTACCCCCTTTTTTTTCTTTTTCTTTTTTGTATAATTGTATCCCTTTAGGGACAGGTTGAGACCATTTTTTTAAAAAGATTCTCAGAGGCTTTCAGAAGTTGCTTTTAGTGTTGCTTTTATTAAATCCTGCTTCAAAGTCTTAACACATTATTTTACTTCATTTTAGATAATGCTTTATTGCTGAGATTTTTCCCCTCTGAAGTTTATTTATGGTAAATAGTTATGTAAGCCACTTTGAATAGTAGTTAGCAGGCATCTGGAATTTTTTTTTTAAAAGTTTCTCAATAAACAGGAACCTAAGAAGCTGAGTCAACTCAGCTTGCTGAGAGGTTTGCATGAGTTAAGGCAGATAAAGTAAAGGACACTCAGCTTGCCAGACTTTCCCTGTGCCTTTATCTCTATGCTGACTTCTCTCTATCTCTTTGATGTTTAGACTGATAAGTCTTAGGCTGTATCCTGTTCCTTTGGACCACGAGACAAGAAGTCATCTTGGATCAATCTTCTGAAAACAAACAGGCAAGCATGCCTTCTCTATTTCTCCAACTAGTCGATTAGCTAGGACCATAGTGAGCCAGTGTGGTCTAGGACCGCCTCTCCTGATATGCCCCGTGGAGGACCTTAAGGTCCACAAATGACAATACCTTGGAGGTCCCAAGTCGCAAGGGGGTTAGATTGGTCTCAACTAGGGCCAGGGCCTTTTCAGTACTGGCCCCAACTTGGTGGAACCCTCTGTCACAAGAGACCAGGGCCCTGCGGGACTTGACATCTTTCCTCAGGGCCTGCAAGACAGAGCTGTTCCACCTGGCCTTTGGTTTGGACTCAGTCTGACCCTTATGTTTCCCTCCCCTTATAGTCGAGGAGAGTGAGGAGGAAGAGGAAGAAAGATTGTAACAGCCTAGGAAAACTCTTTGAATAATTTGACTAATTGGAAATACTATGGCTTTAAAAATTTGGAATTGGAATATCAACGGACTGAACGATAAGAAGAAACGAAATAAGGTGGATCAACTGTTAAAAAAGAAGAACTTAGACATAATTTGCATGCAGGAGACACATGTCGCAAAGAGACACAGAAGAATTCTGATTAATAAGAGACTCGGAAACGAATTCATATCCTCAGATAAAGTGAAAAAGAGGGGAGTGATACTATATGTAAAAAGTAAGATTGAGGCCCAACAAATTTTTAAGGATGAGGACGGAAGAATCATGGCAATTCAAATTACTTGGCAAGGCGAGAAAATAATTGTAGTCGGGATCTACGCGCCTAATAGAAATAAGACTGATTTCTTTAAGAATCTGGAAGAAAAGCTGTTGGAGTTCGCGGACCAGAAGATGATTTTGATGGGCGATATGAACGGTGTGGTGTCATCAGAAATGGACAGACTGAGAAATAACGGCTCGAAAGAAGGGAAATTACCAAAAACCTTCTTTGAAATGGTTAAAAACTGTAACTTAATTGACATCTGGAGGCTAAGACACCCACTTGAAAAACAGTTTACCTTCTATTCGGAACCAAATCAGTCAATGTCAAGAATTGACCAAATTTGGATTTCAAACGAACTAACGCCAAGAATCCTTCAAGTGGAAATACAACCGAGAGTTATCTCAGACCATAGCCCCATTAAAGTGGAAATCAAAGGCTTTGAAGAAAGAACATTCAGATGGAGACTGAACGACTACCTTCTGGACGATCAAAGGGTGGTCCAGGAGGCACAGAAGAAATTGAAAGAATATTTTGAAGACAACTGTAACAAAGGAACGAAAATATGCACAGTCTGGGACGCAAAAAAGGCAGTAATGAGAGGTTTCTTTATTCAACAGAATTCGATCAAAAAGAGAAATAGAGAGAAAGAAAAGAAAGAAATCTTAAAACAAATTATGGAAAATGAACAAAAGCTGATTAAGAAACCAAACAATGTAAGAATTAAACAAAGTATCAAGGCTCTCCAAACTCAATTCGCAATGATGATAAACAAGGAGGTGGAATGGAACATCAAAAAATTGAAACAAAGGAACTTCGAATTTGCAAACAAATCAGGAAAATGGCTTGCGTGGCAGACTAAGAAAAGGAAAGAGCAAAATACAATTAATAAAATTGTAGTGGAAGGAGAGGAGATAACTAACCCTAAAGATATTAGGAAAGGATTCTTGGACTTTTATAGACAATTGTATAAAAGAAAAGAGAAGAATAATAGGAGGAAAATAGAGAGATACCTAAAAGAGAAGGAGGTGCAAAAGATCCCGACAGAAGCACAAGAAAGGCTGAACACCCCAATTGATACAATAGAATTGATGGCGGCGATTAAAAAACTGAAAAAAGGAAAAGCCCCAGGACCGGATGGCTTTACAGCAAGATATTACAAAGAATTGGGCATAACCCTATTGCAACCATTGAGAGGGGTAATGAACAGTATATTAAAGGAGAGAGAAATCCCAGAGACGTGGAAGGAAGCATTTATAATTCTAATCCCGAAAGAAGAAGCGGACTCAACCCAAGTAAAGAATTACCGACCAATTTCACTACTAAATACGGACTACAAAGTGTTTACAGGAATATTGGCAGAAAGATTAAAAAAGGTTCTACAAGAAATTATCCACGAAGACCAGGCGGGCTTCCTTCCAGGCAGGCAGATGCGAGATAATGTGAGAAATGTCATAAACATTCTAGAATATCTGGCTGCCAGGAATGAGAAGCAAGCAATGCTGATGTTCGTGGACGCCGAAAAAGCATTCGACAACGTGTCATGGGATTTTATGCTAAAAAACATTGAACAGAGGGAAATGGGGAACGACTTTCTCAATGGGATAATGGCAATATATACGGAGCAAAAAGCGAAGTTAATAGTAAATAACGTGATTACGGAAGAGATAAAGATCTCCAAAGGCACTAGACAGGGATGCCCATTGTCACCACTACTATTCATCATGGTCCTTGAGGTGTTATTGGACTCAATTAGGAAGAAGGAAAGTATAAAGGGGGTGGCAGTAGGCCAAAATCAATACAAAGTTAAAGCCTTTGCCGACGATTTAGTTTTGCTGGCGGAGGAACCGTTGGAAACCGCATCAGAGATATTGGAAGAAATTGAAAAATTTGGAGAGGTGGCAGGCTTTATAATAAACAGGAAAAAAACCAAAATTATAGCTAAAAATATGGAAAAAACAGGGATGGAAATATTGCAACAAAAAACGGGTATAGAAATCGCCAAAAAAGTGAAATACCTGGGAATATGGTTAACGCCAAAGAACATTGATCTGTTCCAAAATAACTATGTTTCGGTGTGGAAGGGAATTAAGAAAGATTTGGAAATATGGAATAGGCTAAAATTGTCTTTCTGGGGAAGAATCTCAATGATTAAGATGCTAGTACTACCGAAGATGCTGTTTCTTTTCCAGATGTTACCAATTTTAAAAGGAGGGGCGATTTTCAAAGAATGGCAAAGAATGATCTCTAGATATATCTGGCAGGGCAAAAAGCCGAGAATCAAGTATAAACTTTTAACAGAAGCAAAAGAAAGGGGAGGCTTCGCCCTGCCAGATCTGAAGTTATACTATGAAGCTGCATGTCTTTGCTGGCTAAAAGAATGGATAAAATTAAAAAATACAAAGCTCCTAGATCTGGAAGGATTCGATGCCAGGATTGGTTGGCACGCGCGCCTTTGGAAAGAAAAGAAGAAAGGCTACGGTTCATTTGAAAACCATATTTTTCGTAGATCGTTACTGGAAGTCTGGGACAGGTACAAAAATATATTGGAACCAGGGGTTCCACATTGGTTATCCCCGCTAGAGGTCATGGGAGTTAAGAAAATTAATATGAGAAGTGATTGGGCCACCTATGCAGATTTGGTGGGGAAGGAAGGGGGCAAGTGGAGGTTAAAACCATATGAAAAAGTAAAAAATTACGTCTATGACTGGTTGCACTACCGCCAAGTAAATGAAATGTTTAAAAAGGATGAGAAAGAAAAAGGGTATAAAGAAAAAGACTCAAAGTTTCAAATAGAAATTGTGAATAATGACTGTAAAATAATTTCTAAAATGTACAAAATTTTGTTGGAATGGCACACAATGGGTGAGGAGGTGAAGGGAGTTATGATTCAGTGGGCCAAAGATCTAGGTTACAACATAGATTTGGATGATTGGCAAAAAATATGGAATGAGAACTTGAAGTTTACCGCATGTGTCACACTAAAAGAAAATACAATGAAGATGGTTTACAGGTGGTATATGACACCAGTAAAACTATCAAAAATGTACAAGACCTGTAATAAGTGTTGGAGATGCAGGGAGAAAGAAGGATCATTTATGCATATGTGGTGGGACTGTAGAAAAGTAAGGGGGTTCTGGGAGCTGATATACAATGAACTAAAGAAAATGCTAAAATATAGCTTTGCTAGGAAACCAGAAACCTTCTTGCTGGGGATAACAAGAAGGGATATAAGTAGGAGAGACAGCAAACTGTTTCAATACGCGATCACCGCAGCAAGGACATTGTTAGCTCAAAGGTGGAAACAGGAAGAGGTCCCGAATCTGGAAGAATGGAGGTCAAAACTAACTGAGTATGCAGAACTGGACAAATTAACGGGTAAAATTAGATATCAAAAAGACCATAGATTTTTTGAGGACTGGGGGAAATTTACGGAGTATTTGAAAAATATATGTGAGGAGGGTACAACGCTAGTGTGTCTTAAAGAAGCTTTGTGAAAAATAGGGAATATTACCAGAAGGTAAATAAGATCAGAAATATAAAACACAATGGAAATATTGTAACAAAGGAATGTGAGGATAAGATTTGTACTACGAATGATTGCTAGAGAACTTGTGGGACGTCTAAAAAAAGACAAACTATGTGATATGTAAATGGATATGTTGGGTGTTTTTTTAATGGAAAACCTTAATAAATATCTAAATATAGTTTTGATCTATGGGCTACTTTTAAAATGAGGCTGCATTTTAAATTATATTTTAACCTGTATTTTAAATTGGTTTGTTTGTTTGTTTATTGTAATTTTACTGGTGTTAGCCGCCCTGAGCCCGGCTCTGGCCGGGGAGGGCGGGGTATTAAAATTTATTATTATTACAGCAGCAAAAATACTCATCGCAAAGTATTGGAAGACACAAGATCTACCCACCTTGGAAGAATGGCAGATGAAGGTGATGGACTATATGGAACTGGCAGAAATGACTGGCAAAATCCGAGACCAGGGAGAAGAGTCAGTGGAAGAAGATTGGAAAAAGTTTAAAGATTATCTACAGAAATACTGCAAAATTAATGAATGTTAGAATGATGTTGGATAGAAACTAAGTGGTCTTTAGCTGTAATGCTATAAGAGAATATGAGAAAATGGTTATTAATAGGTAAAAATTCAATGTTATAATATTTTAAAATTGAAGATTAAGATGATTGAAGAGGGGAGGGATTTGCTGAATTAACAATTTGAACTGGAATACAGAAAAGGGAGGCGTGAGGAATCATAGAATCATCATAGAGTTGGAAGAGACCACAAGGGCCATCGAGTCCAACCCCCTGCCAAGCAGGAAACACCATCAGAGCACTCCTGACATATGGTTGTCAAGCCTCCGGGAAGGAGGAGGTCCGGGAAATAAGCAAATGAAAAATATGTGACGGAAAGACTGAATTGTTTTTAACTATCATTATTTTGTATTTTTCTTTTTATTTTGTAATTTCTTGAAAATCTCAATAAATATCTTATAAAAAAAATAAAAATTATTATTATTATTATTATTATTATTATTATTATTATTATTATTATTATTATTTATTAGTGGTTAGAGGGCTGGACTAAGACCTGGGGGGGCTTGGGTTCTAGTTGCCACTTGACCATGAAGCTCCCTGGCGGACCTTAGGCCAGTTGCAGTCTCTCAGCCTAACCTACCTCAGAGGGTTGTTGCAAATATAAAATAGAGGGGAGATAGAACACCCTCTGCCATCTTGAACTCGTCGGAGGAAAGGTGGCATATAAATGAGAAATAATAATAATAATAATAATAATAATAATAATAATAATAATAATAATAGTTTATTTATTATTTATATGCCACCCATGTTACTGGGTTGCCCCAGCCAGAGTATTAAAACATCAAACATTAAAAACTTCTCTATACAGGGCTGCCTTCAGATGTCTTCTAAAAGTCAGGTGGTTGTATATTTCCTTGACATCTGCTGGGAGGGCGTTCCACAGGGTGGGCACCACTACCGAGAAGGCCCTCTGCCTGGTTCCCTGCATCTTTGCTTCTGGCAATGAGGGAACCGCCAGAAGGCCCTCAGAGCTGGACCTCAGTGTCTGGGCAGAATGATGGGGGTGGAGATGCTCCTTCAGGTCTACTGAGCAAAGACCATTTAGGGCTTTAAAGGTCAACACCAACACTTTGAATTGTGCTCGGAAATGTACTGGGAGCCAATGTAGGTCTTTCAAGACTGGTGTTATGTGGTCTCGGCGGCCACCCCCAGTCACCAGTCTAGCTGCTGTATTCTGGATTAGTTGTAGTTTCTGGGTCACCTTCAAAGGTAGCCCCACTCCAAGGGAAGATACCAGTTTCTTTCCATACCTCCTGGTTTCTGGGATGGTCGGCTTGTTTTGTTAAGTGGAGAGGTCCCGGAGGCCGGCTGTGGGTGGCAACTGCTGCAGCAAAAGTGCCGTCTGCTTTCAAAGGTGCAGGAGATGCTTCTCAGGGTTCCTTCCTAGGCAGTCACCTCTTCCTGGGCCCAGGAGGAGCGAGGCTGCGAGGAACCAATGCCAAGCCCTGCCACCTTGCTCAGTGCGCAGCCAAAGCAGATGGCAAGATGGAAAGGCAGCTCCTCTGGCAGGGCAGAGCCACTGCCGCCGCTAAATCTTCCACCCCCCTTGTGCGCCCCCCTCCCTTGAAGTCCACCCCCCCCCACTGGCACCGTGAAATGAAAGCATTAAGAGGCGGCGGTGAGGAGACCAGCCGCTCCATTGCAGATGCCCCCGCTAATTGAGCCGTTTTGTTTCAGAGCGCTTGAAAAGAGCAGAGCTGAATTGGCTTTGAGAGGCATGGAGAGAGGGAGGGGGAGCCAAGGGAGAGGGTGGGAGAATAGAGGCAAGAAAACACACACACACAAACACAAATATGTAGGAAGGGAGACCCACAGGGCCAGCCCCAAGGAATGGCAGCCGAGCTAATCCCAAAGCCCTCAGTTCTCTCCCACACACAAAGAATCCTACCCCACTGAAGTGCTTCCCCTGGGAACGTCAAGAAGCATGGAAAATGGGCTGGATCTTTCTAGCTTGAAAGCCTGGTGAAAGCCTCCTGGAAGCTGGGGGACTTAAGGGGCAACGTTTTGGAAGTTTACTCTTAGATGCCTTCAACACTAACTTGCAAAACGAAAACCCCATATTGGGTATTTTCCATGGCTGCATTTGAGAACCCATTATAGCTCTACGGCTGTGTTATCTACTAGGGTTGCCAGCTGAGCAGGAGCCCACAAATCCTGATCTTTGACCTGCCTGGGTTCCCAGCTTGATATGATGGCAGCCCCATCTGGCTGACCAGGTGCTTTTGGCCAAGCCACGCCCACCTGCTCTACACAGGTAAAGGGACAGCCTTGCAGGCGCCCATGATCAGCCAATCGCTGGGGCTTGAAAGCCGTGCATGCAGCGCACTCCCACAAGAACTGTAGCGACAGCCACCTCCTTGGGTATCCTGCCATCTTCCATTCTGTGGACATGGCCAAGCACCACCCATCTGTCAAAGTTGGCCCAGGGGGGTTAAACTCATGCATAGAATGTTACTTGCTCAACAACAGAAAGGAGCAGAAGTCCCAGCAAAGGAAGAATGGATACAAAAACGTATGGAATATATGCAGAAATGGCGAAACTAACCGGAAAAAATAGAAATCAAGATAACAAACTTTTTATTAAAGAATGAAAATGGTTGGTTGAATATTTACAGACAAATTGTAAACAGAGAAGAACATTGGCGGGATTATTGTAATAACCTGCAGTTTTATAAGAGTAAATATTTAAAGTAGATGAATAAATGAACAAATTAAGTTAATTTAGATATGCAGAAGATATTAAAAATAAATTTAAGGAACCGCAGAAAGAGGGGGAAGGAAGCCCAGTTTTGAAATGTTAAAATGGCTGTAAAATAACTGAAACGTATAAACCTGAAAATCAAAAATAAGATTAATAATATTAATAATAAAAGATTAGAATTACAGAATCGTAGCGTTGGAAGGGATCCCAACGGTCATCTAGTCCAACCCCCTGCAATACAGGAATGAGGGTAGGTATGGATCAGGCGTACTGGCCAAATTTTCCCACCCCATTCTTAACCTATTTAAGCATACCTTAAATGAGCACACCTCTCAGTTGGTTAAGAGATGCAAATGAGCAACATGCCCCACCCACAGGAAGGGATCTTCTAAGTTTCCTTATTTGGCTTCCTCACTGTCAACGGCCGTATCATTGGACAAGAGAGACAGAATGCGGAACCCTCAAGAGTCGGCACGTATCTCTCCATCTCAGGCATGAGCTCATGCTCTCCAATGGACCTTCCACTGCGCTTATCAGACCTTGGCTCCTCTTGCCATCACCACCTTCCAGGGAGTCCCTGCCTCCCTGTCACCCGGCAGATTCCAGGGCCTTGACTGACTTAGCCGATGGGCAAAGACTCCTCAGCAGCTCCAAGTGTTGCTGGAAGACTTTCTCCCTCGTGCTGACGCTTTATCAGCGCTCTGCCTTTGCAGCAGGATCGGGGAGAGCCGGGAAGATAGATGTTCTCTGTGCAGGAAGCTAGAATGAAGAGGAAACTTTCCCACAGGACTGTGACAGGTGGGTGGGCTGCTGACAGCTGCATCACCCAACTAATTTTAGCTCTGGAATAAGGACGGAGCTGACTTGACCTCTGCCCTCTCGCAAGTCCCAGCAGCAAAGCGTCACGTGGCCCACTGTCTCCATCCAGATCCTGACACAATTGTATGTAGTCCCTTGCAAAAGATTAACCAAGCAGTGGCAAAAGGTTTGCCCACGCTTTGCTCTCAAATGCACACAATATGTGTTTCCAAGTTGTAAGGAGCAGAGACATATGGCCGTGTTCTGGATTCTGTCCTTAATTTCCAGCTTCTGGGGGGGGGGGTTGTTTTAAGTCTCTCGTCCTTTTTACTCGCAAAAAGAGAAAAATAAATGCACAAGATTTAGACAATTTTGACAATAAATGCAAAAGGTCTAGGCAATTATCCAGTAAGAAGAAAAGGAACAAGAGAGAGGTTGGTTGATTCTCAAGTGTCTGGGTTTATTGAACACATTTTGGAAATGCACTTTCCTTATTCAGGGGCAACCCAAAAATGGATGCTTCTTGATTCAGGTATGTTCCAGAGCTACAGATCTGCCCATTTCAGTTTCCCTCAGATTCTCTCTCTCTCTCTCTCTCTCTCTCTCTCTCTCTCTCTCTCTCTCTCTGTGTGTGTGTGTGTGTGTCACATTTCCACATTATTTTGGCTTTTATGAAAACCAAAAATTCATTCCTGTTTGTCAGCATTTGTCTCCTTCTCCTAACATGCACAGTTTTGCCTAATAGTGCATATTCACAGGTTTCATTCACAAACAGATAGATAGATGATAGATAGATGATAGATAGATGATAGATGATGATGATAGATAGATAGATAGATAGATAGATAGATAGATAGATAGATGATAGATGATGATAGATAGATGATAGCTAGATGACAGATAGATGATAGATAGATAGATGATAGATAGATGATAGATGATAGATGATAGATGATAGATAGATAGATGATAGATAGATAGATAGATAGATAGATGATAGATAGATGATAGATAGATGATAGATAGATAGATAGATAATAGATGATAGATAGATAGATAGATAGATAGATAGATAGAGATATAGATAGACCCCTAACAAGCACATTGATGGAGAACTGCACCGCAAAATCTAGAGATGTGTGAATTTTTGAAGGATGGCTGCATTTCAGTTCACAAATAGCTTTGGAAATTTCAAATTGGGTGGGTTTGCATTAAAATGCAAACTGAAACCAAACTTCCCTACCTGCCTCCCAGACTGATGCACAGACTGGAACATTGTTCTGCAGAGGTCCAAGGTCTGCTTTCAGTCCCAGATAGATGGGAGCAGCCACCTCTTTCTCCACCCAGGGGCACTGCCCATTCAAGGCTGGAGGAAGGGACAATCACCAAGTCATCAGGCCCTGGCCTCCTGGAGGATTTTGTGGCCCTGATGCCTAGGTATGTAGCTACTGCTGCAGCTTCTATCTGTAAAAAGAAAAATGATGAATGGTGAGAGGCTGCTCCCAGACGACCTCATAAAATGCAAGTCCTTTTTTCAAAAGGAGAAGCCCAGCCTCCAGAAATCTGCACTCAGTTTGGATAAGATGGTTTGTGTCAGTTATGTGCAAAATTGATCAAACTTAGACCGTTATGTCTACGCCTAGCCTAGAATCAAGTTGCATGCTTCCCCAAATTGCCCGTGGAAAAGGAAATTGCATTTTTAAAAATGTGTTGGGCTTCAATAAGCTCAGGTGCTTTTGAGACTCATTCTTTCGCTGCATTTCTTGACTCCCCTCCTGGCTTTTCACCACCCCATTAAGACGTGAACCTGTTCCTGGCTTCCTGTTTCCTGTCCAATGAGCACGAAGGCACTGCAGTGATGGTCAATATTATATTATATATGAAGCATTGAAAGCCTTCAATGGCAAAATGCCCCACAGAGAGAGACAAAGTGGGCATGCTCTGGAGCCTTTGGTGTGCTTAAAAGTGTCCGCCTGCGAAGTGTGCAGGATGCATTTTCGGCTTGCAGCCAGCCTCATCTCTCATCCTTTGCCAGGTCCGTAACGATGCGCATACATCAGTCACAGCACCTGGCGCATGGGAACGCTTCACTGCACATCTGGCCCAGGGAGAAGTCACGTCCATCACTTGGAACAGCTGGAGGAAGCCGGCCATGAGACAAGGCATCTGGTTGGGAGGCTGATCTCTGCAGGTCAGTTCCTGGCCTTGCGTTCCAAGGAGAAGATACAGAAAGAGAGAGGGAAGCTTCCCAAGGGTCACCTGAAATGGAATGGACACCAAAAAAAGATGCACAGGGGCTTAGAGTGGGACAAGTGCCAAGTCAAGCACCGGTGTGACTCTGGCTGCTGATTTTATTTATTTTAAGGATTTTAGCAAGATGAATCCAAGTCCACTCCAGTGCACCAATTTTAACTTGCATTTGAACCTTTAGATTAAACGCTGGGTGAATTCATTGCAACGCTTAGCAGATGAAGGCTCACAGTCCTAGACTTTCACTTTGATCCAATACATTTTGAACAGTGATGGAATGCTGTTGTGTGTTGGAAAAAATTCTGATTCTGTGGTTCTATTCATCAGTTCCCTTAGCCTTCCAACAGCCTGGGAGGTGCATCAATGTTGTTGGAGGATGAGTTGCTGAGACTAAAAGCTAGGATTTTGTCGAGGGCACTCTTGTGGTTTCATAGCACAGATGAGGTTTTAATCAGGCACTCTCAGCCTCACAGGTCAGTCTCAGAGCCTCTGCACTGTGCCAGGTCATCCCATAGCTTCTTCCAATATTTTCCAAGTTGTGATGAATTGCTGTCCTCGTGCACGTGGATGCTCACATCTGTCAAAGGGAATTTCACAGCCACATTATTTGGCCTGGTGTGCAGAAATCAGCATCCCAAGAATTGTATCTTCCCTTTAAAAATCAAAATATGCCAAGTTTCTAGCCCTTACGACATAAAGATTTTGTATTTATCATTAGCTTCCCTGTGTAGTGGAAAGACAGGACAATGAATGAATGAATGAATGAATGAATGAATGAATGAATGAATAGCATGGTCATAGCTCAATAAGTAGAGCGTGAGACTGTTAATCTCAGGGTTGTGGGTTCGAGACACACATTGGGCAAAAAGATTCCTGTATTGATGACCCTCATGGTCCCTTCAAATTCTATGAATGAATGAATGAATGAATGAATGAATGAATAACTTAAAGGGGAGGAAGGTCTAGTGAAATTGCAGGAGACACACAAAAACTGCAGCTTGTTGAAGGTCTGAAACTTTTGGAAGGGGCCAGGATGTGATGAGTTATGGACTTCACGCATTTCAGGGCACGTACAGGATATGTCACCCTACCAAATAGTGCTGCTGCTGACATTTCACCTGAAGTGAAATCCAAAGCAAATGTGAAGGTTTCTCCCAAGGTAAAACATCTGAAGGCTTTTGAAGAAAAGCCAAAAGGAAAAGAGGAAAGAGTTTCACTAAGACAAGAACAAAGTTTCCCAATATGTTTTCTGCACTTCCCTAACCCCGCCCTGTGATCCCTACATTTAAATGGTCATCTTTCTTTCTGCCAAAGTACATGTCATCCAAACACATTATCCCCCATTCTTGCCATACGGACATTATGACGTGGCCAGGGGTGTTGGGGGAGGGGGAGGAGAAGAAACCTTCTGCCTGCATTCATGGAGTATAAGACTATCAACTAACCACCATAGCTATGTTCTGCCTCCATAGCTGGAGGCAGCAATGTTCCTGAATCCCAGTTGCTGCAAACCACAGGAGGGGAGAGTGCTCTTGTGTTCAAATTCTACTAGCTGGTTTCCCACAGGCATGTGATGGCCTGGGATTCGGACTCAGAGGCTGAACCTGAAGAATCCCAGCCTGCACAGGAGTCCCCACCTCCAGAACCAGCTGAGCTGGGGCTGGGGCTTGAGCCTAAAGGGTCCTTACCTGTGCTGGATCCTCAGGTGCAGGCACCAGCTGAGTCTGCTCTGGCCCCTGAGGTGATGGAGGACTCATTGCCTGCAGGTGCTCCACTCTCAGCCCCGTCAGGGGAAGGTGAGGTTGCCTCTGGGTCCAGTAACCCTCCAGCCTCTCCTGAGCTGCAGAGGCTCAGGGCAGAGAGGCAGAGGGAACTAAGTTCCCGCAGGAGGAGTGCTCGCCTCCCGGCCAGGAGAGCTGAGTCACCTGAGGATCCGGGCCGCCCTATGCCTCGGGGCAGATAAAAGCCAGCCAGCCCCAGTCCCAGGTTGCGGGAGCAAAGTTGTTGCTAGCTTGTTCCTGCCTGCACCCTGTCCTGCTCTTCTGCCAGTTCCTGACCCCAACCGACTCCCTGCCTTGGACCCAGCTACAGCTTTGACGGACAGCCTCCATACCGCACCATCGACCTCGGACTGGACTCGGACCTCGCCTCTCAGTTAGCCCCCAGGACCAGCACAGCCACCTGGTTGGCCACTGTGAGAACAGGATGCTGGACTATATGGGCCCTGGGCTTGGTCCAGCAGGGATCTTATGAAGTTCTATTTATTGACAACCCACCCCCACTCCCGGGGAAACATGCAAGTAACTATGCCTCCTCCCAGAGGAAAACCGAACTTCAGGTATTGGAGTTGTGTGTCTGTGTAAATTGGATTTGGGAGCCTGATTCAAGGAAAGGGTTAAACCCACCAGTGCCAGATTACCAAACTGGCATTGTAGGCGGCAGCCTATGGGCCCCCCGCCTTTTAGAGGCCCCATAACAATGGATGAAAATGATATTGGTTTTATCTTGATTGGTTTATTAAAATGGTTGGTTGGTAAAAAAATTTTAAAAAGTATTAGGAGATAATTTGTGAGGTGGGGTGAAGTGAAGGCATGAGACGGGAGTTGATAATGCAGGTGAGCTGTGCACAAGCAAGCTGCCAGCTAGCTCTGCGGAGGCTCTTTTTATTAGCACAATATGCAAAACCAGTCAGATACATTTTGGACTGTGACCTTTAAACATCTTCCAATCATGAGATTGTGGGGTGGTACAAAGTTACCGGTATTTTGGCACCTGTTTCCACCACGTCATTTTCCCCTTGAGCCATGCATGATGGAGACAAAGGTCACAGACAGAGCTTAGCAGACCACTAAGAGAGCAAAGGTTAAATAAAGGATGTGATGTTCAGACAGCTGTGGTTTGTCTGCGGGTGGAAGTGTGCTCCACACCCAGCGATCATTCCTTCAGGGGGGCGAGATTTCAACTGCCTAGGACCTCCACAAAGTTTAAACTGGCACTGAAACCCACTTTACCCAGTGCCAAGGGCCTGTTCTGAATTGGGTCTCCTGCGAACGCACAAACACACACTGCACAGATACCATTGCACCTCTCTAAAACTGCAAGCAATCCTATACCCCCCTCTCTGGTCACACCAAGTTTGCCCCCCTCCTTTAGATATCATAGCACAGTGGTACCTCTGGTTATGAACTTAATTCATTATGGAGGTCCGTTCTTAAGCTGGAAACGTTATTATCCTTTCACTAATGGGGCCTCCCGCTGTGCGCGCGACTCCGGTGCACAATTTCCGTTCACATCCTGGGGCAAAGTTTGCAACCAGGAGCAGCTACTTCCGGATTAGCGGAGCTCATAATCTGAAGCATTCGTAACCAGAAGCGTTTATAACCAGAGGTACCACTGTATTAGACTGCAGGAACAGAAGTCCTTCTAGGGGCAGGGCTGGGGTGCTGGGGTGAGGGAGAGGGGAAGAGGAAAGAAGGTTCTTGCAATAGTCGAGTACATTTATAATCTCTGCAGCAAGTTCCAGGCTGAGCCCCAGCATTGAAACCAGATTCGACAGGACCGCGAACGCTGGTTCAGATTAAGCCCTGAATTAATATTTCCTGACAGGGAGCAGAGATGCCATTCCTTCCTGCTAGCTAGCATCTTGGGATGAAACAGGGAGGGAGCCTGTTCCTTCCTCCTTCCTTGCTGACATCTCTGCCCCCCACCCCTGAGAGTTCAGCCGTCAGAGTTCACTGATGGGGAAAACCCAGAGTGGTTTTTGTGGCCTGGGAAGGTCTCCAGCGTGAGGCTCCCTGGAGGGAGGGCTTTCTCCAGAGCTCCCTTTCTCTCATCTCCCAGAGAAAAGACTCAGGTGCGGGGACAGGTGAACACGTCCATTTTGCTTCTTCCTAGTTCTGCGTTTTTCCAATCCTTGGGTCACTTCCCCACATTGCCACATCAGTTTGCCATTTTTTAAAGAGATCTGATGAAAATTTATCAGCATTTCAGTGCACATTTCCCCCCCTAAAAAAAAATTACACTTTTAAAAATGCATTTTCCCACAATATGCACATTTTTGCTGAACCATCAGTAATATGTCACAGTTTTTTGTATGTTATTTTCACTGATAGGGCGTTTTTGTGTGTACTTCCAGATGGGGACTTAATTTGCAAACAGTTCGTTAAAATGAAGGGGGTTGTTGGCTGTCTCTCTGTCTATCATCTATTTCATCTATCATCTAACCATCTGAGGGATCATCCATACTTTCATTTAATCTGGACACAGAAAGGTTCCAGTGCTTCCAGTCATTCTCCACTGACATTTTCCACATCGCTGCCTCCCATACTTTCCCCTCCTGGATTTTATCCCACCAGGAATACCCTGAAAAAGTGAGGGTAAGAGAAAACCTGGACCAAGGGAAAGGAAAGTGTGAGAAGGCAGTGATTTGAAGGAGGACATCATTATATGGGCTATGGAGACTCAATGCAGGCATAGGAAGTCGATTGTCCACAGGAAACGACAGTATAGATTTATTTATTTTTTACACTCACATACCACCTTTATCTTCCAAGGAGATCGATGTGATGTGCATGGTTCTTCTCCTCCCCATTTCATCCTCACAACAACTCTGTGAGGTAGGTTAGGCTGAGAGATGGCCTGGGGTGCCTGGGGAGCAGCGATTCCAGCCTAAACGCTTGCCTCGGATGCATCCTATGCCCCGTTCCTGCCCTCCCCACCCCCTGGGCAACATCCCTGCTGAGCCAGAAGAATCCTTTGCCCTCTGCACCCTCGGGAGCCACCGGAAGAGGCACACAGGGCAATCCCTGCTGGCAGCCCACTGCCATCTTTCTTGCCTTTGCTTCCTTCCTTCTGCGTCTTCCCAGAGATTGCCTTAATTGAATCCACGTTTCCCCGCAGCCAGGGCCCAGAGATGCTGGCAAGGCTCTTCTTCTGAAAGGTGATCCACTCAGTTGGATTCGCAGGTCAACGCTCCCCCCCCCCCCGCTTTGGCAATCCATTAAGCGCTCCCTTTGACCCTGGCAGCCATTAGCAGCCTTCCTCGGAGGAAGGAGGCAGGTTGTGGCAAGAGGGCCTGTTGGAATCAGGCGGAGGAGCCCAACCACCTCTCCTCTTTCTCTTCCCTCCCTCCCTCCGCCTGCCATCGCCTCTCCATCCTGGCACTGCTGTTCTCTCTGGAAACGCAATGGGCACAGGCGTCCCCGCCCCCAGCACTCCCAAGCAAAGAGAAAAAAGCAGCAGATAAGGAATTGGGGAGAAAGCCAAGGTGAGGATTAGGGCAGGGGGTGTTACTGGGGCTCTGCATTAGCTTAATGGCTTTGGAAGACAAACAGATTAGGGAGATAGAGGCATTGGCAGGGGGATCAGCTAAATTGGAACCACAGCTCAGCCTCAGAACTGCGGGAGGAGGGGTGCAGGTTTGGAGAACAACACACAGCCCTGACTTCCTGTTACTGCTTGGAAGCTGCTGTTTGCGTAGCTGGGATGGGTGCATAAGGATGTCAGAAGAGAGCCACTGGATCAAGCCAAAGGTCTACTATCTAGTAATAGAATCATAGAATGGTAGAGGTGGAAGGGACCCCAACGATCATCTGGTCCACCCACACCCGCATTGCAGGAATCTTTTGCCCGGCGTGGGGCTCAAACCCACACCCTGAGATGGGATTCTGAGATTTCTGGGACGTGCAGGAGAAACTCGGCCCCAGACCGCAGCGACCCACAGGGGAGATAAGGGATAAGGTGGCCTCTCAAGTCATGGCGGCAAATGCCTGGCAAGAGTTAAAAACAGGTTGGACTGATGCAGAACTAACTTTTTTTGGCAGTTCATAAAGACCCAAGTAGCCTGGAGTCAATGGCCACGGGTCACTTCTTTTGGATGGGATCCCAGTGTATGTTAAGGGGTGCTTCTGAAATTCTCCTGCTCCAAATTTCTCCACGGGTTCTGGAATTCAGAAACAAGGCCAGGTGGTTGGAAGTGGAACCAACCGCATTTAGGCATTTCTGTTTCTACTGCCCGGGTTTTTTGTACAACCTGCTGCGCCAAATCCAATCGCAGAAGATTTTGGCTGCAATAATAGAGCCGACTGGTTGAAATTAATGCACACAACTCACATAGATTTCTTACCCCCCCCCCCCATGTCTACTCTGAGTAGAATTTAGCGGGATGCAACACAATCCTCTTTTTCGGTGATCTTATACGATTGCACATAGATGCTTGATGAAAAAGCTCAGTCCCCCAAAAGTCATTTCCCCCCATCCCGCAAGAGCTCATGTGTGCATCAGCAAAACACGCTACAAAAAGAGGCTGTGTACACACACACCATTAATTTAAAATACTCCCTCAAAGAATCCTGGGAACTGTAGTCTTAATGGTACTGGGAATTGTAGCTCTGTGAGAGGTAATCCGCAATGCGTGCCCAGGATTCTTCACGGGGATGAGTTTTAGATGTATGGTGTGCATGCCGCCGATTAGTCTTTTTGATGCAATCAAATGCGATAATCACACCGTTTGCTAGGGCTTGTTTCTTTGATGTCTTTTATCAAGGCAAACATGTGCTTTGGTAATTTAGCAGAGATGCAAAATGGGAGAAGCAACTTAAAGCAGCAACCCAGTGTGCATGTGCTTCAACCCTGGAAATAATTGCAGGCATTCTCCCAGTAATATATATATAATCCAGAATGGGTCAGAGAAACAAAGGAATGCAGCACAGGTAACCCTAGAGTTGGAGAAGAAAGCATGGAGGATGGATCGAGGCACCACCCTCTTTTTGGAGCTGTATTCCTGGGCGTCCTGCAGGCAAGACGACATCACCAGGGCCCCCAGCCCTGACAGCTGTGATTCCTGATCTTCCCAAGGGATGCTTTTGAAGCTCAGGAGCTGAAACAATAGCCGGTTCTGTTCTCCCAGAAGCCCCCGCATTCCCTCTGTGTGGGAAGGCCTTTCGGGGACCAGCCTCAACCTGCCTCTCCGCCTTTGCCATCCTTTTGAGGAAAGCGCAAGCTAAAGCCTTTCGGTCCCCCGAGGAGCTGAGGCGAGCTGGTTGATGAGAGACCGGAGCTGTTAAAACGGCCATCAACAAGTCATACTTCACTACGGATTAGAGGGAGGTAATGAGGAGGATTAGCTGAACGTCTGGGTTATCGGAGGGGGATTAGCCAGGCTGCTTGTGGGGACCCAATACGGTAGCAGGAGGGGCAGAGCCGGGGGTAGGCTCCGAGGCTGGCAGCAACACCCCCCCCTTCACTTGTCTGCAAGGACCCTGGCACCAGTCCCACAAAATGCAAGGGCTGGCGAGTGCCAAGGGCGTCCCAATAAGAGATAAGAGTGCAGGAAAGCTTCCTTATCCCAGTGCAGACTCCTGGTCCACCTTGCCAGCTGCACTGTCAACTGGGCAACTGTAGCTTTCCAGGGTCTCCTTCCACCCAGCAGAGAAGGGCATACCCTGCAACAAAATTTCTCCAATGAAAATAGGGATGTTCTATTCTCCGAGGGTCATCCAGTCCAACTTCCTGAGATGCAAGAATCTCAACTAAAATGTCTGTGACAGATGGCCATCCAACCTCTGCTAAAAACCTCCAGGGAAGGAGAGTCCATCTCCTCCCAAGGGAGTCATAGGAGAATAATGGATGCCACCTTGAGCTCTATGGAGAAACAGATGGGATATAAATGCAATTAATAAGAATAAGTAGTAATCATGGTAACAACCACTACAAACTCAAGCATATATCGAGGCAATACATCAGAGAGAGAGAGAGATGTGAATAATCTCTCCTTTCCTCAAAGACCACCTCTCCTAAGGTATCTAAGGTATATAACAGTTGGAGATGCATAGGGATAATGCTTCTCTAAAACATATGTTTTTTCATTGTCCTATATTGTTTTTTGGCAGAAGGTAACTGAAACCGTCAACAGAACTGTATGGAACAACCTTACATTTACAGAGCAAAATATCCTCTTGAATTATATACCCAGCACATGGAACCTTATGAAAGGACAATATGAGTGGACTCCCCGTGCCCTGACCATGGCAAAAAGACTGATGAATTGGAAAAATAAAAATGAGGCTCCCTTCTATGATTGGATTGAAGACTTATACAAACTCGCAGCATATGAACAACTTGCATATGAACGCAGACTTGCCATAGTCAAATTCAATGATATTTGGAATCTGTTCTTACAAATACTGTAATAGGTTAAGATGTTAAGATCTGGTGAAGTACAATAACAACCTTGTAAAATATACAGTTTGGTCCCCCCCCCTTTATTTTCCCTTCTACACTGATTCTGTTTCTCTTTCTCTTTTTTATTTACGAAGAAGAAGAAGAAGAAGAAGAAGAAGAAGAAGAAGAAGAAGAAGAAGAAGGGGGGAGGAGGAGGAGGAGGAGGAGGAGTTTGGACTTGATATCCTGCCTTTCACTCCCCTTAAGGAGTCTCAAAGCGGCTAACAATCTCCTTTCCCTTCCGCCCCCACAACAAACACTCTGTGAAGTGAGTGAGACTGAGAGACTTCAGAGAAGTGTGACTAGCCCAAGGTCACCCAACAGCTGCATGTGGAGGAGCGGGGAAGCGAACCCGGTTCACCAGATTATGAGTCCACCGCTCTTAACCACTACACCACACTGGCTCCCAGTGCTCACCATGTTTAGTGCACATATAATTATATACTTTTGGAACTTTCAATAAAGATGTTGAAGAAGAAGAAGAAAAGACCGCCTCTCCTCATATGAACCAACCCAGACCCTGCAATCATCATCTGAGGCTCTTCTCCGTGTGCCTCCTCCATGCGAGGTCTGGAGGGCAGCAACACAAGCACGGGCCTTTTCTCCATTGGTTCATGACTTGTGCAAAGCTCTCCCTGTTGGAAATTCCATTCCTTCTGTGCTGCAGATGTGTGGAATTGTTCTATGGCACATGTCTGTGTTTATATTCCAGCACTGATTGTTGGAGTCTTGTGAGCGGAAACTGAGATACGCTGTTCCGCTCTGTGTAGCTATTGCCTTTGCAGTTTTGTCTCCGACGAAGAAAGACACAGAGAGAAGCCAGGTTTTCTTTGTTGAGTTACGTTTGATTTTGTGTGCAATAAATTAGGCTTAGATGGTACACCTCAAGGTTCAGCTTCTGTTTGGACTCTGCTAGTCGTGTGCTCATGTCCTTGGATATGGGTCTCATCAGCATGACAGGACACCTGTGTTGGGGGGGAGGCACTGGCCTTGGCGTTATCACCCAACACTCCCCAGGGAGGCTCAACACAGGAGTACCCTCATCTATGTAGCTGCTCCTTCAGAAGGAGTGTAACCCCATCTGGAACAGGCTACCTCCCTGTTGGGATTCGCAGGATACTGAGTAAGTCTGCAGGCTTCAACAGGCTGATGCAATACTCTGTGAAGTGCTGGGTCAGAGCGACTCAGCAGGAATCTGATTAATGTGATTGGCTATCACCTGTTTTAAAAAGGAAAGCCTGTTCAACAGTAAGGTTGGTTGTGGTGGTTGTGCTGTGGTTTAGTGGTGCTGCGGTGGAGAGTATTCGTTTGCCTTAAGGAGCAGGCACTCTGTATGGACTGTTTTTGTAAATACTTGTATATAGCTCACATTAAAAATACTGCATTGAAAAGAAACCTGGGACTCTGAGCGTTTTGCTAAAAAGCGCTGCGAGGAATTTGCGACACTCCATCCCATCCATCCGGTCTCAGGATCCACCCAGTAAGAGTGTGGCAGTCTTATCTGGATGGAGCTTCAATTTGTAGGCTCTCGTCTAGACATTACCAAAGCAAGACATTGGTCCAGCACATCCACTGCCTCACCTGCAGATATAAAAGAGAAGTCGAGCTGTGTGTCACCAGCATATAGCTGATCATGAGCTATTAAGCCAGAATTCCCCAGTTTGGACATAATAGGAAACTCTAGCTTAATGGAAGACAGGATATTTGATGGAAAGCCAAAGCACAATGGAAGAGGGAGAAGGCCCACACTCGCAGACCCACACGTATCTGTGGCTTCCCGGATTATGTTTTATGAAGCCTCGGATGGTCATCTAAGCTGGGCCAGCATGGAAAGAGAGACTCTTAGAGTGGAATTATGTGACCTGGGCCAATATGCTGGCAAGATCAGTTCCAAGGCTGGCAGGTGGAATTCTTCCCTCAAAGAAAAGTTGCCAGTGGGGATCACTGTCCTGCTTCTGTGCCTCTAGTAGAGATCTTGGGGGATTCAATTGTTGTGAATGTCAATTCGAACTGACGGGATCTGCCCGATTGGGAGTGGTATTATCCACCAGCTTCTGCACTTTGCAAATGTCCCAATGCAGCTGTCGGGCTTTTTTAAAAAAGAAAAGAAAAGGAAGAAAGATCAAAAGGCATTTAGAATTCATCTTTTGAGAGAAAATGCTTTGAAAAATACATTCTGAAATATGTATTGAAATGGGAACCGGTGTGCAGATTTAAAGAAGTAATAATTGGCAGGTTAATGTGGAAATGGGATGAAATGGATACCTGGGTGGGCACTTGTGAAACTCACACAGACCAGAAATAGATGGATTCATGCATCCTTAGAGACTTCACCGCTGTCGTCCTCTTTGACACCACAGGAACAGAGGAAGCTGCTTTATACTGAATCAGATCAGCGGTCATAGAATCATAGAATTGTGGAGTTGGAAGGGACCCTGTGGATCATCTAGTCCAACCCCCAGCAATGAAGAAATATGCAGCTGTCCCACACAGGGATCGAACCTGTAACCTTGTCTACCATTCTATTCTGCCCTGGTTGGACTCCACCTGGAGTCCTGTGTCCAGTTCTGGGCGCCCCAATTTAAGAAGGATGTTGATAAGCTGGAAGGTGCGCAGAGGAAGGCAACCAAGATGATCAAGGGTCTGGAAACCAAGCCTGATGAGGAACGGTTGAAGGAGCTGGGTATGTTTAGCCTGGGAAAGAGGAGACTGGGAAAAGATAGGATAGCCATCTTCGAATATCTCAAGGGCTGTCACATGGAAGATGGAGCAAGCTTGTTTTCCCCTGCTCTGGAGGGTAGGACCCAAACCAATGGTGTGAAGTTTCAAGAATGGAAATTCCAGATCAACATCAAGAGGAACTTTCTGACAGTAAGAGCTGTTCAACAGTGGAGCGGTCTCCATTGGAAGGTTGTGGACTCTCCCTTCTTGGAGGTTTTTAAGTAGAGGTTGGACGGCCATCTGCCGTGGATGCTTGAGCTGAGATTCCTGCATTGCAGGGGTTGGGCTAGATGACCCTTAGGGTCCCTTCCAGCTCTACAATTCTACGACCCTCCTTTAATCTCTGCAACAGCCCTGCAAGGTAGCCGAGGCTATGAGGCAGGGAGCTGCCTGGCCGAGTGGGGAGTTAATCTGACAAGCTAATCCAGCCTTCCTCAAACTTGGGTCCCCAGCTGTCCTGGAACTACGGTTCCCATCATCCCTCACCACCGGCTGTGCTGGCTATGAATGATGGGAGTTGTGTTCCAACAACATCTAGGGACGCAAGGGTGGAAAAGGCTGTTCTAAGCACTGCACCCTATTGGGTATCGATAAGTGGTATTTCAAGAGATGCTTCAAGAGATACCGCAATAGACATTCAAGTACGTGGATGGGGCCGTGTCATGTGGAGCATGACTTTTCAAAGTCATGCTCCACATGAATGCTCTCATCTGTGAGCCAGCACTGGCAGTGCTTGCGCGCGCACACACACACACACACACACACACACACACATATGCCCGGTGTGGTACACTCAGACTCGTTGCTGCAAAATGGCATCAGCCGAGACATAATGCCTCTCGCAGATTAAATACAACACATAATGGCAGGCAAAATGGTCACACAGCGCAGGGAGCGGGCGCTCCACCACCACCTAGAAGGCTAAAAATCTGTGATGCAGAGATTTTGAGCGCCTGACCTTAAAGGGAGAATATTGACAGAACAAATATGTCAAAAACGAGGCAGAATTGCGGCAATCAATGGGACAGTATAATGCCACGGTGTCAATTATATAGGAATAACAAAAACGTGGGGGGGGAGGAGGGGGAGGAGAAAGAGACAAAGGAACAGGAGAATGCAAACTGCGGTTACCAGGGTCGGATTTCTCTATTAGTAGAAATTGCAGATCTCTGTAGCAAATGCCTCATTGTCTAGGCTCTCTTGGCTTGTCAATGCTGAGAAGTGTGTTTCTGTATTTATGCAGTGCAATCAGGGATGGGCCAATCTGCCCGTTTTATCCTCTCTCATTTCCCCGTTCCCTCGGCCCCTGGGCTTGGAGTTCAGTTTGCCCTATTTCCAGATCAGTTAGCAATTTACCTTTTCTTTTTTTAAAATAAAGAAAAGAGAGATTCTACCTGTAGGCTGAGAATTTCCTACTAGAGCACTGTTTGCTCTGGGGAAAAGGATACTGAGTGCCAATTGCAGCACAGCTCTTTCCACTTATAAACGCCATCTCCAACTCCTCGAAAGATTCCATCAATGGTGTCTCCAAAAATTTCTACACATCACTCGGGAAGACAGGTGAACTAATGCCAGTGTACTGGAAGACAACAAACACCACTATTGTCTCATTATCTGAACCATCTTTTGAACACCACAACACACACATAACTAGCTGTAAAGTAACATAACATGATATGTAATAAAACTGTAATTTAAATCGTCTGGAATTGTACTGGAAGAAGCACAGATCACCAGTGTCAAAGCAATGATTCTTCAATGTCAACTTTGTTGGACTGGTCATGTTGTTTGGATGCCTGATGATCGTCTTCCAAAGGAACTACTCTATTCTGAACTTAAAAATGGAAAGCTTAATGCGGGTGGTCAACAAAAGAAGTTTAAAGATGCTCTCAAGGCAAATCTTTTTTTTAAAAGCATTATGAGCACGGAAAACTGGGAAACACTGGCCTATAAGTGCTCCAATTGGAGAACAGCCTTTACCAAAGGTGTCGTGGATTTTGAAGAAGCACGAACTCATGGCGAAAGGGAGAAATGTGCTAAGAGGAAGGCACCTTTGGCAAATCCACACTGTGATCAACTCTCGCCCAGAAAGCTATGTCCCCGCTGTGGTAGGACGTGTGGATCCAGAATTGGCCTCCACAGTCACTTACGGACACACTGTTAAAACCATTTTCATGGGAGACAATCTTACTTGTCCTACGAGTGATCGCCAAAGAAGGAGAAGAAGCAAGGCTGTTGCGCCCTCTCCATTTCCATTGCCTAACATCAAAGCCCAAACTTGAGAGTAGGAAAACTCAGAAGCAAAATACTGCATCACTGGCTTTGGATCCCAGCTGGTACAGACATAGCCAAGATCACTGTCTGAAAAGGTCCTTGAGAAAGAAGATTCCACCTAAACATTAGGAAGAACTTCCTGACAGTAAGAGCTGTTTGACAGTGGAATTTGCTGCCAAGGAGTGTGGTGGAGTCTCCTTCTTTGGAGGTCTTTAAGCAGAGGCTTGACAACCATATGTCAGGAGTGCTCTGATGGTGTTTCCTGCTTGGCAGGGGGTTGGACTCGATGGCCCTTGTGGTCTCTTCCAACTCTATGATTCTATGATTCTATGATTGAGAGAGAGAATTTTACTCTGCACATGGTCTGGGGCACTTTGATTTTTAGCGTTGCTTCTGTGCCAGGAGGAGTTCAGCTAGGAGGATGTGGAAGATGGCAGAAGTAAACAGCAGCAACCCTCCAAACTGAGTCCTGGTGAATCCTGACTCTGCCCAAGGCAGTGGCGTAGCGTGGGTTCTCAGCACCCGGGGCAAGGCAAGTAATTTGCGCCCCCTAACCCATGGATTTTAGCACTCGAGTCTCTTCCGCGCCCCCCCCCCAGATGTTGCGCCAGGTGCAGCAGGCCCCCCTGCACCCCCCACGCTACGCCACTGCTCCCACCACAAGTCTTCAGGACAGCCATCCGAAGGCTGGCGCGGGGAGAAGGTCTCTCCGCCCCATCGCCAGCCTTCAGAGGAGGTCCGAGGACAGTGGGGTTCCTGCTTCCTCGTGGAGGGCCGGCCAAACGCGCCCCCCCCAATGTTGCGCCCGGTGCGGCCGGCACCCCTGGCACCCCCCACGCTACGCCACTGGCCCAAGGATAAGCCTTTCAGAACGATCCAGACTATTTTTATATTTGTTAAATTTGTATCCGAAGATCACAGGGTCGTTCATAACATAAAATTACAAAATGGAAAACACAAAATGCAAACCAAAATGACACACCAATAAACCCCGCCCCCCACGAACACATTTAAAGGGCCACAGAAGGTTTCATCAGCCCAAGGCCTGGTTATAAAGGTAAAGGGACCCCTGACCATTAGGTCCAGTCGTGGACGACTCTGGGCTTGCGACACTCATCTCACTTTATTGGCCGAGGGAGCCGGCGTACAGTTTCTGGTCATGTGGCCAGCATGACTAAGCCGCTTCTGGCGAACCAGAGCAGCGCACGGAAACGCCATTTACCTTCCCGCCGGAGCACTTTGACATGCTTTCGAACTGCTAGGTGGGCAGGAGTAGGGACCAAGCAACGGGAGCTCACCCCATCGTGGGGATTCAAACCACCGACCTTCTGATCAGCAAGCCCTAGGCTCTGTGGTTTAACCCACAGCGCCACACATGTCCCAAGGCCTGGTTATAGAGAAACGTTTTCTGCCTGAAGATATGTCACCCATCTTTCTTCCAAGGAGCTCAAGGTGATATACATGGCTTCTCCCTCTCCCCATTTTATCCTCACAACAACCCTTTAGAGTAGCCTGAGAGGCAGTGACCGGCCCATGGTTGCTCAGTGAGTTTTATGGCTGATTGGGGATTTGAACCCTGGTTTCCCAAGGTCCTGGTCCAACACTCCAACCAGTTGCTTAGAGTGTGGTGCTGATAACGGCAAGGTTGCAGGTTCGATCCCCATATGGGACAGCTTATTCCCGCATTGCAGGGGGTTCGACTAGATGATCCTTGGGGTCCCTCCCAACTCTACAATTCTATGATTCTGTAATAGAAAGTCAGAGGGTCCTTTGAGATGCACATAGACAACGCATGGCCTCAGGGTCAGCTGGTTTATCTTTAAGTTCTAACAATTACTTCTAAATGTGCACCTATGCGCATGAATTAGCACCTGCACATTTCATAATATCCTCTGAGAGGTCCTTCTTTCTGGCAAGGTGTAAATGGCAAACTTAAAACGAAAGACCTGCTTTTAATTCTGCCTCTCTGAGTCTACCCACCCCATCATCTCTGCTGGTCCCTTTTTCCCTGATAGCACAAACTGCAAGACACCCTCCTTTGTGGTGCGCAGGGAGCGCTCTCCCCCCCCCCCACCTCGCGGTTATGCAACCACCCCCAGAGATTTCCTCCGCTTCCCCAGGGAGCAATTACCAGTCTCTGCTGCTACATCCCCTGGTCCTTCGGGACCAAGACACATCCGCAAATAAAGGCTCAAGAGATGTGAGGGAAACAGACACACAAATGAACAGCTGATAGATATAGCTCAGGCTGGCAATGTGGAGAAAACTTCCAGCCTTCTTACCTGCTCTTTCTCTCCACTGTTTTCTTGCTGTGGGCATTGCCTGTGGAGCTGGGCAGGAGAAAACAAGCACTTCACGGCATGACCACAAACATTACCTGGTCCTCCAAGTCTCTTTTCCAGCTGCCTCTGCCAGTACCTGGGGTGACCTAAGTTAAGGGCCCAGAGCCAAGCAAAATCCTTCCATCTTGGCTTTTGCTTGTGACAGTCCAGGTTGCACACACACACCCACAACCACGGTGCCAGCTGAGAGAACATCTCCACTAGGGACGGGTGGGTCGGTCAGTTTCTGTCCTTTCTCCAAACTTAAGTTCAGTTCACCAATTTTACACATACTTTCCCCCAGAGGCGGCAAGTTCCATGGGACATTAGGGAGTTGTCCCGTGACATTACACACATGACACACATGTGTGCTGTCACACACGTTGGGAGGAGGCCACACGGCCCAATGAGGTGCTCCACCACAAGTAGGGGCCCTCCACCATCATGGGGAGGCCTGCAAGGTCCTGGCCCCTCAAGATTGGGGCAGCTCAGCCCTGTCTCCACATATTTTGAGGGGGCTGAGCTGCCCTCAACCCCATAGAATTGGTGCCTCTGCTTTCTCCTAATATACACATTTTTTGGTTGCAGAGCATAGTTCAGCGAAGCAAGAATTTCCAAGGCTGAATTTCAGTTTCTCTACTGTTTGAGGAAATGTGAATGAGCTGATTATGCATTAAAAAGCAAACTGAGCTGGAACTTTCCCCGATTTGGACGATGAAAAGTTTGGTTGCCATCTTCTCCGGCACCTACTGGTCCCCTCCTAGGGATGCCCACCTTGCATGAGCCTCCAAAATGAAATTAATTGCCTCTTGGCTCACTTCAGAGCCACCATCCTGCCAGATGCCAGCCAGCGCTGCTCAAGAGGGGACGGGTCTCTCCCATGCGCTTTCTAGCACAATCCCTTGATGGAGCATCTCTCAAGGTGCCAGATGGCCGAGGAGCTTCTGGGTGCAGGCAAATAAAAGCCAGCCTGCCCAGAAGTACCTGGGCAAACACAGCCCTGGCAACCTCAGGAGCCTTGGCACCTGTTCGGAGTGGGCCAGATGTGAGTCACAGAGTGAGTCAACAGTGGGAGCAAACAATCCTGCTCTTTAAATTCCCCTCTGCTGCATCCATTGGAGAGTTCAAACACGGTAAGAGCTTTGGAAAAGTCAACAGGCAGCGACCCAGATTGCGCAGCCATGGGAACGGGGCAGGGGCAGGGGAACGACAGGGCAGGGGAACGACAGCGCAACCTGCAGAAAGAGATCTGGAAAGGCGGCACCTGGTTACCTGAGAACCACCTGAGCCAAGGCCCCTCCGTTGACCCAGCGCCAGGAGCGATGGACCCAGCCTGATCTTCAGCATGTTTGCGGAAATAAGGCCCATTGGTTTCGATGGGATTTAGGAACCCAAGGTTGTATTCAGTTGTTATGTACTGAGTTCAATGGGATCCAAAAGGCAGCAGTCTGATTGGTCCTAGAACAATAGGATTCAGGATGCAGAAGTCTGATTGGTCGTCAAACAATAGGATCCAGAATGCAGTGGAAGGGAATCCGCAACCTGATTGGCCTACAGGAGAATCCTGGAATTAGCCAATCACGTGGGGCCCATTGTGTAAATAATGTATATAAGGCAGACATTCTGGGGGAACTTCCATTCCTCCGTACCACTATGAGCTGAATAAAGAGCATGAAATCCTCTCTCGACTCTGAGTATATTTCATCAGTGTAGTGTGAAGCACATAATTCCATCAGTGCAATGACTTCTTCTTGTGCAATAATATGATCTCTCTCCCCCCCCACCACCACTTTCTCTCGTCTCTGGCCCTATCCTCTGCTCACATGCCCCCCCCCCCCAACACTCTGCAGCAGTTCTGGTGCCAGGTGTGTTCTGACACCTCTTTTTTGAGAAAAATAGCACTGGTTTTGATATTTTGTTAGAAGCCACACAGGGGTAATGCAGTCAGATGGGTGGCATATTTTATTATTATTATTATTACTACTACTAGTACTAGTACTACTCTCTCAAGGCAAATCTTTTTTTTAAAAAAAAAGTAGTATAAACACCGACAACTGGGAAACACTGGCCTGTGAGTGCTCCAATTGGAGAACAGCCTTTACCAAAAGTGTCATGGGTTTTGAAGATGCTTTAACTCCGGAGAAAAGGGAGAAACGCGCTAAGAGGAAGGCACACTTGGCAAACCCTCACTGTGATCAACTCCTGCCCAGAAACCTATGTCCCCACTGTGGAAGGACGTGTGGATC
Organism: Podarcis vaucheri; assembly: GCF_965113315.1. Lineage (NCBI taxonomy): Eukaryota > Metazoa > Chordata > Lepidosauria > Squamata > Lacertidae > Podarcis > Podarcis vaucheri. The sequence continues at coordinate 8,808,677 of NC_138763.1, read as the reverse complement.
CAGATTTGGCCTCCACAGTCACTTACAGACTCATTCTTAAAACCATACGATCGCCAAAGAAGAAGAATATGATTACTATTACTGTTATTATTATTGAAGTCACAGACCAAATGAAAGTGTGGGTGAGCGCTCTGCAGATCTCAGCCAGCGCTGCTCTCTGCTCAGCAGATCTGCTCTGCCAACCAAGCCCCTCTTGCATAGCATCCTTTGCTGTTGAGCTGAGGATAATGCAGTCGCAGGCCCCCATGCAATGGGCTGAGTCCCTAGGGATGCCTCTCTGAGCCAGGCCCCTGTCGCTCACGTAACCCGAAGCTGGTGTCTCCCGTCCCTTTTGTGCTACAGATAATGAGCAAGGCGGAGGCCCCCGAAATGACTCACAAGAGCTTTCAAAGCTCCCATTGTCCCTTCAGAATGGAAATCCCAGAGGCTGTCCCTCCATCCCTGCATGCACAATCGGCTCCCTCCACAGCGAGCATCTCGCTTGGTCCCCAGACGCAGGGCAAACAAAACAGGGCGTTGCCCCCTCCTTTGCCCTTGCAGGTTCCTTCTACTTGCCTTTTCAAGGATATGTCATGGGCAGCGGCACAGCAAGGCCAGGGTCTTGCCTCCATCGTAATTTGTGCCCAAGAGGGAATTGCAGCAGGCAGAGAGTCAAGGGAAGGTAGGGCGGGTGCCGCTGGGAATGCGCACATGCACTGGGTGAAACCAACCCTGGATCATACTCCCTTGCCTAACGCATGCCTGAGATGCAACGTGCAGCAAATGGTGCAACATCTGCCAGCCGCTTGCCAATGCTTCCAACAGCTTGGCTGGCTTCAAAAGAGGACTGGGCAAAAGAGCGAGCAACGCCTGTTAGAAGAGCAGCTAAATTGCAGGTAGGAAGCCAGATCATGTGCAATACTGACTCTTTTCTTGAAACTAAAAACAATGTCCAAACACTTGTTAAAATATTCAAAGGCTTTTACTTGCAGAACATATAACAAAAGAAGAATGTGTGCAAAGTATTTGCATTCACGTGCTTATCCAGGCATGGCCTTAGTTGGAGATTACAGCTTCTTCCTTAAACATTCAAACTGTGCCCTTCTCTCCTTCCAGTACATGCACTCAGCCTTCTGCCCATGACCCAGCCAGGCCGGGCAGCTCCTCCTGAGACGTTTCCACTTTCTCCTTCCGGCAGACTTCTCCTCACTGCTTCTTTCGGAGAATTTCCACTTCTGCACTTCTTTCTGACACTTGCATACACACAAAAACAGTAGCCCTCCTCTCCTCTGCTGTGTTGAGAGAGAGAGAGTTATTGACCACCCTAACCTGAATGCAGGCAGAGTTGAGTTTTAGTCCAGAACTCTTTCCGATGGCTTCCCTTTCTCTCTGTCTTCAGCACAGCTGCACTGGGATGCAGAAGGGCATGAGATTTAACTCGGAAGTTGTTATGTACTGAAGTTCTCACCCTGGGCCAGCAGGGGGATACTGTAGATAGTTCAGGTCCACATATGCAAATAAGGGATAGGATAGAAAGTGACGTTCAGTGATTGGATAGTTACAGAAAGTTGTTACAGTAACGTTGTACTGGAGCTCTATATAAGCAGGCTGGCTGAACCCTTCAGTTCAGTTCAGTTCTGGCCTGTGAATAAACAAGAGCTATTTGAAGAATCGCTGTGTCGTCTGATATGTTCACCCACAACTTAACATAAGTCATCCAAGAGGTCCTCCATGTGGCCATTGTAATGTACGGAGCTGTGGTTGCTTTGCAAAGGGGCATGCAAACTATCCACCGAAGTCCACTGCTGCTGCTTCTGAAAACGGATGAGCAAGTGGTCTATTGGCAAATTCAAGCAGTGCAGTTATAGTTGACTTGGAACTCTTGCAAAACAAACCTGCTGCCTGCCTGCTCCCCCCCCCCCAAAAAAAAATCAGCATTTTTGCAATAAGGAAAGTGACAAGGAAATGCCCTGGAAAGCTTGGGAGAATAATTGCTTGATGCAATGTCCTTTAGCCTCTCGCCAAACAAGTCAGAATAAATAGCCCGTGTCATCGAACCTCCTCTCAGCAGCTTTGTGCAAATACACCAGGATAGATGCTCAAGAAAGAGGTTGTCTGGAAGCAACCTCTGTCTGTTGACCTCCACACCACCAGAACCTTATCTCTGTGACATGCCACAACGCTCTGCCTACAAGAAGTGGATGGAACCTAATATCTGCACAGGCAGAATAAACTCTCTCTGACCTCGTGGGCCACACCTGAAATATCAGAATAGGAATCAAATCACACAAAAGCCTTTTTGCATTTTCCAGCTTGGTCTTTGTAATGGATTTAGGGGTTGCTCGTGCGTAAGTTGCCGCCACTCCTGGCGAGGTTACCTGGTTAAACCCTTTCTGACTGAACAGCCTCCAGCATCGTGACTGTCTCAGTCCCTGGCAGAATCCGTCAGTGGGCGTTTCTTGAACCTTTTCCAGCATAAAAGTTGTTTGACGCCAAGTCTTCTCCTACTCTCCCTGCGCGGAAGTCTTCTGCGCAGGGAGGGTATGGGCAACTGAGTACCCGTACTCTCTCCGCTGGTCTCCGGCGAGGAGTCTTGGAGCCTCCTCTCCGATTCCCCCATCTGCCCCCCTTCTCCACTGGTGTTATGCTGGTTTCCTTCCCCAGCAGATGGGCTGCCTCTCTCCCTACTGGGACCCTCTCCGGCATCCCTCTGGAGCCTTCCCTCCGCCTCTAGCTCCGATGGCAGTTCCCTGACAGTCTTGAAGGAGGGTGATTCCTTCTGCACCTTTTGCAGAGAGACTCATCCCAGAACTGTGCATTTCTAACTGTGTAGTAAGCATTGTTTGGGGGGTTTCTAGCCTCAATATATGTCCAGCATTCCCTGGGCCTCTGATTGCAGTGCTATCCCGCTCCTAAATTGGCCTTTCCTTTGGATACCTTATTGGGACGCAGGTGGCACTGTGGGTTAAACCACTGAGCCTAGGACTTGCTAATCAGAAGGTCGGCAGTTCGAATCCCCGCAACGGGGAGAACTCCCGTTGCTCGGTCCCTGCTCCTGCCAACCTAGCAGTTCGAAAGCACATCAAAGTGCAAGTAGATAAATAGGTACCACTCCGGCGGGAAGGTAAACGGCGTTTCCGTGCGCTGCTCTGGTTCGCCAGAAGCGGCTTAGTCATGCTGGCCACATGACCCAGAAGCTGTATGCCGGCTCCCTCAGCCAATAAAGCGAGATGAGCGCCACAACTCCAGAGTCGGCCACGACTGGACCTAATGATCAGGGGCAGTGGCATAGCGTGGGTTGTCAGCACCCGGGGCAAGGCAAGTAATTTGCGCCCCCTAACCCGTGGATTTGCGCCCCCTAACCCGTGGATTTGCGCCCCCTAACCCTAACCCCCAGATGTTGCGCCCGGTGCGGCCGGCCCCCCCTGCACCCCCCACGCTACGCCACTGATCAGGGGTCCGTTTACCTTTACCTTGCTTACCTTTGGCAGCATCTGCACTGCATCTTAAAAGCAGTATCATACTGCTTTAAGCAGCCATGGCTTTGCCCCAAAGAATCCTGGGCATTGTGGTCCATTAAGAGTTCCCCTCCCAGAACTACAATTCCCAGAGTTCCCTGGGAAGCCACATTGATTGCTAAACCTTTCTGAGAACTGTGGCTGTAAATATATATGGTCAAGATGTAGCCTTGGTCTCCAGTCTGCGGACATGCCTGCAATGGTGCATGCAAGTAGTTTTAGACTCTGGTGGTAAAGCTAAATTTGTAAAGCTGAAGGTCACCCTAGGGAGCTGCGTGACCAAGCAGGTATCTGCACCCTGGTCTCCCAGGTCTCAGTTCAATCCTTTAACCACTACAACACACTATTTCTAGTGCAGATGGGGCCCAAAAGGAAGGTGCATTATTTTCCCAGCACTTTATATTAAGTGTGTGTGTGTGGGGGGTGAATGTTCAAAGAACAAAGCCCCATCGGCAGCCCTGTGTTCAGCAGGGCAAAGAATGGATTTCCCTATGCAATTGTACCGAACAAAGAAGTGCATTGTGGGAGAGATTTATATTATTTAAGTATTATTCACTGAGAAGGTCACACGCTTCGCTGCTTATCGCCAGTTTGCGGGTTAGGAATAAACAGGAGTTCAAGGGGAGATCAAAGGGGAAGCGGCTCACATGGCAATCTACCTTTTGCTCTTTCCCGTCCTAATTTACCTGTTCCCAGGAGCCGGCCAGCACAGCGGCGCTTCCTGGCATCTGATCAGTTGCTCCTGAAGTGCTTTCCCCGCCCTGCTCTGCCCCAGCTTGCCTCTCCAACCTCTCATTGTTTCCACTTCTGTTCCCTGGGGTCAAATTGGACCGTTCTCCTACCTGGCGGAAGCAAACCAATCCGCTCCCTTTCCCGCCGGGCCAATTTGCATGCGATAAGAGTCAACAAGCGCCGGCACCAACGTGGAAAGAAGAAAGGGGCGATTCATACATGCAGGAAAGCATGATAGGAAGAACCTTCGAATCAGGCCCATCTTTCCCAGCATCCTGTTCTCACGGTGCAAAACCAGGTAAGCCAGTGGGAAACACTCAAGCAGGATTGGAACACAAGACCACTCTCCCCTCCTGTGGCTTCCATTACAGTCGTACCTTGGTTGCTGAACGCCTCAGAACTCGTACATTTTGGCTCCCAAACGATCGAAAACCAGAAGGGAGTATTCCAGTTTCCGAACGATTTTTGGAAGCTGAATGTCTGACGCACCTTCCACGGCTTCCGATTGGCTGCAGGACGCTCCTACAGCCAATCAGAAGCTGTGCCTTGGTTTTTGAACCGTTCCGGGAGTTGAATGGACTCCCGGAATGCATTCTGTTCTGAGAACCAAGGTACGACTGTACAGTCATACCTCGTATTACGTTTGCTTCATGTTACGGCTTTTCAGGTCATGAACGCGGCAATCCCAGAAGTGTTTACTTCCGGGTTCGTGGTGCACGCACACACAGAAGCAATCTGCGTACTTCGTGCATGCGCAGGAGAGATCTGCACGCTTCGCTCATGCACAGAAGCACCATATTGCGCTTCGCACATGCACAGTAGTAGCGCTCTACTTACGTACTTTTTGGGGTGTGAATGGCACCCCGAAACAGATCGTGTTCGTAAGTAGAGGTACCACTGTATTCAGACACATCACTGCCTCAACCAGTGAAGGTGAAATGCAGACATTGTGGCAAGTTGCAAGGGTTGCCACCTTTGGCCGGGCAAAATATGGGACAAGTTGGACAAAATAAAGGACAAGTCGGGGTTGGGGGGCACGCACATTCTCATGGCACCAAATCCTCCCCCCTTTGCGGAGGGGGGTTCCCCACATTCAGGCTTCCCCCTCCCACATCACCCTGGTCCTGCTCTTCCCCTTGACTCACGAGGAGGGGCAGGGGCCAGGGGCAGACTTGAGCCCCAGCTCCAGCCACTTGCCCAGGCCAGTGTCAGAAATGCTCGAGGACAGAGGAGAGGAGAGGTCAGGGTGGGGTGGGGTGTGGAGAGGGGCAAGTGGGGTTGGACCCACACCATGCTAGACTGGTGGGAGATGGCTGAGATGGGGTACCAGTGAGAGGGAAAGAAGAGGAGAGAAAGGAAGAGGAGGTCACTTCTTCCCCCTTCTCTATATTGTCGTTCATGCCAGACTCCTCATCAGCTGCACCAACAGTGACACAACCACCATTTTGAATTTTATTTATACTTTTCAGGTTTATACATCTCATTAATTTTACAATCATTTAAACATTTCAAAGCTTGACTTCCTTCTCCCTTTTTCTGCGGTTCCTTAAATTTATTTTTTAATACCTCCTGCATATCCAAATTCATTTAATTGTCTACTTCAAATATATACTCTTATGAAACTGCAGGTTATTATAATAACCCTGCCAATGTTCTTACCTGTTTGCAATTCATCTGTAAATATGCAATCAACCATTTCCATCCTTTTGTAAAAAGTTTGTTATCTTGATTTCTTATTCTTCCGGTAAGTTTCACCATTTCTGCATATTCCGTAAGTTTTTGTATCCGTTCTTCCTTTGCTGCGACTTCTGCTTCTTTCCATTTTGGGGCGAATTGCATTCCTGCTGCTGTAGTAGCATACATAAATAAATTTCTATACAATTTAGGTAGTTCTGTCCCTATAATTCCCAAAAGTAAATTTCTTTGGGAGTTGATTTTGACACCACCACCATTTTGGGCCAGCCGAGCTGGAATATGTGAAAAAAGGACATCCAGTTTGAAGTCCAAAGTGGGCAGGGGATGAAAGGTAAAGGGACCTCTGACCATTAGGTCCAGTCGTGGCCGACTCTGAGGTTGCGGCGCTCATCTCGCTTTACTCTAGGTCATGTGGCCGCAAGACTAAGCCGCTTCTGGCCGCTTCTGGCAAACCAGAGCAGCGCACGGAAACGCTGTTTATCTTCCCACCAGAGTGGTACCTATTTATCTACTTTGATGTGCTTTCGAACTGCTAGGTTGGCAGGAGCAGGGACCAAGCAACGGGAGCTCACCCCATCGCGGGGATTCGAACCGCCAACCTTCTGATCAGCAAGCCCTAGGCTCTGTGGTTTAACCCACAGCGCCACCCGCGTCCCTTTTGGGCAGGGGATACTTTTGTCCAAAAATGGGGTGATCCATAGTTTAATTATGTGCTGCATGAAGAAGTTCTTCTATCTGTCCTGAATTTTCCACCATTCAGGTTCACTGCATGTCCACAAGTTCTAGGGTCATGATAGAGGGAGAAAAACTGTTCTCCATCCACTTCCCCCATGACATGCATTTTTTTTTAAAAAAAAAAACAACTTCTATCACGTTCCCTCTTGCTTGTCTTTTCTCTAAATAAAAAGTCCCAAATGCTTCAACCTCTCCTCCTAGCTCAGAGTCCATCTCTCTCAAGAAAGCTCTTTTTCCCGCAAGGGGGAAGCGAGGAGGAAGGTGTTTCATTTCTTTTTAACGATGGTTTTAGTGCAGTGAATTGTGGCTCTGTTTTTAATTGGATTTTATCGGCATTATGCTGTATTGATTTCCAAGCCACCTTGAGGGGAAGAGAAAGGAGAGTGGAAATAATATTGATCTATCAGATCTGGATGCCTCTCCCAAATAATAATAATAATTATAAAACTCCCTGCAAGTGGAAAGGTAGAAATCAGGGAGAAGGCTTTCACCTCAGCCTTCTCACTGACACATTCACTTTCCGAACATGGGGAGTTAGGGCCACAAAGCTTGTTTGCAGAAGGACCCAGGTCCAATCCTTCCTATAACCCACTGGAAGGAACTTAAGTGGTATTGTGGGAAAAGAGCTCTGCAGAGGCAAATTTTGGGAGCGCGACAGGTTTGGCCATACTGGGTGCTGAGCGGAGAGGGTGCTGCAACAGTAAAACAATGGAGGCAGAGGGTGTTGGGAATTCCATTCCATCCTTTGCTGCAGACATGGGATTGTTGTGTGTCACTGCTGAGTAAAGCGTGCTCAGGTCTGCAAGCTTGAGTCACTGATGTACGTCGGAGCAGAGGTCGATGGATCTCCGCAGCGGCATGGCTGAAGGGAGGCGCTCCAGCTTTCGACCCCCCGATTCCGACAGAGGGTGCCGCATTTTGGCGTAGCACAGGGCACCGCTGAAGTTTTAAAGCCCAAAGTCTGCCACTGCCCTCTTCCCAAGGTCCTGGAAAACAGCTGCCTGTTGGAATAGATAAAAGCAGGCTCCATGGGCCAATTATCTGGCATAGAAACATAGAATTGTTGGAAGGGGCCCTGAGTATCCTCTGGGAATATTCAGCTGTCCGATATGGGAATCAAACCTGCAACCTTGGTGTTATCAGCACCACGCTTGATATAAGGCAGCTCACTATATTCACTTATAGCACTCCTCCCCTACCTGGTACACAGCAGCTGCTTTGGACTACAATTCCCATCATGGAAATTCCCAGTGTGGACAATGGTCATCGATGATGGGAGTTGTAGTCCTCAACAGTGGAGGGTACCACATCCGGGAAGGCTGATTTATGGAATCATAAAGTGGACAGGATATATGGAGTGTTATAGTTTAAAAATATGCAGCATTGGACATAGAACATCATGGATGGGGGTTGGGTGGGAAGACAATGGATAAATTAAACATATTGTATGTAAAATTTTGAAAACTAAATAAACAATTAAAAAAAATCTGGAAGAAGGCATAAACTGGAGTGCTGCAAGATTTTGTGGCTGATCTCACGTGCAGAACTACTGAATGAATTGCACGTCTAGCCCCATGTCTGCCCCCAAGGGCTCTGAGCCCATTGCTGGCTTCCCTAAGAAAGCACTTCCAGTCCATCTTAAATCTTGCAGTGCAACCTGGAGGTGAAGATGTCCTCTTGGATAGGCTGGACTTGGGCCATTTAGACATTTCCTTGGAGTTAAAATCAAAAGTAAACTGCCTTATACAGTGCCAGACCACTGGACCATGTGGCTCGATATCGTCTGCGCTGACTAGGAGCAACCCTGTGGCATTTCAGTCAGGCGTCCTCCTGAAGGTGCCAGGGATCTGAACCCAGGACCCTTTGCACACCGGGCCTGATCCCTCCCAAAAGTTTGCTTCTGCTTTGCTTGAATTATTCACAATGCATTTGAGCTCTGCACCTGCTTCCTAATTAAACGCCAGGCACGGGCTATTCTAAATCCCACTGTAAGCTGCAACGCAATAAGGAGCACGATGTGCTAAAGAAGGCCAGCTTCCCCCGTTATTTCCATCCAGGAGTTCAGAAGTCCAAATCCAAGAAACATCTGCACCGCCGTTCCTTTCATGCTGGCTCCCCTGGGATTCTCCGAGCTACTGCTGGCTCTTCTAATGTTTAAGTAAATCATGTTTAACACTAAATTACCACTGGGAAGCGTGAGCCCCCAGCGGTAGATGCACTTCCAGTGGCAGCTCCCACAGTTAATTGTCGGGGAAGGAGCATAATGAAAGCAATCAAACACAGCAGAAAAGGCTATTTGTGTTTGCTATCTGTTTGAACCAAAGGAACAGGATGAAAGGAATAGATCAGTCCATTGATTTGATCTGGAGCAGCAGCTAAGCAGGAAATATGAGTTGTTCAGATACAAGAGGCACATGATTATGGGCTTCTGCAAACTGTTGCACTAGCTGATCCCTCTTTTTTGTGTGCATGGAACCCAGTGTTGTTTTGGATACATAAGGAGAATGACTTTGCTCGTGGTCTATGCTAGACTATGTAGGATGTCTGTCTTCAGCAGAAGCTGCTGGACATCATTGTTGCTGGTTTATTGTTGCTTACTGGGGTGGGAAGAGGGAAGGTTTTTGGGGGGTTAATGTGATGAGAATGACAGGAAGGTTGGTGAGTGGGGCAAGCAGGAGTTCAGCCCCTAGTGTCCCTATTTTCCTGGGACGCCCCTGATTTAGAGAAGCCATCCCAGTTTCTGATTTAATCCTGGAATGTCCCACTTTTCCTTAGAATGTCCCTATTTGCATCAGAGAAAGGTTGGAGGGTATGAACTTATCCAACCCCTGAGCTGTCTGAAGGCAGTGGTACCTCGGGATGCAAACGGGGCTCCGGAACGGAACGTAAGACGTGACGACATGTCTGCGCATGTGTGGGTCGTGTTTTGCCGCTTCCGCGCACGCGCGTGACATCATTTTGAGCATCTGCGCATGCGCGAGCGGTGAAACCTGGAAGTAATGCGCTCCGTTACTTCCGGGTTGCCGTGGAGCACAACCCGAAAGCGCTCAACCTGAAGCACATTCAACCCGAGGTATGACTGTGTAGGGAAGGTTTTTTTAATGTTTAATGTTTTATTATGTTATTATATATGTTGGAAGCTGCCCTGAGCAGCTGGAGCAACCCAGTAAGATGTGTGGGGTGTAAATAGCATAATTATCATTATGGAATGGGACGTCCCTATTTCAACTGTAGAAATGTTGGAGGATATGCAATCAGTGCTCGGCACTTATGCATACCCCTCAACTGTCCCGGGAAAACCAGGACATCCTGTTCTTTAGCTCACAAGCGCAATGGCCATTTGGGGCAACATGGTCTTGCCTCCAAAGAAGCACTTTTGGGGGGCTGCAATCTCGCACAGATCACGTGATTCACAAGGGAGTGCAGCCCTGGAAAAACGGCAGCCCATTTTTTCACCACAACGTGTTGGAGTGTTTGCACCTTGACCCACGAGAAGAAATAATGTTGATCAAACAGAGCTGTGTGCTCCTCAAGCTATACCTGCACACGACTTTACATAAATCGTAGGAAGTGTTGATGAGTTTTGATGCAAAGTATTTGGAGTGACAAGTAAGGCGTTATCATTCCTGCCCAGAAAAAGGCCCTCTCCCTCCTCCTCTCTCTCTCTTTCTCTCTCTCTCTCTCTCTCTCTCTCTCTCTCTCTCTCTCTCTCCTTTCTGCGTGTTTGAGAGAGAGAGAGAAAGATACTTCTTGTCCATCTCATTTATCTCTCCTGCTCTGTTATCATTCATCAGCACACAGTTACTGTGTGTGGAGAGGCCTTGATGAAGTTAATGTTGAGCAGGCAGCACAGGAAATGAAACAGGCGTTGTGGGCCGACAGGGTGACGTCAGAGGGGTGGAGGAAGGGGGCGCCGATGGCATGGCTCTTTATGACTTTGCTAACCCAGGAGAACATTCAATAAAAAAACCCGAATCTGCAAATGGAAATTTACGGGCGGCACGGCAGCTAAGGTTGCATCCACCAGACAGAATATTTAATTGAATAGAGATACATGCAAACCTCTTCATGTGTTTAAACTTCTAAATTAAAAGAGGTTTTATTTATGATTCCAATAAGATGCAGGGGCTTTTTGTGCTGGGCCAAGATCGCATTATCATCGCCTGGCAGCTGCGGGGTCTCGAGCGAGGCATGTATCACCTGCTGGCTCCTGCGAGCCAGATGTGGGGAAGAAAACTTCCAGACCTACGTGCAAATGAAATCCCTGTGCGATCCCAGGCTTTCTGTTAATGCCTCTCACATCAGCTCCTCCAGGGGCAGGGTGATTTGTGCTGTCGGCTGGGACAGAGATGCTGCAGGGCGATGTGGAGGGCCGGGCATTTTTGCAGGATGCAGGGGGTGGAGAAGGAGGTGCTAGTGGCATCAGGGTAGCAGAAACCGGGCCTCTCAAGCTGGATCAGGCCTGGCCAGGTTAGAGTGTCAGACTAGGACCTGGGAGAGAGCAGGGTTCGAATCCCCACCCAGCCATGTATCTCACTGGGTGACCTTGGGCCAGTCATTGCCTCTCCACCTAACCTACTTCAAAGGGCTATTGTGGCGATTAAACGAGGAGTGAGGAGAACTGTGTATGTCACCTTGAGTGTATGGGCCACAGGTGAGAGCTGAGTGCAGGATGAGGACCAAAGGTAGCTAGGCAACACCTGAAGGAGCATGACATGTTTCCCACCAGAGGTACTATGCCATACACACACACACACACACACACACCCTTTCCCTAGGTTTTTTAAATCAATATTTTATTAAGAAAATTTCATTCATAAGAAGACAGAATGAGGGGGGAAAGTGACTAAGAAGATCTGTATACATTAATACACAGATATGTGTATTCTTTTTATCCTAATATACATATACTTTCAATAACCTAATATAGTCTGTGTAAACCCATTCTAAATATCATTGTATTTATCCAAAGAAAGTCAGCACCTGTAAGCTGTCCATTCATACGTTGCCAATGTTATCATGTTGTCTCATAACTGATTAAGGGGAGTCATATCTCTGTTCTGCCAATTCACTTTTCCCTAGGTTGACGGCGTTTATGCTACCCCTGTATACCTATGCAAATTGTAGTATATATCTTTTTCTAAATAGAAATTGCCATACGCAAATCTTATGCAAACTGCCGCCCTCTTTCGTCCTCCTTTTTGGCGACCCATCACCAGCCACCCTACTTGGTTCTGTGGGTAGCTCAACTCAGCCTTCCCTTCAGCAAGTTAGCCTGTGGATAGATTCACATTAGCTCCATGCACAGTGGTGGAGGATGTGCAAGCTGGAACAGACTGAGTTGCGCATGGAAGACTGAGGGGGTCTGGTGCCTGACAGACCAGGCTGGTAGCAGCAGGCTAGGTGACAAGGTGGCCTCTTATCGCTTTCGTTGGTTAATGATTAGCTCTCTGTCAATTGCAGGCATTTGTAGCACTAAGTGCTGGGCACAGCTTTGTATTCTCGCTGCCAGTGGGCATGGCTCAGAGACCGGGCACCTAAGGCCTCCATCATGGCTAATAGCCATTGATAGCCCTCTCCTCCAGGAATTCGTCTAATCCTCTTTTAAAGCCATCTGGGCTGGTCTCCATCACTGCTTCCAGTGGCAGTGAGTTCCATAGGGATGTGTTCCAAGCATGGCTGCAGCATCCTGTGTTCAAAGAAGGCGCATCCTCCTCCTTCTCCAGTCTCATAATGCCACTCAAAGAAGGTGACGAAAGAGTCTCCCACGGACAGGACATCACGGGGTATATGATGTTCTGGGGGTCAAATGGAAAGACAGACTTCTAAGACCTGGAAGCAAATCAGGCTTTGTTCTCTTTCTTTGTGGACCTGTTCATAGGTTCAAATTGAAATTAAGTCTAATTCGGCTAATTCAAATTAATTCAGAGGCAGTTAATTCAAATTTGCAAAACACAACCTCCGCTAATGGCAGGGCGAGAAAGCAGGGATGGTCTAAGCTGCAGAGGCTGAAGTGAGGGGGGGGGCGGAGGAAACTAAGAGGCCCCCACAGGAGGATGCTGAGGCAGGAGGGGCAAAAATGGATCGGGGTGCTGTGGGTAAGCCAGATGTCAGCAGCAGCAGATACATTGTGGATATTTTTTTAAAAAGGCAAGCGCAGCATCTCCAAGCAAAGAGCATTTTCTGGGATTTGAGGGCATTTTCACACAAGGAGAAGGCTTAGTGCTGCCGTTGCTTGAAACCGGCTTCTAACAGGAACACAAAATTCACACGGAGCCACCATGCTCACCTGAATGACAAATGGCATGCCTTGCTTTCTATTATTCGCTGCCCAGAAAATGCACCGAAATGTCCACGAGAAGCTCACAGGTGATTTATCAATCTATATGAGCTCACTTGCCCTGCCTTCCCCAACCTGGTGCCCTCTGAAAGCTTTGGAACACAATTCCCATCTGCCACAGCTGTCTCACCGTAGTGGGTCAGAGTGAGACCAGGTGACCTGTGTGTCTGCTCCGTCTGCTGACCGGGTGCTAACTGATGGTCAACTCCCAAGCCCCTCTTGGTCTCCCTTCTTAGGATTCTGAACCTTTGAACTGGGCTTGGACCGGGCATAAGGACGCAGGTGGCGCTGTGGGTTAAACTGCAGAGCCTTGGGCTTGCTGATCAGAAGGTTGGTGGTTCGAATCCCCGCGACGGGGTGAGCTCCCATTACTCGGTCCCTGCTCCTGCCAATCTAGCAGTTTGAAAGCACATCAAAGTGCAAGTAGATAAATAGGTACCACTCTGGTGGGAAGGTAAACGGCGTTTCCATGCACTGCTCTGGTTCGCCAGAAGCGGCTTAATCCTGCTGGCCACATGACCCGGAAGCTGTACGCCGGCTCCCTCGGCTGATAAAGCAAGATGAGCGCCGCAACCCCAGAGTCGGCCACGACTGGACCCAATGGTCAGGGGTCCCTTTACCTTTACTGGACCGGGCATTCTTTCCACTAGGGGACTCCTTCAAGCAAAGGACCATTGTCTGAAAAGTAGGACGCATGACCATCCTATTGGTGGATTGCGTACAGATGTGTGTAGTCACCAAAGAGTTACACCCACAGCTATTGTTTAGAAAGGTTGCCGGCTCTGAATTCCCAGCTGTTTTGCTGCCCCACACACTCTAAGAGGGGTAGCCCCACCCTCTCCCATGCCAGGGATCCCTTGCAATGTCAAAGATGTTGCTGAGAATTGGGGGGTATTTTTTTTCTACTGCAACACCTATCCAGGAGGAGTGAACATGAGAAGAGCTCTGCTGGATCAGGCCGGTGGCCAATGGGAAACCAGTGAGCAGGATTCGAACACAAGAGCAACTCTCCCCTCCCACGGTTTTCAGCAACTGGTATTCAGATACATCGCTGCCTCTGACCGTGGAGGCAAAGCGTCGTCACTGTGGCGAATAGCCACTGACCCACCGAGAAGGGAGACTGTTCTGCCCAGCAAGCTGGAATGATTGCGCCAACGGAACGATCTCATTATCACTCCATGAAGTTGGCATCTACTAAATTAGTTACATCTTACCTGTTAAAAAATTGCTAGATTTAGCAGCCTGGCTGAATTTCAAAGATGTGCTTGTGTTCTATAATTCATTGGCCGATGAGAAGTACAAGTTGGCTAATGAAGGTCTGCGCTCTGCCTCCCAAACACGCCTCCCCGTTTCCATGCTCCTGGAAGAGAGACGAGGGCAGAAGCACAGCATTAACGGGGGACCCTGAGCAAGCCAGGAGGGGCAGGATCAGAGCAGAAGGGGAGAGGGGAGAAGCCAGCGCCCTGCTTCGTTGGGTAAACAGGGGAGCAATTGGCACCCCATAAAGATATCGCGATACAGCGCCTCCATCTGGCAGCTCAACTTTGCCAAAGGAAGAGAGGCATGGGGTAAATGGAGCAGCTGTGGGGAGGACTCTGAGATGGAGCGTGTCCCCTAATGCCACGCAAATGATAACTCCCAGAATCCTTTTGGGGGAAGCCATGACTTTGAGCTGTTTTGGGAGGAAGGGCAGGATATAAACTCAACAGACAAATAAAATTGGTAGAAAACCACCATACTGTTACAAAAGTTGGGTGCTGCCACCACCGTCTGTCGAGCTGGAACCAGGGGGTTCCAGGGGTTCACCCAAGGTTTGTGCTCCTTCAGAGACACGACAGAGACTGCCACAGATTTTTTAAAAATATGATTGATTCACCTGTTTGCACCATCCATCCGCATGGTCATCTCAAATGGGGCTTGTCCCCCGCAGCAGTGAGGCACTTGAATCAAAGGCATCTCTCTCCCAGCCAGCCTTCAGCCAGCCTGCCCAAGATGGATCCCAGTCTTTCTTCTCTCCCTTCTTCTTTCCAGCACACCTTGCTCTGAAGGCTTTCTTTTCCTGTCATCTGAAACACACACCCCATCACCGTGGCTACCTTTGCCTGCCCAGGCCCAAGAATTCCTCCCAGATGAGCCACCAACCCCTTTCGTCATGTTAACGCCACACTCATCCCAGGTGAGGTTCTGGCTTGGAAAGGAAGCTTAGCCTGCAATTTTCCACTGGCCTCCAATCTTCCCTTCAGTACTCCAAATAATCAAAATCCTACCGTTTATTAGTTTCTAGCAGGGTCCCCCCCCCCAAATCTATAACAGTACATTTGCAGCATGAATATGCCCACAAGTCTGGTGCAGAGGATAAGTGATTCTGCACTTGCCCCATAGGCAGTGCCCTCTCAACTCCTTTTACTGCAAGCACGGCCGGTTCTGCCATTGGGCAGAGCAAGGTGGCTGCTTCAGGCATCTGATACCAAGGAAGACATTTGAGGTGCAGCTTTCTGTCCCCAAGGGCAGTGGAGGACACTGCCCCACCTCTGGTACTGGATCTGGCCATCAGTCCCTCAGCCAGCAGAACATGCAGCAGAACACCATTTGCCTTAGGCGGCAAAATGCCTTGCGCTGGCCCCTGCCTGCCTGGAGAACGCAAGATTCCTCCTGTCCTTCTTTCGTCCCCGCTGAAGCGTCTGAGGAAACCGTACGGAAGCAAAGCACCTTGCGGCGGGAGTTAATAACCGAGCAAGCGGTAGCTGTCTGAAAAGGGAAGGGCGAAAGTTCAGGCACTTGTTAAGGCACGAGGGGCTTGGGAAGCACAGCTTGCCTCAGCCATCCTGTCGTGATGCAAAGAGGAGAGGCCCAAGCAAAGCGCCTGCCTCATTCTCGCTGGACCGTGATCCCCGTAAGCAGTTCATAGAATCATGGAATTGTTGAGTCGGAAGGGTCCCCCAAAGGTCATCTATTCCAACCCTCTGCAATGCAGGAATCAGGTTCAGCAGTGGAGCAGGTGAAGCTGTAAGGAACCACCAGCCTGCACACCAGTTTGGCCATCCTTTTTCCGGCGAGGCTCAGGCCTATGCAAATTGCCTTTAAGTCACTGCTAAGTTGAGTCACGATCAAACCCTCTGGCTGTCTAGGGTAAGTAGGAAGAATTCCTTGGCCAGAATACAATTTACTTGCTTAATTTGGTTTTCTTGCATTTATATTCCACCTTCCTATCCCATGAACTCAAGGCGACACACATGGTTCCCCCCGCCCCCGGTGAGGTATTCCCCTATTTATCCATGTACCTCTTCTTGTTTTCTTCCACTTGTTTCTTCTCCTGCCATAGGAATTTATTTAACTTGTTCATGTAGATTTGTATGTTCGTTGAGGTAGGAACCTGTCTTGCTATTCCTTATTCCTTATTATTATAATTATTCATCCCCACAAGACCCCAGTAAGTCAGGTGAGGCCAAGAGGCAGCGACTGGCCCACGCTCACCCCGTGAGCTTGACAGTCAAGCGGGGCTTTGAACCCTGGTCTCCCAGCTCTTAGCCTGACGCCACAACCCCTACACCACACTGGCTGCTCAAGCAAACAATGTTGGCTGAAGATGGCCACAGACCCGCTATGCACAATGTCCCGAGTTCGAGTCCTGACATCTCCAGTTAAAGGATCTCAAGCATCGTGGTGAGTAAAAGCCTTTCTCCGGAATCCTGGTCTGCCGTTTGGAGTACACAAGGTCAGAACAGTGCTGTGACTTCCTATAAGTCACCTCTCTGTGTGCACAGAACCTCCAGATAGGTCGTTTTTAGCCACTAGGCTGCACCTCGGCCGAATCATTCCTTAGATGCCGAAGCATCTTTGATGGCCCCAGGTCCTCCCCTCGCCCAGCCGTGGGCTGGCCCCAGCAGCGTCGAAGGACACTCCAGATCAAGCACACGGTCCTTGGGCTGTGGGCCACATGCTAATCGCTGCCTCAATCGTTGGCGGCAGCAGACAGACGGTGCCCTATCTCCAGCCAGCTTGTGTAACTAGGAGATAAAGTGGGGGCCCTGGGACAGGTCTGTGCAGCTGGAAGGAATCTAGCAGGGGCAGAGCAGGACCTCGTGGCAGGCTTCACCTTGTGGCTTCACTCACAAAGGAGAGACTTTGCCTCTACATGGGATACAGCCTGCAGCAGAGAGGTGTCAACATGTCCGACCAGAAGGCTGATACAGGGGGAAAAAAATCCTGTTTTCCGTATCAAGACAAAGTGCCAAGCCTTGCCAGATCTTGGGCTGGGGGAATTGTCAATCACAACATGTGCAAAGACTAGGAGAACCCGTAGCTCCCTTGGAGAAGAAACTAGGAGTCTCTGCCACCCCTGAACAAGGCCAAGGCATTTGTGTCTTCTTATATAATCTTGCGTGGTGAGTCACCCACCCCCACCCCACCCAGTGGAAATAAAGACACAATTATTAAGGTTAATGGGCTAAATAAGGCCACAACTTTATTGGTTACAGGTGATGAGCGGTATTGGCTTAGGCATTGGTCCTAACCGACTATATCCGACTTCAGCCCGTCCACTTGAAGTCCAGGAAGGGTTAACCACCACTAGGGGGAGTCCTGCTGATGCACATCAACTAGGAACTCCCCCGGGGTCACCAATAGGGGGCGTGCCTTAGGCCCTCACCTCCATAGGCTTTGGACAGGGCCACGCCCCCGGGATCCTTTATCGGACTACCCTTCAATATGTGGGGCAGGTGATGGCGCTACCTCCCCTCTTCCAACTACAGAACAATATCAATGGCTAACCGCCAATACCAAGAAAGTTGTGGCGATTTGCTATGAGGTAGGCAAAAACCAAGTGGCTGGTGCCAATTTGCCAAGTGGAAAAATTCCTACCAGGCTCCTCAACGATGACCAACCAAGGTCCATAGCAAGGTCAAGGAACGAACACCTTATAGGGCGGAAGGGTGGGAAAAGCAGGAACAGCTGGCAGGTGGTGAAGAGGGAGATTCCCCAGCCGCTTCCTGCCTTAAGTAGGGTAGGCCACGCCCCCAGAGCCAGCCGATTGGCTGGCCAGGGCATGACGCAGCCAGGAATCCTCCCAATCGCGCTGCTCCAACTGCCGCGCATGTGGTGGGGTCATGAAGCCCTCAAATCCACCTCCTTCAAGGGTGGAAGTGGCTTTCTGGCATCAAATTATTGCACTGAAGCCCACCAGCAGCTGTGCCTCCAGTTGTTGCAGTTGCTTCTAGCCTCCCAGAAACTAGTCTATATATTCTCTTCCCACTCCCAGACACACACAGAGACAGAACCACAGCACCCTGCTCCTTCAGCCAGAGTATGAGAATCCCCACTAAGCTGACCCCCTTCCTGGGGACAGACAGGCCTGCAGAGGGGGGAACTGCCCCCCTGCACATGCCCCAGTGCGGCTCTTTGTTGTCCTTGTGACTGGAGATAAATTCTGAGTGGCTGCGGCAAACACTTTGAATGGGGATTTGGATAAAGAGCTCCTGGAACACTTTCATGTTGGCGGCCGGGACTCTGCCAGACGGGCTTTAGCCAATGGCAGGTAGAAGACAGACGCCGTGACAAAAACCCCAGGGCCATATGATCGAAACCAAGCTCCGTAAGCTATTGGAGCTCTTTGGCATGCAAAGTGTACAGCGTCCGGCTTGTGCATTTGGCCGGAGGGCAGACTTTACCTGTTGCAATCATGCAGACACAGAGAGATGCAGGAAGAAAATCATAAAGGGCTTTATTGCAGGAAGTGCTGAACTTGGATAGAAGAAAGCTTCCAGTCATAACCATACTAATCTAGAAAAGTTAAAGGAAGCCGGGCTTACTCCTTTGTTCTCAGGGGAGGGATCCGAGGTGACCTCTCCCATCTTGAGGTTCAAGAGAGAAGTTGGAGGAAGAGGAGGAAGTTGCAAACAAGATGCAACCTAGGGTGTCTCAGTCTACACTTTAAAGAGATAGGCAGGTGAGCAAAGAGGTCCAAGGCACAAAGGTAGCCTGCGAATGTTTCTTAACCCCATGCAAGCTGAATTGCACCCAAACTTCCAACACATGTAAAGAAAGGGAGCCTAGGCAGCCTGGGGCCAGCCCAAGACAGTTTGCTGCCTGATGCAAAGGGCATGGTGGCACCCTCTCCCACATGCCCAATGGCAAGCTGGGTCTTGCTTCAACACTGGTGGTAGCTGCACACCCAGTCCCTGGATGGCTTGTGGGTCTTCAAAACTGAAAGGAGAAGCTGGGAGGCTCGAGAGGAGCAGTATCAATTGTGGCATAAAAAGAGATGTGGTCTCGTTGATATACGACAAAGGAAGAGACAGGGCGTAGGATTCCAAAAAACAGCTGAAGCTGCTTTGAGCTCAACCCTCATGCTGTGTGTGTGTGTGTGTGTGTGTGTGTGTGTGTGATTAATCATCAAATTCTTCTCCAAAAGAAGGAAAAATGAATAAACTAGAGATGCCTGGACTTGAAGACTGCAAGAACATCATCTAGGAGAGGGAGAAAGAACTGGATACTATATATCTGGAGTGAATATTTGAATATTTTGAAGAACTCCTTTCATATTCCACTGGATGGCTCAGTTGGTTAGAGCGTGGCGCTGAGAACACCAAGGTTGCAGGTTTGATCCCCATATGGAACAGCTGCATATTCCTGCCTTGTAGGGGGTCAGAAAAGAGTCCCTTCCAGTTCTATGGTTCTATAAACTTTTGTGTATATAATGTAACAGATGGAAAGTTGGAAGTCCTTTTTACTCATTTCTTTAACTTTCTCTCCCCCCCCTTATTATTATTATTTACTCCTTTATTATTATTTTTATCTTTCCTTTCTTTCCTTTGCTCTTGTTTCTGATGATGATGATGATGATTAATGTCCTCACTCTGACTCAATGAGAGAACTTATGCAGATGAAGGTGATGCTTGGCTGGCAAAGGTCCCTGTGTCAGAGACAGGGAAGGGAAGATCTCCGAGGCTGGGAGGAGAAAGGGGATCTCTTTTTGTGCAGGACAAGTTAAGATCTACCTATGAGAAAGGACTTTGCATTCTTAGTTCTCTCTCTCTCTCTCTCTCTCTCTCTCTCTCTCTCTCTCTCTCTCGTCTTGTTCAGATTAGTGTGTTTCTTATTGCATTGTATTATGAAAATTCTTAATAAAATTTTATTTTAAATAATAAAATCTTCTCCAAAGGCAGCTTAGGGATAAAAACAGGAATGTTGTTTTACCTGGGAGCAGGTAGCAGAAATTGGGACTGTTGTCCCTGATAGAGGGGGGGGGATTAGAACTGAACCTTGCAACCTGCATAAATGATGCCAATTCAGCTATTTTTGTAGGCATTTGCTATCTGCAAATTATTCTGCTAGCCACAGGAGAGGCCGTTAAGTACACAGGCCGGCCCCACATGATCACGGACTGCTCTTGTTGCAGCAATCCTCTGGCAACTGGGTCTCTCCCCCCCCCCCCCCGCCGCCAACAGGCACTGCCTGCAGCCTCTCTCTCGCCTAGTAGGTCTTACATATTTCATTGCATTGATTTACTTATATCTCGCGTTCTCCAGTTACTTCTAACTCCCGCCGTGCTGGGGAAAGCTTCGCCTGTTCAATTTCTGCCCGTCAGGCCCAATCATTGCCTATCAAGAGCATCGTTGCATACGGCGGCATGCGGTGATTAATCCCCTGGTACTGTATCGCCAGGCCCGGGGCAGGAGAATGCAAACGATCTGGGGGTGTTTGGCTGCAGAAAGTGCCGTTGGGCAGACTGCAATGGGATCCTGCCCTGCACCCCATTAGGAGCAACACGTGTATTGGGCTATTAGTATATAAAACCCTTAAGAACATAGGACCAGTTTGCCTACAAGATTGCCTTACCTCATATATGTTCACTCAGAAGCTTCGATTGGCAGAACTAGCACTCTTATGGGTGCCACATAATACCCATTACCCATTTGTAAGAACTCCGTCTTTTAGGGGAACTTTGGAACTCACTGCCTATTCAGATGAGGCAGACACCATCACTGTTCTCTGTTCAGCAGCCGCTAAGATCATTTTTGCTTAGACAAGCCTACCTTGATCTGTAGAATGTGGATGCGTGTTTTAGTCTGTTCTGAGTTTGTGGCCGATTTAAATATTCTTGAATATTTGAAACAGTTGTTTGTAACTTTATTTTACCAAAACTGTTTTCCTGGCAGTAAGATCTGTACAATGGTAGAATGTACTCTCTCGGGAGGTTAATAACAACAATAATTTATTATTTATACCCCGCCCATCTGGCTGGGTTTCCCCAGCCACTCTGGGCGGCTTCCAACAGAACACTAAAATACAATAACCTATTAAGCATTAAAAGCTTCCCTAAACAGGGCTGACTTCAGGTGTCTTCTAAAAGTCTGGTAGTTGTTTTTCTCTTTGACATCTGGTGGGAGGGTGTTCCACAGGGCGGGAGCCACTACCGAGAAGGCCCTCTGCCTGGTTCCCTGTAACTTGGCTTCTCGCAGTGAGGGAACTGCCAGAAGGCCCTCGGCGCTGGACCTCAGCGTCCGGGCAGAACGATGGAGGTGGAGATGCCCACCTATACTGGGCCGAGGCCATTTAGGGCTTTAAAGATCAGCACTCCTTTAGGGCTCTCCTTCCTTGGAGGTTTTTAAGCAGAGGTTGGGTGGCCATGTGTCATCGATGCTTTAGCTGAGATTCCTGCATCGCGGGGGGGGGGGGGGCTGGACTAGATGATCCTTGGTGTCCCTTCCAACTCTACAGTTCTATGCTTCTTTGCTTCTTCCCTTGCCCCAAACACATAACAATAATAATGAGATACAATTACAAGCATTGGAATAGCAACAGCAATGAAGTAGCAACAATGGCTTGGTTGAGCATGAGACTCTTGATCTCAGGGTCGTGGGTTCGAAGCCCACAATGGGCAAAATTCCTGCACATCATGGGGTTGGACTAGAAGACCCTCGGGGTCCCTTCCAACTCTATAGTCCTATGATTCTAAGTCCCTCGTCCCATTAGCGCAAGGATTTGCGCTTGCCCAGTGGAACTCCCCCCATAAATGTGTTCTGTGGGTTCCCCCAAGCCTCCATCTTTTGGGGATGGTGTGGGCTGCAGGGGGGAAAGAGAGGGGGGATGTTCCATGGTAGAAGCAAGGACATTTGATACTGCATCATCATCATCAGGGGTGCCAACTTGAATAAAATATTAAAGGGTACCAGCTAAGCTCTGCCCCGCATAATCGATCACAAGACATGGTACATGTGGACCATTTGACTGGCAATGCCCATTGACTTTGAGGGGCCCCTGGCCCCCTCAAATATTTTATGGGGGGGCTGATGTCATGAATAGGACCCTGGCAGAGGCACATCCCCGACTGGCATGTTCTCTCCCTCCTGGTCTTTCGTTCGGGAGCTTCATAAGCTTTTTTCCACTCGAACATCACAGCCAGCAGACATCGGCACACAGAGTTTGCGCAGTTCGCGTGACAGACCTCAGCAACTCAGCATTTTGGCTAATCTACTTTATTTACATATAAACACACATGGAGCACTGCAACATGGCTCCCTCTCTCTCTAGCATCATACAGCAAAGAGAAAAAACAAAACAAAGGACAATAGTCCCACTTCACGGAACACAGGAACACAAACATCCTGTCTCCTTCGCTTCCCACTCTGTGGTGTCAAAACATACACCGTCATATGAAAGACAACAATCCCATGACTGCAATCATGGAGCAGGAATTCTAACAGCTGAAAGGGCCCGGTCCCTAGGAGTTGGCTCCTATAATCATCAGCCTATTCCCTAGCAATCAAACAACAGGTAAACGTGTGTCTAAAGTGGCAGATCTTCATTGCAACAGCAGCAAACCCAGCGTCCTCTTCAGGGGACCTGAATCCAACTCGCCCTTCTCCTTCCCCACAGCACAGGAGCTCTAATGCAGCTATATCTGTGACCTCCAAGAGTTGGCACGCCACCCAACACAGTCACCTTCCCACCGGCTACAGCTTCCTGAGCACCTTCTGATGTTGACACTCCCTCCCTCCTCCCCCCTGTGCTCCTGGCATCTGTTGCCAGGGCTAAGGGCCCTTTGTTCCTTGCGTGCGCCTGTGTGTTTCTCTTTGACGTGTCCCCAACGGGTCGGGAGCCAACAAACGAGCCTTATCGGCCGCAACCTGGGAAAGCGACGTGGGAAACAGCTGAAGAACAAACAGCCAGGCAGAGAGTTAAGGAGCTTTTGATGAGTCAACAGCCGGGAGCATGAGCCGCCAAGAGTTTGCAAATGTTGCGGCTGCGTTGAGCCAGGTGGGCATGGAGGGGCTGGGCAAAGGCAGCCTCTTTCCAAGGATGCCACCTCTCTGCTTTTACACTCTATCAGAAATATCAACCCTTCCACTTTTCCCCATTCCCCTTCTGCTATTGCTATTGTCCTCTCCCCAGTCTGTATGGCAGACCCTTCAAGTGCCCCTATTTTCCAGGGACAGTCCCGGATTTACAGAAGCTGTCCCAGTTTCTCATTTGATACCACAGTACCTCAAAAACCACCTCTTTCCATATGAACCTGAGATCATCTTCTGAGGCCCTCATCTGGGTGCCTACTCCTCAAGAGGTCTGGAGGGTAGCAACACGAGGGCAGGCCTTCTCTGCAGTGGCTCCCCATCTGTGGAATGCTCTCGCCAGGGAAGTTTGCCAGGCGCCTTCATGATACACCTTTAGGCACCAGGCAAAAACGTTCCTTTTTAACCAGGCTTTTGGTTGACCAGGCTTTTGGTGGGGCCTATTGGGTTGTTGTTTTTATTTTTATTTTATTTTTATGTATTTTATTATGTAATTAATTATGTATTTTGTGGTTTTATGTCTTGATTTCATTCTGTGAACCACCCTGAGACCCCCAGGTATAGGGTGGTATATAAGTTCAATAAATAAAATAAATAATAAATATTTTCCTTGGAGGAATGTTAAAGGGTATGGAGTTATGCGACCCTTGAGTCAAGGTGATAAGGAACAATACAACCTTTAGAGGACATCTGAAGGCAGCCCTGTATAGGGAAGTGTTTTAAGGTTTAACATTTGATTATGTTTTTATATATGTTGGAGGCTGCCTAGAGAGGCTGGGGCAACCCAGTCAGATGGGCATAGTATAAATAAAATAATAATCATCATCATCATCAGTATTATTGAATTGTTGTTGTTTAGTTGTTTAGACTTTTCGTGACCCCCTGGACCAGACCACTCCAGGCCCTCCTGTCTTCCACTGCCTCCCACAGTTTGGTCAGACTCATGTTTGTAGCTTCGAGAACACTGCCCAACCATCTCGTCCTCTGTCGTCCCCTTCTCCTTGTGCCCTCCATCTTTCCCAACATCAGGGTCTTTTCCAGGGAGTCTTCTCTTCTCATGAGGTGGCCAAAGTGTTGGAGCCTCAGCTTCAGGATCTGTCCTTCCAGTGAGCACTCAGGGCTGATTTCCTTAAGAATGGAGAGGTTCGATCTTCTTGCAGTCCATGGGATTGAATAGGATGCCCGTTTTCATCTGATAAATGTTGGAGGGCATGTTATTGCAGCTCTACATCCACTATGGAAGGTGTTGGGGGGGGGACCCTTATGCCCAGCAGACCAGATCTTCCTAGCCACCTGCAGGATCACCAAGCTGCCAATCAGCAGAATGGTGCCAGGTGACTGAAAGGTGTGTGGGTCCCACCCCTGTAAAAGTTGGCCCTTGGGGTGGGGTAAGGGAGACAGCAAGCAGGATTCAGAACATAAGAAGGAAAGCCTGCTGGGTCAAGCCATTTACTCATCTGGTCCAGCATCCAGAGGTTGGTGGGAAACCTGTAAAGAATATCCAAGCCCAAGAGTTCTTTCCATAACTGGAAAGGGAGGGGAGTTATTGGTTTGCTTTCATTTGTTTGTTTGTTATGTCTTTTATGCTCATATTTTGTAATATTGTATTGTGAACCATCTGGTGCCTTCGTTACAGTGTTGAAAGCAATGCTTCCTCAACATCAATTTCGTTGGACTGGTCATGTTGTTTGTATGCCTGATGACCGTCTTCCAACGAAACTACTCTATTCCAAACTTAAAAATAGAAAGAGTAATGCTGGTGGTCAACAAAATAGGTTTAAAGACTGTCTCGAGGTATTTTTTTAAAAAATGTAGTATAAACACCAACAACTGGGAAACACTAGCCTGCGAGTGCTCCAGTTGGAGAACAGCCTTTACCCAAGGTGTCATGGGCTTTGAAGACGCTCAAACGCAGGATGAAAGGGAGAAACATGCTTGGCAAACCCTCACCGTGATCAGCTCCCACCCAGAAACCAACGTCCCCACTGTGGAGGGACGTTTGGTCCAGAATTGTCCTCCACAGTCACTTACAGACTCACTGTTAAGACTGTGTTCATGGAAGACAATCTTACTCGGATACAAGTGATTGCCAAAGAAGAAGAAGCCTTCACTACATATTTTCAGGTGCCAAGCAAAAACATTCCTCTCCTCCCAAGCCTTTGGCTAATTAAGGAACCTGTGGCCTTTTAAACTGGACTGGCTGGACATCATTTTCTTTGTTATTGTGTTGTGTATATTTATACTGTAAACCGTCCTGTGATCCTCAGAAGAAGGGCAGTATGTAAACTTAAATAATAAAGAAGAGCAGGCCCAGAAAACATTCTGGAAAAATTGTTTCCTGGCCTCTAAAACCTTGTGGTTCCAGCTCAGATCCCAGTGGGGTCAACTCATCATCGTCGCCTTCTGTTTATTTGTATTCCACTTCTCCACAAGCGGTTTTACAGCTCTTATGTTCATGGGTTCTCACTCCACACAGAGGCCAATCGCTTCCTACTGCCTTCGCTGCATCTTCTCAGTAGTTAAATTTACAAAGAGAAGGGGTAGCTCAGAAATCTGATTTGCATAATGTGAAGGAGAGGGAACAGCTGAATGCCTGCAATGAGGAAGCAGGAGATGTGGAGCCTTCTGCCTAATTTATTCATCTATAGAGCAGGTCCCTTCTGGAAGGGCAGTTGTGGCCTCTGCAAAACACACTTAGAAGACAGTGCCTGAAGAAGGAGAAGCATGTGGCACTCGCCTCCCAAGATAAATAACCAAAATGTCATTAAAATGTTTTGTGCACATGTGCTGAATCTTAGAAGAGTTAGATGGGATCCTGAGGGCTCTCTAGTCCAGCCCCCTGCAGTGCAGGATTCTGAACCAAAGCACCCATGACAGATGGACAGAACACTCTGTGGAGGAGCAAATGATCTGTATAAACGCATCAAGGGGTGCCCCTATTTCCCTCCTTGCCCACACAAAAAAAAAGAGTCATAGAAAAATATAAGCAGCAGGCAGCGGAGCTGAGGCTGAAAATAAGGTTTTGGGAACCTTTGTTCTCCCGTCTCCTTTTTGCCCCCACCATCCTCTGAGCCAGGGAAGACGGACGCTTGCAAGGAAGGAAAAGGGTTTCTCCGCTTCCCGGGAGCAGCAAATGTTTGGATTTGGATTTGATATCCCGCCTTTCACTCCCCTTCAGGAGTCTCAAAGCGGCTAACAATCTCCTTTCCCTTCCTCCCCCACAACAAACACTCTGTGAGGTGAGTGGGGCTGAGAGACTTCAAAGAAGTGTGACTGGCCCAAGGTCACCCAGCAGCTGCATGTGGAGGAGCGGAGACGCGAACCCAGTTACCCAGATTACGTGACTACCGCTCTTAACCACTACACCACACTGTCTCATTCCTGAGCCCTGGAGACTGAGGAATGGTCATCCTATTCCACCCCATCCTTTGATTCAACTGATTTAGCAATCCTAGCTCCATATATCCACCAGGGCTTACTAGCAGCGAATGCGCAGCTGCTGCTTTGCATCCTACCCTCCAAATGTTAATAAGCAGCCGCGGTACCAATTTTCTCATTACGCGAACAGATTTCCAGTTCATATACCGAGTGCTCGCGACTCATATAAGGGGCTTTCCTGCCAACTGTACCTCATTTGGCTGCCCCACTCCTGTCTGGATTTCTTGCCAGGGAGCTCTAACAACCAGGCTATTGTACTGAACCGAGGAGATTCCTGAACCTTTCGCTTCTTAACATTCATACGCCTAGGAGGGAGCCGTGAGTGCTGCCCTGGACGGCTTAGGGCAGGGAACATTTCCCAGGCCGGGGGCCGCATTCCATTCTGAGAAGCCCCCTGGGGGCCACATGCTGGTGATGCTTGGGACCGGAGCCAAAAGCGGGCAGAGAAACAGATGCAAATTTTACCTCTGTGAGGTCGGCCGATTTCCACGCCTAACCATGTACCTGTCTGTATTCTCTATCTGGACAAGCAAGAGGCCCTCCCTGGCCAAGTTTACCTTCAAAAACAACCCTGCAAGGCACATGGTGCTTTACAGAATATAAGAGGGCAGCCCCCTGCCCCAGTTTCACCTTCCAACATTTCTCCAGTGAAAATAGGGATGTCCTATTCAACAACAACAACAACCACAATTTTATTATTTATACCCTGCCCATCTGGACGGGTCACCCCACCTCCTCTGGGTGGCTTACAACATATTAAGGAACATAATAAAATGTTGAACATTTAAACACTTCCCCAGTCAGGGCTGCCTTTAGATGTCTTCTAAAGTATACATGAGCCTAGGGCTTTCTGGTCGGAAGGTTGGTGGTTCGAATCCCCGCGA
The DNA here is from genome assembly GCF_965113315.1 of Podarcis vaucheri. Lineage (NCBI taxonomy): Eukaryota > Metazoa > Chordata > Lepidosauria > Squamata > Lacertidae > Podarcis > Podarcis vaucheri. Next base: position 8,781,067 of record NC_138763.1, on the reverse strand, counting down.
CGGGGTGAGCTCCTGTTGCTTGGTCCCTGCTCCTGCCAACCTAGCAGTTCAAAAGCACATCAAAGTGCAAGTAGATAAATACTGTATTTTTTGCACCATAACACTCACTTTTTTCCTCCTAAAAAGTAAGGGGAAATGTCTATGCGTGTTATGGAGGGAATGCCCACGGGTGGCATGCATACGGATTTTCCTCCTCTAAAAACCACGTGCGTGTTATGGTCGGGTGCATGTTATAGAGCGAAAAATACGGTAGGTACCGCTCCGGCGGGAAGGTAAACAGCGTTTCTGTGCGCAGCAACCCCAGAGTAGTTCGCGACTGGGCTTAACTGTCAGGGCTCCTTTACCTTTACCATTTTTAAAGTATACATAGTTACTTATCTCCTTGGCTCAGGGGTCGCATAACTCCATATACCGTCCAACATTTCTGCGATAAAAAGAGGGACATACTAAGGAAAACAGGGATCAAAACAGAAACTGGGACAGCTTCTGTAAATCTGGGACTGTCCCTGGAAAATAGGGACACTCGGAGGATGTGAGACTGCTGGGAGATGCTGTCCAGAACAGATGGAGGACACTAGGTTGGTGAAGTTTGCATTAGGTCATAAAGCAGGGCTTCTGCTATGTCTACTTTTGCACAATGCCTAGCATTTTCAATAATAATAAAAATAAAGAAATCCAGAGAGCTAGTCCAGGTTCAGCCGGTAATCTTTGTGGTTAAGTGGGGACTTCAGCACAGATCCCTGGACCAATTCCAGTCCTCTAATACACAATCTGCTGCAATTTTGAGTCATTCAGGACAAGTCTGGGGAACCTCTGGCCTTCCAGATGTTGCTGAACTACAGACTCCATCATGCCTAGCTCTTGAGCATGCATGCTGGGGCTGATGGGATTTGTAGTTTAGCAACGCCTAGAGGACCAAAGATTCCCCACACTTGATTTAGGGAGTGAAACGTCTGTGTGGCCATCTGAGATTAGAAAAATCCAGAACCTGTATGAGAAATATACACCCTGGCTTCGGGGGGGGGGGAGAGATGGATATTCTGAATCTGAATACGTCAGACGTTCTTAGATCCTCTGATGTGTATTTGTGGATGTAACTGAAAGCCAGACAACACAGTGTCAGATGCAATCTGCAGGAAATTATTCTTAAAGCAAGTAGATTCTCTAGAGTGAAACATGCGTAGGGTTTTTTTTCCCCTTTCCACCTGAGGCGAAATGTTTGGCAACATATTATGTTAAATCTGCATAAATTTACATCAAGCATGCGCAATTATGTAAATGAGGGTCTCTCGGTTTCTAGCTTTTGTAAAGTAGTCCAAAGGGGCTGGCTAGCGGTGGGCAATGGGCCAGGAAGAGCTGTGAATGAAGCTCATGTGATGTCTGGGTCCAGCATGCATGCGCAGGAGGAGTCAAAGGGCTAAGCAGGGAAATGGTATGTGGCTGGGAGCCAGCCAGGCACTCCCAGTCCTGTGGATGGCAATGACAGCGACTGAGATAGGTGCTGAACTCCCAAAATGAAATCAATGGGACCTTCGTGAGCTTAACTAAGCAATGCACCCAAACAGGTTCACCCATTGCTAAGAACTCCTGTCCCTGTAATGGCCACATGGGGGAGAGAATTTCAGCAGGGGCAGCTTCTCCCTTCTGTGAGTGACCAGCTCCAGAATCGCCTCTTCCACTCCACAGCTTAGCACCTGCTCACCCAAAAGTCATCCAATGAGGAGGGATGGTGGCATAGGGTTGCCAGGTTTGTACCCTAAGAAGGATCCTGTACCTTTAAGACAAGGAGGGGCACCTGTAACCTTCAAGATGTTGTCTGACAACAACTCCCATCACCCCCAGACCATTGGCCATGCTGCTGGGGCTGATGGGAGTTGGAGTCCAACAACCTTCAGAGGGTCCACCCTGCTTGGAGTGGAAAGCTTAGAAAGAATTCCTTGCATTCCTCCCTCTCCGCAAGCCTTAAAGGCGCAGGAGCCCCTGCTTGGCATATGGACCAGATAACCTTATCTGTGAAATACGGAGGAAGGAAATGCAGACTGCAAGATCTGGCCTCGGGATGGCTTCAGCTCAGGCTGCACAGCTGTGGAGTCCCAGGAGCATCACCAGCTCCCAGGGATGGGATGGGATAAGAGCTATCAGCAAATGATGGTCTGCATGTGTGCATCTGAGTGCAGAAGGAGAACAGGGCCCAAAGGGAAATGCTTCCCGCCGGGTCTTCAGGTAGGCGATAAGCAAAAGTACACTGTTATCTGCTGTAATTAGTGCAATCTCCCCCAAACGTCAGATAGCTAGGACAGAGCAGCCCTTGGTTCTTGGCTTTGGTGCATGCATATATTTATCTAAGGAAAACTTTTGGGCAAGGCGTTTAGAAGCAGAGTAGCAGCAGTGGGTGTGGAGTGGCCCGACCCCATTGGCGCTTGCTGTTCATTCCCTAAAATCTCCCTTCCCAAGGTTTCAAACTCATTTGCCAAATAGGAATTTGAAGTGGTGTGTGGTCCTCTGCTCAGTCACCCACCAGTAAGCAATGACTGGAGAGGGGACAGGCAACCTCAGCCTTGAGGACACAATGTGGCCCTCCAAGCATTCTATATGGCCCTTGGAATTCTCCCCAGACCACACCCCTCACAGGGCCTGCTTCACCTCCCACGAGTTTTTGCCTGTCTGAGATGTGTCCTTGATCATGCCTCTCACTTGTCTGGATAGACGATAGAGTGTGTTAAAAACAGCTGACTCCACAAAGGTAACATGTACACTCCTTGTTCCACCCACTTTTGCCTCTGGCCCTGCCCTGCATGTGCTCCTCAAGGAGCCAGCCAGCAGTAAATCACACCATTTAAAGTTGGAGTTAACTCATGATTAGCAAGAACACGACCTGCACAGACTTGGCAAAGTGTCAGGCCTAATGAGCACAGCAGCTCATTCCTGGTAGGATCAGTTGCTGAGACCAAAAGTCCCTGCCTCCCTGCAGCCATTTAAGCCCCCTCCTTTCCAAAGTTTTCTCCAAGCAATCGGAGACTGCACCTGCATCCAGCATGCCACTACTCCACCCATTTCAGCTTCTCCTCTGGTTCTGGGAGAGAAGCTTGTTGCTGCAGGAGGGGGTGACTTTTCACCAGCCTGACTCGCCTCTGCCTCTTGGCCTCCCTCCTCTCCTCTCCTGCTTCTGCTTCTACCTCTGCCTCTGCTTCTGGACTGCTGTCTGCCACAGAGTCCTCCCGCTCACTAAGCCCTATAACCTCTTTAGCTTCTGACAATTCCTCTCCCCAATCTTCTCCCTTTGATCATTGCCCACCGCCACTCCCTGGGCTCTCAGCCTTCTTCCTTTGGGGATTCCCCAGCTGCTTCCTCCCACCATTCCTCTGCATCCAACCAATCCTTGACTCTCAGAAGGTTGCCTAGAAAGAGGGTTCCCCATCCTTCCTCAGGGAGGGCTGCCTGGAGCCAAACCTGGCATCCTTCCAGCACCAAACAAGAATTGCATTGATCCGCCATGTCTTTTCAGTACATCACTTAAGCCGGCTGATGGCGTTATTGGCTCTACTGTAGGAGGTTCCTGCAGACCGTTGGAGCATCATTCAGTTGGTCCAGTTGGTCTGTGAAGGATGCTTGACATGTCAGTTCCATGGAGATCCAATTCCCATACAATATGAGAAAGATAAGAAGCAACAGAAACACCACTTAAAACCATACCACGATTACAATTGCTGCAAGAGGCAGAAAAATTACTAAGTGGTCGCCAAGTGGTTTGGGGGCAGTTAATTTGGGAACCACTGCTCTGCTGGCTGTTATTACTCTTCTGTTTTGTGTGTATGTTTTTTTAAATTGAGTTTTTCTGGCCAGTTAGCTACATTGGTGGTGCTTGTCCTTGCTGCTGCAGGCTATGGACAGACAGTAATGTTGGAGCGCAGGGCTCCCTCCCTCTTTGGCCTGTTCCATCCTGTGTTCTAGGTATAGGCATAGAATCGTGGAGTTGGAAGGGAACGCGAGGCTCATCATCCAACCCCTTGGTGGGCTCGAACCGTCAACCTTCTGGTTAACAGCCAGATGAACAGACCCATTGTGCCACAGGATAGGGTTGCTGTATTTCAAAGTTGTTGAGCTTTTTTGGGGGGAGGGAGGGCAAACTTTTTTTAGTTTTGACCAAATGAAGTTGCTCGAATAATGTACAAAATTTGGATTAATATAAAAGATGCAGGAGGAAAAGGCTAGTATAAGAACTCACAAAGGGGAGGAGGAGAGTTCAACAGATTCTTTGAAATCTTGTTTTTATGTTGGTTGTTGGATAACTGATTGTAAAATTTTAAAACTTGAAAAACTAAATATATATAGTCATACTTTGGGTTACAGACGCTTCAGGTTGCGTTTTTTTCAGGTTACGGATCCGTCAAAACCCGGAAGTACTGGAACAGGTTACTTCTGGGTTTTGGCGGTTGCACATGCGCAGAAGCGCCAAATCGCAACCCGCGTGTGTGCAGACGTGGAGCTGCAGGTTGCAAAAGTGCCTCCCACACGAATTACGTTTGCAACCCGAGCGCCCACTGTATTTAAAGTTGCCCAAATAAGGTTGTTGAGCTGTTTTAAAGGAAATTCACCAAAAACTATATAGTGGTGCCCCGCAAGAAGAATGCCTCGCAAGACGGAAAACTCGCTAGACGAAAGAGTTTTCCGTTTTGGAGGTGCTTCGCAAAACGAATCTCCTATGGGCTTGCTTCGCAAGACGACAATGTCTTGCAAGTTCCTGCGGGTTCCCCCCCTTTTTTCTAAGCCGCTAAGCCGCTTATCAGCTGATCTGATAAGCCGATAAGCTGCTAAAAGCCGCTAATAGCGCTAATCCGCTAATCCGTCAATGGGCTTGCTTCGCAAGACGAAAAAACCACTAGATGAAGAGAATCACATAATGGATTCTTTTCGTCTTGCGAGGCACCACTGTACTTCCGACATCGGTTGCCATATGGCCAGATTTCCCTGGACATTTAAGCGATTTTTGGCCTGACACTGCTTTCGACTTCAGTATTCTGGCTATGTCCAGCAAATTCCAGGCGTTTAGCAACCCTACCACAGGAGGGCAGCAGGAGCAGACCGTTCTAGGAATAGACTGGCCTGCCAGGCTCCAGGTAGCTGGTGACCTAGCATTCTAGTGCCGATAAAGAGGATTTGCTTTTGGCAGACAGGTTGGCGGCGTCTCCAAAGTCACGTTCTTGAACTGACCTTTGAAGGTGGCCTTAGCAAAAGTAGAAGAAGGTACTTGTGACTCCGATCGCCGTGCTTGGCAGAAAAGGGTAACAGGGTGTAGCGCAGGGGTCTGCAACCCGCGGCTCCGGAGCCGCATGTGGCTCTTTTACACCTTTGCCGCGGCTCCGGGGCGGATACTAGCGAGGGGAGGAGGCGCATTGTGCGCCCCGACACTCCCTACTGTGGCGGGTGCTGTACTGGCTGTGACGTCGCATGGGGGCGGTGCGTGCGTTAGTCACGCACCGTCCCGGCGTCACCTTCCCGCCCGCTGTCAGATCGCGGCTCCGGAGATATATTTGTTTTAAATGTCGCAATGGTTTTGTGGCTCCCAGGTTTTTTTCCCTTCGGAAACGGGTCCAAGTGGCTCTTTTTGTCTTAAAGGTTGCAGACCCCTGGTGTAGCGCCACCTGTTGGGAAAGGCTAGGAAGACAGTCAGTGTGGTGTAGCAGCTACAGTGCTGGAAAGATCTGAGTTCAAATCCTTGTGTTATACTTTCTGATAGTGGCCAGCCATTATCATTCTCTCTCCCCTTCACCAGTGTGGTATAGTGGTTAGAGTGCGAAGTGGGACCGGGGTTCATATATCCCCACTCAAGCAAGAAGCTCACTGAGTGATCTTGGGCTAGTCACTGACCTACCTCACAGGGCTGCAGTGAGGATACAGCGATCAGAGCGAGAGCCATGCACGCCACCTTCAGCTCCTTGGAGGAAAAGTGGGGTACGAATGCAATAATCAAACAGAGGTTGGATGGTCACCTGTCAGGAATTCTTTAGCTGCATTTCCTGCATTGCAAAGCGGGGTTGGACTAGATGACCCTTAGGGTTCCCTTCCAACTCTACAGCTCTATGATCCTATGAGTCAATCTACCCATCCCTTGCCTACCTTGGCAGGGCTAAAATGGGAGAGCTGCCTGGTGCTTCTTGAAGGAAGAATGAGATGCAAATTTGGTATACTGTATTAATGTACATTGGGATTAGTTGGGACAGTTCAGGCTGCATCAAAGCCGAGCAGAAAGTCTAAGGAAAAATGTCTTTCTGAGTCCCCCCCCCCTTTTCTTTTTTTCTCTCTCTTTCTCCTGCCCAACACCCTGGAATGAGATTAGGCTGGGAGTGGGGGGGGGCACCGTGTAAGGGTTTAAACTGGTGGCAAGTCTGCCGATATCAGTTGGTTCTTCTGCTGCAGACATTCTTGCAGCAGTAAATAAATTAAATTAAAGCAGCTGGGCTGATCCTGCCATTTCTTCACCCCTGGGAAACAGAAGAAGGATTTCTCCTCCCCGTGGAGAAATTTTGGTGAAACGATCTGCCTGGTTCCTCGGCCAGAAATAGGGCGGGGGTATTTCTTCTGCGCCCCACCGTGGTGGAAGATGTCCAGGGAATTTGCTAAGATCCTTCCTCTCCTGCCAAAGGCCTCTGGTTCATTTTGGAAGGAGCGCAGAAATCTGCCTGTTCCTCCTGCCCCGTTGGGCACTCAACTCAGCGGCTGCCAAGGCTAGAATTCAGCCCTCTGCTTCATGTCTGCTTGAACATGTAATTTGGGGTGTGGGATGTGCAAGGCAGTGTGGTACAGTGGTTAGCAGGCCAGTAGCCACAATGGCTCTGAACCTCCATGATCAGAGACAGAAAAGCTTCTGAATCCCAGTTGCTGGAAACTGTGGGGTGGAAGAGTGCTGTTGTGTTCGATTTCTGCTTGCACATTCCCCCCAGGCGTGCATGTGAGAATGGGATGATGGGCTGCATGGACCACTGGCCTGACCCAGCAGGACTCTTCTTATATTCCTGTGTCAGGACTTGGAAGGCCTGGGTTCAAATCCTCACATAACCCTGAAGCTCGCAGGGTGACCTTGGGCCAGTCGCCATCTCTCAACCTGACCTACCTCACAGACTTGTCATAAGGACAAAACGAATCACTGGGGGGGGGGGGAGGCAGAGGACACCATGCAAGCTGCCTTGCGTGCCTTGGAAGAAAGGGAGGTTCGAACCAGTAAATATGTAATTGATAAAGCCAGTGGCGTAGCGGGGTTTGTCAGCACCCGGGGCAAGGCAAGTAATTTGCGCCCCCTAACCCGTGGATTTGCGCCCCCTAACTCTAACCCCCAGATGTTGCGCCCGGTGCGGCTGGCCTCCCCTACACCCCCCACGCTACGCCACTGGATAACGCATGTGGCATGTTCGTGCAAATATGGGTTGGTGGGAGTTGGCAAGTGAGTGCCAGGAGTGGGACGAGAAACAGTGACCCCATTTCCTCATCTGTTGGAAGCCAAACCCCCCTCCCCACCGCCCATCCCATAACCTACCTGAAATGTGTGTTTTTCTCTATCTTGCTCCAAGAAAAGTCCAGCTTTTGCCAGCGGGGTGTGGGAGAAGCCAGAAATCTTCTGCAAGCTTAGACTGCCATCTACTGGCTCCCGGGTTAGTGATGGGGAGCAACTTCCTTCCTGGACTTTGACACAAAGAGCATTTTCATGCCCAGAGCTTAAATTCCCCCCCCCCCCCCAAGATCCACCAGTGATTCAGCTGCAAAGCATCTGTGCATTGTGTGGGACATTAGATGTCCCCTGCTGATGGCATTCACCTGTGGGCTAGGCAGCCCAAGAGAGGATGAAGGCTTGCTTTTAAGTTTGGCAAAGGGGATAGAGTCCTCAGACTGAAGGCAGCTTATAGAGCCAAATGATCTCAAGAAGCTGTACAGAATCACAGAACTGTAGAGTTGGAAGGGATCCCAAGGCTTATCTAGTTGTAATCCAGGAATCTCAGCTAAAGCATCCATGACAGGTGGCCATCCAACCTCTGCTCCAAATCATCAAAGGAAGGAGAGCCCACCACCTCCCAAGGGAGACTGCTCCACTATCGAACAGCTCGTACTGTCAGAAAGTTCATCTCAATGTTTAGTCAGAATCTTTCTTGTAACTTGAAGTCATGGGTTCGAATCCTACCCTCTGGACCAGATGGAAAAAAGCTTGCTCCATCTTCCATGGGACAGTCAGATATTTGAAGGTGACTATCATTTCTCCTCTCAGTCTCCTCTTTCCCAGGCTAAACATACCCAGCTCCTTCAAGCGTTCCTCATCAGGCTTTGTTTCCAGACCTTTTATCATCTTGGTTTCCTTCCTCTGCACACCTTCCACCTGATCAACATCCTTCTTAAATTGGGTAGCACAGAACTGGACACAATATTCCAGAAATTGGGTCTGTCCTTGCCTACAGTTCTGGAAGAAGAAGGCGGAAAGGACATCTGCTTGACCAGGCATCTGGAACCAATCTCTGAGCATTGGGCATGCTGGCTGTGGCTGTGGCTGGGGAGTCCAGCAATATATGGCGGTCCTCATCCCTACGAAAGATGGTCCCTGTTCCAGCTCACCTCCTTTCCCTATCACTAGGCATGTCCCCATTGCCTCTCCACCTCCCTGGCTCATATTTGCTGGGCAGCCTCAGCTCCTCATCTGCCTTAATAATATTGGCCTCCCTTGCAAGTCTGTTGTTGTTGCTGCTGCTGCTGGCATCTGTCTGTCTCGAGAGACAATGGAGTGCACCTCCAGGGGTTAAGCATTAGCAGCACCAAAGCACAAGCCTGGGCAGTGTATCTGGAGGTCCTGGGCTGCCCAGATGACAAGACCCCCCCCCCTCGGCCTCACTGATGGGGTCCAAAGGAATGCAAAGCAACATGTTTGGCACCAACTTGACTGCAGGAGTTGCAGGAAGGAGGCATACAAGTTGCTATCCAACCAACTTAGAGACTCCACTCTGGATTTGCGTAGGCTTTGCTCCTAAGCCATTGGTAGGCAAACTAAAGCCCGGGGGCCGGATCCAGCCCAATCGCCTTCTAAATCCAGCCCGCAGATGGTCTGAGAATCAGCGTGTTTTCACATGAGTAGAATGTGTGCTTATATTTAAAATGCATCTCTGGGTTATTTGTGGGGCTTGGGAATTCGTTCATTTTCCCCCCCAAAATATACTCCGGCCCCCCACAAGGTCTGAGGGACAGTGGACCGGCCCCCTGCTGGAAAAGTTTCCTCCTTAGCTCTTTCTTCTCCCGAATATAACCCGCAAGGCAGTGGAGGTTTAGGGTCAGAGTTTTTCTTCTCCTAGATGGGCTCCCTTCCCAGGTTGACGAGCCTTATGCAAAAAAGCACAGCACACAATCTGCCTATTCAGTGGTGTGCAGGTTTTGTTTTTAAATGCCTGGAAGCAAAACAACCACATCATTATTTCCTTATTTAGCTGGCAATCCTACCTTGTGAATGAGTTCAGCAGTTTGCAGACTGTTTCTGGGGAATACTGAGTTTACCTGAAAGTTTATTGGGGAAGGATAATAAATAGCAAATAATCTCCAGGAAACAACTATTTTTCTCCTCCTCACTTCCCGCTACAGCAACCTGAGGGCCACATTGTTTCATAATCAACCTTCCAGGGGCCACACACTCCTCCATCCTTCTTCCAGGCAGGCAAGAGGCTTCTTCACAATTTGCAGAAAAATTCCAGCCAGGTGTAAGCACTCAGGTGAGTGGAATGGAACTGAGGAGCAGGTGTGGTTGGGGAAGCTCCTAAGGTCCAAACGGAGGGCCCTAGAGGGCCATATTTGGGAGGTTTTCCCCAGCCATGCCCTAAAATGTGCAGGTGGTGCAGGGGAGCATTTGATACATTCCAGGGCAAGGCTGAGCCAAATTTCTCTGGAAAGAAAACATCTGAGGACTCCCCCCACCCCATGAGAATATCCAGCGCAGCGACCGTAAAAGTAGAAATGGGGAAACCGAAGAAAAAGGAAACACCAGCTCACAATGACCATCAATGCAACCAGCTCTGTTTAAACACACAAGTCAATATGTGCCATCTAAAGGTTCTGATAGGTATCAAAACAAAATTGACATTTATACAAAATACCTTTTAAGGTAGCAATGGCAGTGAGGTCCTCTGACCATTGCATAATAGATGGTGTTTGTCCTTCCAGGCTCAAAGCATAGGTCTCTTAGCTCCCTTAAAGGTAAAGGTATCCCTGCCCGAACGGGCCAGTCTTGACAGACTCTGGGGTTTGTGCGCCCATCTCACTCAAGAGGCTGGGGGCCAGCGCTGTCCGGAGACACTTCCGGGTCACGTGGCCAGCGTGACAAAGCTGCATCTGGCGAGCCAGCGCAGCACACGGAACGCCGTTTACCTTCCCGCTGGTAAGCGGTACCTATTTATCTACTTGCACCCGGGGGTGCTTTCGAACTGCTAGGTTGGCAGGCGCTGGGACCGAGCAGCGGGAGCGCACCCCGCCGCGGGGATTCGAACCGCCGACCTTTCGATCGGCAAGCCCTAGGCGCTGAGGCTTTTACCCACAGCGCCACCCGCGTCCCTTAAGGGCTGGCAAAATCCATTATTCTCCAAGCACCTTCCTCTTTCAACAAGTTTTTCGAATGTGGATGTCTTCACCCTAATTTGTGTCTTCATTGGACATGAAACTGCTTTTACATATGAAACTGTTTCTTAAGTGTGTTTGTGTGTATACATTTGTTTTTGCCTGTTTGTATATACAGGATTTGTTTGTTTGTTTGTTTGTTTGTTTGTTTGTTTGTTGCATTTATATACCTCCTTTCTGCCAAGGCACTCAAGGCAGTTTACAGCTTTCAAGTAGCGTACAAGAATGGTTTTTAATCCTTGGAACCGTACAGCTTTGCCTGCAGGAAATCCCCAACTCAATCCCAGACATGTGCAGTTAGGACTGGGGGAGACACCGACAGACAGTCTGACGCGACGGCGAGCTCCGATGCTCCTGTCGTCAGAGATTTAACTTCTGCGAGCCAAGGCAAGCTGAATATGGCAACGTGAAGCAACGCACCCTGTCCCCTGGGCAGGCAAACTAAGGCCTGGGGGCCGGATCTGGCCCAAACGCCTTCTAAATCCGGCCCGCAGATGGTCCGGGAATCAGCGTGTTTTTACGTGAGTAGAATGTGTCCTTTTATTTAAAATGCATCTCTGGGTTATTTGTGGGGCATAGGAATTCGTTCATTTCAAAATATAGTCTGGCCCCCCACAAGGTCTAAGGGACAGTGGACCAGCCCCCTGCTGAAAAAGTTTGCTGACCCCTGCCCTGTCCCAACGTTCGCAGGGCATTCTAGGAAGGAAGGAAGGAAGGAAGGAAGGAAGGAAGGAAGGAAGGAAGGAAGGAAGGAAGGAAGGACATGGATAAGCCAATGTTCAGAACCAGGTAGGGAGTCTATTCATCAGGTCCATCCAGCATGGTCAAGAGTCAGGAGCGATGGGAAGTATGTTTCAAAACACCTGGAAGGCACTGCATTGCCTATCCCCAAGCTTGATCAAGAAAGCTCCCCAGACATTACCTACAACTTCCATCATCTCTGGCCATTGGCCCTGCAACCTGGGGCTGATGGGAGTCTGAGAACATCTGCAGGGCCACAGGTAGCCCATCCTTGGATTAAGTGAACCTTGAGCTTGTCTGAGAGGCCTGAAGCAGCTCCTCAGATACCCCGTAATGGAAGACAATCAGACAAGGCCAAGTGTCACATTGGACTGCTGGGACCTGGAGAATGGCTGATCTGGTTTGATAAAGTGCCGGTCAGGGAAAGAAGCGGCAAAGAAGACAGAGAAACTAGTGACATCAGGGTCATTGCAGTCAGCAAGCTGCTGTTCTCAGGAAGTCCCCGTTGCATCCTCCAACATTTCTCCAATGAAAATAGGGGTCTCCAATTCCATATTAATTATAATTTTATTATTTATACCCCTCCCATCTGACTGGGTTGCCCCAACCACTCTGGGTGGCTTCCAACATGTATATATATATATATATAACTATTATTTACTCATCGCAAAGTATTGGAAAACACAAGATCTACCCACCTTGGAAGAATGGCAGATGAAGGTGATTGACTACATGGGATTGGCAGAAATGACTGGCAGAATCTGAGACCAGGGAAAAGAGACGGCGGAAGAAGATTGGAAGAAATTTAAGAACTTTCTTAAGAAACATTGTAAAATTAATGAGTGCTAGAATGATGTGGTTTTGGAAATTAAGTGGATTACAGCTGTAAAGATTAAGTTAAAAGAAAAGAAAGGTTAACAATTAGATAAAATTAAGGGTGAGGATTTGCTGAACTAAATATTTGAAATGGGAATGCAGAAAGGGGAGGTATGAGGAGGTCGGTGAAGTAAGTTTTAAGAAAATAAGGTTTTGAAATTATACTTGTTCTTTTTTTGTTTGTGTTTGTCTGTATTGTTGTGTTTGATATAATTTGTGAAACTTTAATAAATATCTTTTTTTAAAAAAACTATTATTATTATTATTATTATTATTATTATTATTATTATTATTAAAAACCATCCCTGCACAGGGCTGCCTTCAGATGTCTTCTAAAGGTTGCATAGTTACTTATCTCTTTGGCTTGGGGCTTGCATAACTCCATACCCTCCAACATTTCTCTGGTGAAAATGGGGACGCCCTAAGGAAAAACGGGAGGATCTGGGATCAAATCAGAAAGCGGGGTGGCTTTTGTACATCCAGGATTGTCCCTGGGAAATAGGGACACTTTTAGGATCTTTGGCTCCCCTTTCCAGGCTGTTCCCACCAGCAGCTGACCCAGGCCCCAGCTCTTCTTCTTCAAAGTGTTGTGCTTTGCAAACCAGCCCTGCAGACGGCTGAACGGACCAGTGCTCAGACGGGGAGCCCAGGGCTGGGAGCCAGCATCTCAGACAGACCTGTTTTCCTGGGAAGCTCACGGTCTCCAGCGCTGCTACCACACCCCCTCTCCCTGGACCCCGGGCTCTAGGGCTGGAGGCCAAGGATGGCTTTGATTTATGGGCTTGGGCCCCGGCCAGCCTTGGGGATGGATTTGGCAGGGATCTCGCAGCGGCACCAGCATATGGCAGGGCAGCGGGCAGCCTCCCTCAACCGTGGCTTGCAGACCCCGTGGCATCTGGGAAGCTTAGGTGAGCCAGGACGGAGAAGGCCTCGTGCCAGCTGGGAAGTGCCAGGCTAGGTGCCAGCTCTGCCAAGCCGCCTCTGTAGCCTCAAAGGGACCCGCAGGCAGAGGAAGGTCGCTCTTTTCCAAGCTTCTGCCCCACGCCACCCCACTTTAGCTCTCTTTGCCTGCCTGCTGGAATGCCAAGCCCAATGCCTGCCAGTCAAGTCCCACCGTCGCCATGGAGCCATCAGGAGTCATAAACTCTCCCTTAGGTCTTGCCAGATCTTTTCAAAGGGCAATTCCTGCAGACCCAGGGAGGTGGCAATATATGGCCCCAGGGACAGGGGGGAGGGGGTGGGGTCTCCTGTCCCTGCTGTGATTTGTACTGTAACTAAACAGATGGAGGCCGGAAGCGTGATAAATTTGCAGAGGTGAGGCTTTTTGTGTGGGAAGCGATCAGCGCTCTGTAGAGACACCACCATGCTAAGAAAGATATATTTAAAAGAAAAAAGGGGGGAATAATCCTGCACCCAGGCAACCTTGGATTCCATGCCAAGAAACTTTGTTTTGTAGCTTTTAGAAATCCTGCGCAATGTGTGTGATTTATACTCTTTCTTTGCATGGTGGAGTCTGCGTCATTTAATTATGGGGAGGGGTCCAGACAGCCTTCAAGCACTGAACCCCCCCCCCCCCCGCAATTGCTGGGAAATCTTGTTGGAGATGGTAAGATGGTGTCAGGCTGCTCACACTCACTCAGAAAAAACATCACATGTTGTCATTTTTCCCAGGTTACCCTTCCTGTATGCAAGACCAAGAAACCTGTATCTGCAACTTTTCCTGTAAATCGTGAGAATGCAGTTGCCCTAACTAGCAGCATTCAGGGAGACCACTGAGGCTCAGGATATTACACCATACCCTCCAACATTTCTCAGATGAAAATAGGGGCATCCTATTTAATTTATTATTATTATTATTATTATTATTATTATTATTATTATTATACCCCGCCCATTTGACCAGGTTGCCCCCGCCACTCTGAGCAGCTTCCAACATATATATCTCACAAACTTCCCTATTCAGGGAACTTCCATATGCAGATGTCTTATCAAGGCTGTATACAATGGTACCTCGGGTTACAGACACTTCAGGTTACAGACGCTTCAGGTTACAGACTCCGCTAACCCAGAAATAGTACCTCGGGTTAAGAACTTTGCTACAGGATGAGAACAGAAATCGTGCAGCAGCGGTGCAGCAGCAGCGGGAGGCCACATTAGCTAAAGTGGTGCTTCAGGTTAAGAAGAGTTTCAGGTTAAGAACGGACCTCCAGAACGAATTAAGTACTTAACCCGAGGTACCACTGTAATTAGTTATCTCCTTGGCTCAAGGGTTGCATAATCTCCATATCTCCATTCTCTGATGAAAACAGGGACATCCTAAGGAATAGCAGAACATTCCAGGACCAAATCAAAAACCGGGAAAGCTTCTGTAAATCCGGGACTGTCCCTGGAAAATAGGGACACTTGGCTGGTCTGCATTAAACTTCAAGCAAGGCTCTGTGATTCTTTCCCCCACTTTTACTTCGAACTCAACTCAGCATGAGGAAGACAGTGCTTAAACCGAGAGCTGCATGATCTGTCTCCCCAGTTTCATTTTTCAGATAGCAACTGCCTTCTTGAACAGAGAAAGATGCAGGGAAGTTGCTTTGGGGCGGCTGCACCCACATTTTGCCACACACACCGACAGAAAGTTGACCAAGGGTGATTGACAAAGCATGTTTAGCTGCCTCTGTTGCAAGGATGACCTAGATGTGTCTAAGAAATCTTTAGATGCTCAAAAATCTCCCTGCAAATTCACAGCTTCGGCCAGTAGTTTGCTGAGAGAGCTACTGCAGGCTCCAGAGGCGGTCAACTCGGCTCAAGAAGTCTGAAGTAAATTAAGCCAGCGGAGATCCTGCCCCATTGTGTGCCCTTGTGGCCCACGGTGGGAGAAAGTTGCCCTGGGGCACAGCTTCCCGAAAACCCTGGAGGCGTGCGGGGGCTGCAGGGGGGGGCAGGCCGTAATCAATGCAGTGCAGTGGGGTGACATGAAGCTGTCACCCGGGTCCCTTTGATTCCTTTAATAAATGAATGTGCTGCATGAGAGAAGCACTGTAGCATGTTAAGAGCTGTCATCAGAATTTATTGATGCCACAGGAGACGGTCGGAGTCAGTGGGAAAAAATGCGGAGATTTATGGACTCGCCAAGGCCTCCGGTTCTCCAGCCGCCCTCCCCACCAGCTCTACCGGGGCCTAATAAATCCCTTCATTGTTCTCCTCCTGCTGTCTGGACAGTGGCATTGACTGTGCAGAAGGTTTGAGTAGCTCCTGTGCCAGTTCCTTGTGGGAAGGAACTTATGCGGGGAAGGTCATTGCTTCCTTACAGTCGCCCCAAGGCCAAGGTAAGGGTTGTATGATCTGGGGGCTGGCTGCTACCTCCGAAGCTGGGGAAGGAGCATGAATCTGTTCCCTTCGGTTGGAGAAAAGAGAGGGGGTCGTGTTGTTAACCACTTCCGATTCCAGGGGAGAACTCCCACCTCTCCATAGCATAGTGGTTGACAATCCACTTTGCATGCAGAAGGTCTCAGGATCAGTCCCCAATATTTGCAGGGAATGCTAGGAATCTCACTGACCTGAAAGTTTGGAGTCAGGGCAATCAACAATACTGACTGAGAGGGATCAACTCAGTCTAGAGAAGCTTCTTGTGTTTCTGGGTGGCTTTCGTCTTTCCCAGAAAACCAGCACTGTGATGACACAAGGATGGCCATTGTGACAAAAGCACTCTGTGCATGCCCTCAACCTCCTTCACATTTGCTCTACAGGGGGCTGAGCAATGAGCGTGTTTTCTTTGCAAGCACAGCAGAGGAAGTGTGCCTGGGCACTGAAAGTAAACTTATTGTCCTCATGTGACTGAGAAGTACAAGAACCTAAGTCAATGCCCATCAAGCACATGATCCGTTTCCCAGGCATAGTTTCCGCCTGGCATTTAAAGCCCTAAACAGCCTTGGTCCTGTATACCTGAAGGAGCGTCTCCACCCCCATCGTTCAGCCCAGACACTGAGATCCAGAACCGAGGGCCTTCCCTGCGAGAAGTGAGGTTACAGGGAACCAGACAGAGGGCCTTCTCGGTAGTGGCACCCACCCTTCAGATGTGAAGGAAATAAGCAGCTATCTTCTCTTTAAAAGACATCTGAAGGCAGCCCTGTTTAGGGAAGTTTTTAATATTTAATTCTGTATTGTTTTTAACACTTGATTGGAAGCCGTCCAGAGTGGCTGGGGAAACTCAGCCAGATGGGCGGGGTATAAATAATAAATTATTATTATTATTATTATTATTATTATTATTACTATTATTATTATTATTATTATTATTATTATTATTATTATTATCATCATCATCATCATCATCATCATTGGCTCAGGCAAGAACCAAAGCCTTCACTTCCCCATTTCTGCTCCCAATATGGGGTACTCCCATCACTCATGTTCAAATGTAGGACACTTTGTCTTGATGGGCTCATGACGCTGCCCTTTAGTTCCTAAGAATGCCAGTCAACATTGTGGTGGAAACACTTCAGAGACCAAATATATATTGGGGTGTACGTGTGTGTTGGTCTACTACATTGTTGGTCTACCACATCAGGTATCTTGAGAAGCACCACCTTTGAGGCAGCTTACCTGCAACTATCTACCTTACCCTGGAATGTGCATCCACTAGACATTATTGGGTATCATCTAGGGAGCCCTCCAGAGCTGGGGTGGTGAACCTGTGGCCCTCCCAATGTTCTTTGACTCCAGCTCCCATAAGCCCCATCCAGTATGGCCAAATTTCATGGAGGTTCTAGCCCACCACCAGCTGTTCCTCATTCCTGCCTCAGAGGGCAGTGCTACCCTCTCAAGCAATAATCTCTCCATTTGCTCAGCTGTATTCCACACACACCCTGGACCTTTGCCATCGTTCAGTGTCTGCTTCCAAGATGAAGTTCAGGCTCTCTTCTGAGGAGGCCCTCGTTGCCAGAGCAGAAATCACTTCCCAGCCTCTCTCTCTCTGGTCTGGATATAAGCAGAGCCTAATGGGAAGCAGATGCACTGGAGACAGGATGCTGGGTCAGAAGCCATGATTTGGAGATGGGGAAGTCCTGGCACAGAAGACCAGCTCCTGGGGCACATCTGCCTATAGGTGGACCCAGGTGGGAGCTGCGGCAAGGCCAGTATGCAGAGGAGAGTTCAGGAGCCAAGCGTGGGTCAGGAGGTAGACCCAAATATCAGAGAGGGTCCTGCACTTAAGGGAGGTGAGCCAAGGACCAGAGAGACCTGGAACGTGTTCCTCCCAACTGGTTAGCACCCTCTTGTTCCAAACCATCTGATGAAGTTTCATGTGGAGAACTCCGCCTGGGAAGTTGGAGCCAGTTCCTGCAAAGGAACCACGTGTAGGCTGGATCCTGCTTTCTGCTTCCTTCCAAATGTCCACAGCATATCTTCGTAACCCTATGGCTGCCTACCAGATGCTTCACACACAAACACACACACACTCTGGTGAGAACAGCAAATCCTATCATCTTACCAGGCAATCTGTTCTGAACAATGTAGGAATTGGACCTTTAGTGTAGCGGAATCTACCCTCTGGAATGCCCATCCCTTGAATATTCAACAGGCACCGTCTTTGCATGTTCAGACCTTTAAACCTCCCCCTTAAATAAATTCAGACAAGACTCAAATTTTGGTTTGGTTTATGGCAGAATTTAGGCCGCAACTTTATTGATTACAGCAAGTGAATGGTTGCATAGGCTCTGGTTCGACTAGCTCCCTGCACCGTTGCAGGCAGCGCTGACCCAGGGCACCAGCATAGGTCAGCCTAAGGTGAACACCTGGATAAGCAGAAAGCCAGGAACAGGCTATCTCCACCACCCAAATGCCCCCCTGGACTCAGGCGCGGGCACAACCCCCTCTCAGGGGTTGACCAAACCGTCGAGTCCCTGGATTCCTTTAATGGAATACCCTTCACATACAGATGGTGAGAGTGTTCCCCCATCCCTATCACCTGAACCAGAGCCTATCCGCAACCTTACAAGTTGTGACGATTTGCTACGTGGCAGGCAAAACCCAAATGGCAGCAGCCAATCAGCCAAGTGGGGAAAATTCCTGCTATGCCCCTGTCCCAACGACAGACAACACACAACGGCATAGCAAGGTCAAGCTCACAAGCCCTAAAAGTAGGGAGAGGTGGGCGGGTGTTCCGATGCATGCACCGAAAAAGGAAGCTCTGGGTCACGTGCATGGGTATATATAGGCCCCTTGATCCGTTTAGCCTGTGTCCCGTTGGCCTGATTGAACCCTGCACCAAGGGACCTACCAATTGGGTGTTGTGGCTATCCAATCTTACCCACCCACAACACAGGGTTTGGTTGCCAGGTCTCACCGCAACACGTGCCCTCTTTAAGGGAGGACCCGATCTGCTGACTTTTCAAAGTGTACAAAAGACTTTCCGCTTTCAGCAAGTAAAGGCTTTTAAGCTGAGCTCTTTCCCAGGATGCATCTGCATTGCTTTAAATATGTTTTGAAGGTGTTTCATGGCCTGTTGTTCAGCACCCTGGGAGGAAGGGCAGGCTATAAATTCAGTAAATAGCTAACTAAGATGTGTTCATATAAGAGCAGGGAAGGGAGTGCAAAACGCATTCATGATAGTCCCACCACAGAGCCATATGCAACGTTTGGGCCAGTTTACTTGAAGGATCGCCTTACCCCGTAGCTGCCAAACTCAACCACTTCAGTCTGGAGAACTGGCACTGCTATAAGCACCACAAAATTTCGTTCCGCACTTGCAAGGAATCGATCCTTCGGTGTGGCAGGACCTATTTTCTGAAATCCCTTTCTTACTGATACTAGGCAGATGCCTAATATTCCTGGCCTCTGCTAGAAACTCTTTTGTTTAGGCAAGCCTGCCCAGAGCATGTAATTTTATTATTTATGATAAATAATTGTTGTAACTGTTTTGATTTCGTCTCTATTTTGATGTCTTTATTATGTCTACTTTTTTATTGCTGGTTTCTCTTTACTAGATATTTTATACTTTAAGGTAAACTACTGAGATATTTTATTATATTTATTTATTAAGCAGTACATACATTTTTGCTGAGGAAAGTGGCCGTAAATTCATGCTCAGGATATGGTTAACTCGTAGAGTGGCCATGTGAAAAGATGAATGGCCCTTCTAGTCCAGCATGCTGTTCTCACAGTGGCCAAATGGATGCCTGTGGGAAACCAGCAAACAGGACCTGAGCGCATGAGCATATTTGGTTTCCTGTGACTGGTCTTGAGAAGCATTGCTGCATCTAACTGTGGAGGCAGATTATGGCCTCTGTCATGGCTAGTAGCCATTGATAGGTTCATCCTCCATTCCTCTGAAGGCGCGTCTCCACTCCCATCATTCAACCCAGACACTGAGGTCCAGCGCTGAGGGCCTTCTGGCAGTTCCCTCACTGTGCAAAGTGAAGCTACAAGGAACCAGGCAAAGGGCCTTCTTGGTAGTGGCACCCACCCTGTGGAATGCCCTCCCATCAGATGTCAAGGAAATAAACAACTATCTGATTTTTAGAGGACATCTGAAGGCAGCCCTGTTTAGGGAAGCTTTTAATGTTTGATGTTTTATTGTGTTTTTAATATTCTGTTGGGAGCCGCCTAGAGTGGCTGGAAAAACCCAGCCAGATGAGCGGGGTATAAACAATAATTTAATATTAATAATATTCATATTAAAAGGGAAGCTGAGATAAGCTAGTTTTAGCCTTTCAGTTTAAATAATCCAGGATGCTTTAAGGCAGACTGGATTCTCCTGGTATCTCCCTCTTTACTCTCCCGTAAAACAATAATCGCACAAACAGTCTTGTAAAAGGTAAAAATAGCATTCACTCACCCAGGATGCTTGCTGAAGTGTAACAGATAGAGCAGCTTTGCTCAGGCAGGCTTAAAATGGCAATTCGGTTACAAAGACATACTTAAGTCTAGCTTAAAAATGGCGTCTGAGCTTGGAGACCAGACTAAGCAGATGTTCTTACATCTTTCGGGAAGAGCAGGAAGAGATGGAAAGAGGAAGAGCATGTGCCCAGGCAGGCAGAATAATATATAGAGTAGCTACAACCTCCCCCTGTCAGGGCACAGTGGGGGTGTCTCTCACAGTCCTCTCTAGTAAACTTATAGGAAAACTCCGTGAACTTCAGCTCCTATCATGTGTCGGAATCCGTGTTTGGCCGAGCTAATAAAGCTCATCTTCCTCCAGTCGAGTCCTTCGGAATCGCCTATGACGATAATTAACGACCTGAGCCTTTGATGAGGCCTCAGGCACATTCCTCATTCAGCAGAGTTTCCAGCGCAGGGAGGAGACGAGATAGTATGGGCTACATTGCTATGCTTTATTTCTTACTACGCAGACAGAAAACACATCCTCTCTCTGTGAGAGCAGAGAGCAACAGAACAAAGGAGCAAAGGAACATAAAACCAGTAAACATCACATCCGTCTCCTGTCTTCCGTGAGACTTCCAACAGCCTGGACTGTCTCTGGAATGTAAACAGAGTCTTGTGACTCTAAGCAGCTGCACAGTGGCAACAAACAGAAACTAACATCATGTGCCCATCTAGCAAAACGTCAATTGTTGGTTTGACTGCACTTTAAATACCCCACAACATTCCTAGCCCTACCCATAGATGCTGCCATGGATCGAAGCTGGGACTATCTCCACGCAAAGCAGAAACTCTACCAGTGAGTTATGGCCATTCCCCTATGCACTACAAATACCATTTTTTAATTGCATTATGTGGATTGGTGCTTTTCTGTTGCAGATTTTATTGTTGTTCGTTGTCTTGGTCAGATAAATAATTACGGGCTCCTCCTAAGATGGCGGTTATACACTCAAGAGTTGCCAGCACTCTTATGGAAAGAGGAAAGGTTGGCAACGTCTAGGGTTGAAAGCAGGACATCCCAAGTCTCTCTGGGCAGGGCGTATGTGGAATGGGTCCTTTGGTGATCTCAACCGATGATCAGCAACAGATGAGCGTGGCTGTGCATTGCCAAGACTGATGTAGCCTCTCGAGGGGGAAGAGAGCAGCAGCAACATCCAAAAGCGCCGTTCCAAGTTGTAGCCTAATTTCTTCCAAACAGTAGGAATCCTCCTCCTGTTCGAGAATTAGTTTTTCATTTGTGAATCGCTTCCCGGGATGCATCCTGAAACAATTTACATAACTTATGTACAAGCCAGTAGCACATATTTTTAAAAAAGACATTTAAAAATTGCATATATGTGCAAGTTTTATTTTATAAAAATAACACGTACAACCGGAAAATCAACAGCATCCCATACATAAAACCATTTCAGATCCAAGAGAGCTGCTAAATGGGATAAGGCCTGTGGAAAGAGGAACATCTTCAGCAGGCACCAGAAGTCGACTATCTGATATGCAGTGGGAGGGAGTTCCACAGGGTAGGTGCTATAATATATGCATCCTGTAAGACAGAGCTATTCCACCTGGCCTTTAATTTGAATTCAGCCTGATCTTTTATTTCCCTTCTCTTCCCTCCCCCTCCCCTTTTATGAAGATTACCCACTTTGGGATCCCACAGCTAATTCTCCCCTAGTCTCCTCACTGGCCCAAGTAGGACTAATTCAGCCAGCTAGCCCTGGGGATTATCTAATGTTTATTGGATGGATTTCCCCCAAATTGATTTTTGAACTTTGAATTTTATTGTCATTCATGCTTTTATACTGTATTTTATGCTGCTTCTATGTTGTATTACAATTAAGTGTTTTAAATTTGTTGTTAGCTGCCCTGAGCCCAGTTTTCTGAACTGGGAAGGGCGGGGTATAAATAAATAAATTATTATTATTATTATTATTATTATTATTATTATTATTATTATTATTATTATGTCAGCAAGATGAAGACTAACTGGTTTTTATTTCTTGGTTTCTGTTACCCAGTGTTTTGTCCATCATCCATTTCTAGCAAACATTCCTGAGAGCAAAGACCTCCTGAATGCACATTTCCGGCTGTTTCTCAAGAGAATCCCTGCCTTTTGGGCACTAGGTGGCAACCACGTAAATATAGGGTTATGAGTTTGCGGGGTGGGGTGGGGAGGCAGACCCTACAAACTTCTTAAATTTAGTGGATAGAATTTATCTAAATGTTGGGATTTATCTAACATTTAGCATATTAAGGAAAGGGGCCAACCAGTTGCCTGAGTTCACTGTCTTCCGCTGTGATTCCCAGCAGCTGGAATTCAGAGGCATACTGTGTAACACGGTGGAGGGCCATCTTATCTGGTGGTCCTTGATAGCTTTATGATTATAATTATTTATTTATACCCCAGCCACTCTGGGCGGCTCCCAAAAGAACATTAAAAACACAATAAAAGATCAAAAATTAAAAACTTCCCTAAACAGGGTTGCCTTCAGATGTCTTCTAAAAGTCAGGTAGTTGTTTATTTCCTTGACATCTGGTGGGAGGGTGTTCCACAGCGCAGGTGCCACCACCAAGAAGGCCCTCTGCCTGGTTCCCTGTAGCTTTGCTTCTCGCAGGAAGGGAACAGCCAGAAGGCCCTTGGAGCTAGACCTCAGTGTCTGGCCTGGATGATGGGGTGGAGACGCTCCTTCGGGGATACAGGGCCGTTTAGGGCTTTAAAGGTCAGCACCAACACTTTGAATTCTGCTCGGAAACGTACTGGGAGCCAATGCAGATCTATCAGGACTGGTGTTATATGGTCCCGGCAGCCACTCCCAGTCACTAGTCTAGCTGCCGCATTCTGGATTAGTTGTAGTTTCCGGGTCACCTTCAAAGGTAGCCCCATTTTACCCTCTTTGATAGCTTTGCCCTCCATACGTGTTATATACTGAGTTGAATAGGATCCAAAATGCAGCAATAGGATTCAGAATGCAGCAGTCTGATTGGTCCTAGAACAATGCAGCAGTATGATTGGTCCGCAGGAGCCACCCAATCCAGCTCCAGGTGGAAGTGAATCTGCAACCTGATTGGCCTACAGGAGAATCCCGGAATTAGCCAGTCACATGCGTCCCATTGTGTAAATAATGTATATAAAGCAGATATTTTGGGGAAACCTTCATTCCTCACTACTATGAGCTGAATAAAGAGCATGAAATCCACACTCGACTCCGAGTATATTTCAATACGCTAAGTGCAAAACGCTAGCTCAGTGTGCCTGAACTCCTCAACCTTAGAATCATAGAATCACAGAGTTGGAAGAGACCACAAGGGCCATCGAGTCCAACCCCCTGCCAAGCAGGAAACACCATCAGAGCACTCCTGACATATGGTTGTCAAGCCTCTGCTTAAAGACCTCCAAAGTAGGAGACTCCACCACACTCCTTGGCAGCAAATTCCACTGTCGAACAGCTCTTACTGTCAGGAAGTTCTTCCTCATGTTTAGGTGGAATCTTCTTTTATTTAGTTTGGATCCATTGCTCCGTGTCTGCTTCTCTGGAGCAGCAGAAAACAACCTTTCTCCCTCCTCTGTGTGACATCCTTTTATATATTTGAACATGGCTATCATATCACCCCTTAACCTCCTCTTCTCCAGGCTAAACATGCCCAGCTCCCTTAGCCGTTCCTCATAAGGCATCGTTTCCAGGCCTTTGACCATTTTGGTTGCCCTCCTCTGGACACGTTCCAGTTTGTCAGTGTCCTTCTTGAACTGTGGTGCCCAGAACTGGACACAGTACTCCAGCCTGTAGCATGGAGTACTGGAGTACCTTCACAGCCCGTAGCATGGAGTGGCTGTCCCACCTGCCTTTCCTCCCCCAGCCTTCTAGGACGTGGAAGATGGGGTTCTTCCTACAGTGACCTTGGATTCTGGCTCCCTCCTAGCAAGCGCTTGCGGAAATCAATGGGGATTAAGCTACTGCAGTCAGCAAGCTGAGTCCTAAGAACGCTTTGTGATCTGTTGCTTGGATGTGAGTCAGGCAACTCCCACCAAAGGACTCAGTCACCAGCAAAGAGGATTAATTAATGTTTCCTTCTTAATCATTTTCTCTCTCTCTCTGCTTTTCTGCACGGCTCTAATCTCGAGTTCCTCGGGACCAGGCGGTCCCCCTAATTCCTGCTTTTCCAGGAGCAGACCGGCCTCGCGCTAAGCCTCTCCCCTCCCAAGCCTGGTGGTGCAAACCCCACAGGACGCCGTGGGGACGTGCGAGACGGTCTCCGGGCCCCGTGGAGCACAATGGAGGCTCTCCAGCCGGCCGGGACAGGCCTCTCCTGCTCCTATCTCCAGGGCTCTGCTGCTTACGAGGTTATAATGTGTTGCTGGAACCAAGCCGCCATCTGGACTCCATCCTTGGAGAGTGGAAAGTGCTCTTTGTCAGCGCCTGACCCCAGGGATCCCCAGCACACAGCAGCTGGAATGGTAATTAACCATATGATTAAAAACAACAACACAGAGAGACGCACAACGTCCCACTCGCCCGGGCTCTGGGAAACGCAACTGACAGTGACAAACTCACATTTATTTAGAGTGGGACACGCAAGAGCAATCTCTGTCAATGGTCTTGCCGTTGCCCCTGAGGAGAAATCGCACATATTGCCACAGGCTAGACCTCGGCAACTTCATTTTTTTCCCCCGGGAGTTAATGGGACCACTTTTTGTGTTTGCAAAATGGTTCCCGATGTGATAACTCTAAGAACGTGACCAAGGCTTGGGTTAAAGAAGGCAGGCCCAATATGGCTACCGCACTGTCTGGGAGCTCAAAAAGACCACCTGGTTTCCAGGATGTATGTCATGTCCCCACATAAATTATTTGCTGCTTTGTCCTGAGGAAAGAAGCAGTTACCCTTCAGGGATGTCCAATTCATTATAATGGATCCATACCCTCCAACATTTCTCTGATGAAAATAGGGACGTCCCATTCCATAATGATACATTTACTATTTATACCCCACACATCTGACTGGGTTGCCCTAGCAACTCTGGCCAGCTTCCAACATATATGAAAACATAACAAAGCATTAAACATTACAAAAAACTTCCCTATACAGGATTGCCTTCAGACGGCTCAGGGGTCAGATAACTCCATACTCTCCAATATTTCCCCAGTGGAATTACGGACACCCTAAGGAAAAGTGGAACATTCTGGGATGGAATCAAAAACTGGGATGGTTTCTCTAAATCAGAGATGTCCCTGGAAAATAGGGACACTTGGAGGGTCTGATGATCTGATTCACACCTTACACAAAGCCAAACCAAGGCTCAATGGGAAAATGAGAAGAAATATTGGCTCCTGCATCCCTTCCCTCACTCTTGCTGCTGCGCTACCAAGGAGAAGTCATGGTTTGGCATGTCATCTGGGATTGTGGTTTGTCTTGCTCAAGGCAAACGACAAGCTGTAACTAATATGGAGAAACCAAAATCTCCTCTTCAGGAGCCCAGGCACCTGCATTTTCATCTTATGCCATGCTGTGGCTTATATTAATTCAGTTTGCATGTGTGTAAGTTCAAAATGCCCTCTGCGTTGTCCTGAAGCTAAAATTAGAGGGGAAGTTATGTGGAGAAAAGATTCAAAACTAGCCAAACACATGCCACTCTTATTCAGGTTTGTTTATATATATTAAAGTGGGCTTCAAAATACGTTACCTGCTCATCAAAGAAGTCCTGAAATGGCTGCTGCTCTTTTCTCCTGAGAGGGAGATGGGGAGATATTGTGCTAGGCTTCCTGCATTATCGTGGCATCTCCGAGGAATTATAGATTAATCTTTCTAGCACTGCAGTGAACAGCCCAGGAGAAAAAATATCACAGGAATTCTCCAAATGCATATTGAAAAGTGAGTCTCATCTTATTATCAGTGTCTCCTTGGTTTAATGCATTGCTGTAGACTCGGTAATCCAATGATTAAAATAAATGGCTGCACTTTTGAACACACCACATTTAGAATCTTATTTTGTTTTATTGAAGCAAACTGCTCCATTGCTTTTTGAGCTGCAGAGTTGAGCTGAAGGGAGAACCAAAGACCCACCCGCCCACCGACATACTTGTCCAGAGTGACCCCAGTATTTGTTGGAATTTTCTGTGTCTTCCACATCATTGCAGAGGCCAGATCCTGACACTGAGAGCTACCTACAATTTTTTTTTCCGGATCCAAAGATTATTTGATCATTCACTGTCAATGGTAGCTGGTCTTCCAATGTGCTGGGGACTAAACTTTTCATGGCAGTCATGTCTGGTTCAACCAGTGATGGAGGAGGAATCGGCAAATGGACGTATAAATGGAAGCCGGCAGTTCTGATCCAATCAAGATATTCTCGCACCAAACAACCTCTGGCATAGAGTGTCCACATATGTCTGAGCTATTTGTGCATGTGAAGTGAAGGACATGAGGCAGGAGTTGGTCATGCAGGTGAGCTATGCACAGGCAAGCTGCCAGCTAGCTCTGCCAAGGCTCTTTTTATTAGCACAATATGCAAAACCAGCCAGATACATTTTGGACAGTGACCTTTACACATCTTCCAATCCCAGTATCGAGGGGTGGTACAAAGTTATTTTGGCACCTGTTTCTACCGCGTCACTTTCCCCTTGCATAATGTATGATGAAAGAGACAAAGGTCACAGACAGCACGGCAGACCACTAAGAAAGCAAAGGTTAGATAGAGGGCATGATGTTCAGACACCTGTGGTTTGTCTATGGGTGGAAGTGTGCTCCATACCCGGCAATCATTCCTTCATGCATGGTCACCTTGTGTTTTGTTTTGTTTTTTGTTTTGTTTTGTTTTGTTTTGTTTTACAGGCCAGGCACTAATTATAAGCAAGAGTGGCTTGACAGCAGTACATGTGAAAGGGATCTAGGGGTCTTAGTAGACCACAAGTTTAACACGAGTGAACCATGGGATGCAGCAACAAAAATAGCTAATGCTATTCTAGGCTGCATCAACAGAAATACAATGTCCAGATT
This sequence comes from Podarcis vaucheri, assembly GCF_965113315.1. Classification (NCBI taxonomy): domain Eukaryota; kingdom Metazoa; phylum Chordata; class Lepidosauria; order Squamata; family Lacertidae; genus Podarcis; species Podarcis vaucheri. The sequence goes on along the minus strand of NC_138763.1, from coordinate 8,753,959 downwards.
AGGGGACGTAATATTCTTCTGCCTGTTTCTCCCCTCTGTTAATGCCATGTTATTATAGGTAAGGCCATCCCTTGCTCTCACTACAACTTTATCCCCAAGAGGTGCATTTTACTTTTTCCAGTATTAATGAATGGCAAACATTTGTTTATACAGTGGTACCTCGGGTTACATACACTTCAGGTTACATACGCTTCAGGTTACAGACTCCACTAACCCAGAAATAGTACCTCAGGTTAAGAACTTTGCTTCAGAATGAGAACAGAAATCGTGCTCTGGCGGCGCAGCAACAGCAGGAGGCCCCATTAGCTAAAGTGGTGCTTCAGGTTAAGAACAGTTTCAGGTTAAGAACAGACCTCCGGAACGAATTAAGTACTTAACCCAAGGTACCACTGTATGGGGAAAAGCTATGAGGTGCATCACTGCGTTTAGGGTGCTAAACCTGCTACCTGTGTGATTTTTCCCAGGCCCACTTGCATGGGGCCCATTTCTTGGTCACACTGGGGTGGGGCTGCAGGGCAGTGGGACAGAGGAGAGAGAGAGAGAAATAAAACCATTCCAAACTTGGGAGAGCTTTGCAGTGACTCTGTCCTGTCCGCAGCACTTCCCCTTACAAAACCGGGCTCAGAGGCAACCTTGGTACATATGCAGGGGAGAAGTGCTGTGTTGGCAGAATCTGAGCATGTTTCATTACTTGTAAATCTGTGAAAAGGCTGGGTAGAGTGGCAGAGTTCACTGAATAATGCCTTGGACATGCCACATTCACCGAGAATAGGAAACGCCGGAGGGCAAAGTCCTCAAGAGCTGAAGCTGCAAAAGGAAATCCAGCCCAGGCATCCGGGTGGTCATGCAATGCAGTGTTTCGGCTCCCAATATCATAGGTGGGGGTGGCTGAAGCCAGCCCAGCCCTGGGCATCCTGGAGGCAGAAAAGCCATCAGATGTGCAAAGGTAGATAGGACAGGACAGGAAGCGTTCGGAAAAGCAAAGAGTTGCCCACCTGCTGCACAGACCTAGGACAAACAAATCAAATCACACGTTCAACAAATTCATGCATGACACTTTGGAATGCATGGGGAGGAATCACATATTTGAATGCCCACCTTAAAAAAAAAACACCTTCAAAACCCCACATGTAGAGAGCTAATGTGTCGGGGAGAAGGGTAGGCTAGAAATCCCTGACATGCTAGTTTCCCATGTGCAGTGTGGTGTTTTTTTAACGGCTGCATCCTAAGAAGTGATGTTGCAGAATGTGTCGTTTGCATCTTAATTCTTCTGCAATAGTTTAAGTTGGTGGCTATTTTCTTTTTAAAAGTAAACCAAGATGTGTCAGGGTTCTTCCTCCTGCTCCCAAGTATTTGTGGGTTTACGATCATGTGGCTCCCTGCAGTTATGTCTTAGTGTATTGCTTTATAAACTCCAGGACTGGGATTAAAAATAATTCCGACGCTGAGTTCCAGGTGGAGCTCAGGTCTGCTTAAGTCCCTTACATGGTGTCTTTGTTGCTGTCTTTGCTTCAATGGCCTGGAATGCTTTGGGAAGGGAATTCGTGTGGAGAGAAAGTGCTTCTTCACAGAGCGCATAGATGGAATTCAATCCTACAAGATGTAGTGATGGCCCCCAGCTTGGGTGCCTTTAAAAAGGGATTGGACAACGTCAAGGTCGACAAGGCTCCATCTGGAGTCCTTTGTCAAGTTCTGGACAGCACGGGTAAAAAAGGATGTTGGCAAGCTGGAAGGTGTGCAGAGGAGGGCGACCAAGGGGGTCAAGGGTCTGGAAACCAAGCCTGATGAGGAACGGTTGAGGGAGTTGGGAATGTTTAGCCTGGAGAAGAGGAGACTGAGAGGAGATATGATAGCCATCTTCAAATAGCTGATGGGCTGTCACATGGAAGATGGAACAAGCTTGTCTCCTGCTGCTTGAAAGGAACCAATGGCTTCAAGTTACAAGAAAGGAGATTCCAACTAAACACCAGGGAGAACCTCCTGACAGTAAGAATTGTTCAACAGGAGAGAAGAACTGCCTCCCTCGGAAGGTGGTGGACTCTCCTTCCTTGGAGGTTTTAAAGCTGAGGTTGGGTGCTCATGTGTCATGGATGCTTTAGCTGTGATTCCTGCGTTGCAAGGGGTTGGATTAGATGACCCTAATCCACTGTGGTCTAAATCACTGTCTCTTGGGCTGGCTGATCAGAAAGTTGGGGGTTCAAATCCATGTGACGGGGTGAGCTCCCATTGCTCTGTCCCAGCTTCTGCCAACCTAGCAGTTCAAAAGCATACCAGTGCAAGTAGATTAAATAGGTACCACTACAGTGGGACTCCTGCCAACCTAGCAGTTCAAAAGCACATCAAAGTGCAAGTAGATAAATAGGTACCGCTCCGGCGGGAAGGTAAACGGTGTTTCTGTGCGCTGCTCTGGTTCGCCAGAAGCGGCTTAGTCATGCTGGCCACATGACCCGGAAGCTGTATGCCGGCTCCCTCGGCCAGTAAAGCAAGATGAGCGCCGCAACCCCAGAGTCGGCCACGACTGGACCTAATGGTCAGGGGTCCCTTTACCTTTTACAGTGGGAAGGTAAACGGTGTTTCCGGGTGATCTGGCTTCCATCATGGAGTTCCATTGCACCAGAAGTGGTTTAGTCATGCTGGCCACACGACCCGGACAAACGCTGGCTCCCTTGGCCTGAAAGCGAGATGGGCGCCGCACCCCATAGTGGCCTTTGACTGGACTTAACCATCCAGGGATCCTTTACCTTTTACCTTAGACCCTTGGGGTCCCTTCCAACTCTACAATTCTCTGATTTCTAAGGCTACCAATAGCTATGTTCTGCCACCAATGTCAGAGGAAGTTTCCTCCGAATACCACTAGCTGAGAACCACAACTCCGGAAAGCGCTATGGCACTCCTGTGGGGATGGGAGAGAAATCTGGCTCAGTCTGAATCTTAATGGGAACATACCTAATTCATACCTTCCAAAACAATGAGCTGCTGCAGTTGTGCCTTGTTGCCAGGCTTCCAGTTGGCCACTGTGAGAAGAGGGTGTTGGACGAGAAGGGTCATTGGCCTGATCCAGTGAGCTTGGCTTAGGTTCTTAATATGTGAGCCAAGCCACCACTATCCTCTGAAATTTGCACTTCTGCAGATGTGGTGATGCAGCTCTCAGCCAGATAAGGTGTATGTATAAGAGCATCAGAATAGCCATGCTGGATCAAGCCAGTTGCCTGTCTAGGTCAGCATCCTGTTCTCACATCCTCCAGTTCTAGGACTATATTTTTACCTGTGAAAGGCTGGGGGTGGAATGCTATTGCAAAGTAATAGCTCTGATTCCCCATACATTGTGTTTTAGATTATCCCCACATTACCTGGCAGTCCATAGTGATGTCAGATATCTAGGATTCCGACTCTGCTGCCTCTTCTCTCCAGGCCACTGGGAGTGTGTGTAAACAATGCTCCTGTTTATATGAAGCGTTGGATCCTAGAAGGTTTGGGATTTCTTTCCCACTTTCACTTGATCCTCACTGGATGCAATTATGGGATGGGGGGAGGGAGGGAGGGAGAGTTGTATTATATGATAGGCTTCATTTGACAAGTGCTCACATTGCACATCTCGTGATGAAATATACTCGGAGTCGAGAGTGGATTTCATGCTCTTTATTCAGCTCATAGTGGTGAGGAGGAATGGAAGTTCCCTCAGAATGTCAGCATTATATACATTATTTACACAATGGGCCCCACGTGATTGGCTAATTCCAGGATTCTCCTGCAGGCCAATCAGGTTGTGAATTCCCTTCCACCTGGAGCTGGATTGGGTGGCTCCTGTGGACCAATCAGACTGCTGCATTCTGGATCCTATTGTTCTAGGACCAGTCAGACTGCTGCATTCTGAATCCTATTGTTCTGGGAAACATAGGATAGGGCCTTTTATGGAAGAAACGAAAGCTATATCTTATTGCTATTATTGTAAATCACATGCTTTACAGGAAAACACGTGTCTATGCATTCTAAAGGGTAGAAAAAGGCTGGCATGCCCAAAAGAGATGGGCAGACTACGAGCATGAGCCATCTGCGCCTTTTGTCCTATCATTGCTATTACAAAATAAAGTTGTTGTTTTTTCTTGCTGCCATTTTGACTCTTTCAAGCGTCTCTATTGCTCCAACGATCCGGTAAGGAGGACATAAAGCATGTCCATCACTAGGACCAACCAGACTGCTGCATTATGGATCCTATTGTTCTAGGACCAATCAGACTGCTGCATTTTGGATCCTATTCAACTCAGTACATAACACGTGAACTCCAGGATGACGTGCTTAATTTGCACGTCCTGTTTTCCAACTTTCCAATCCGTGCCTCATGGCGAGATGGGTGCAGCACCCACAAATCAATTCAACTGGCTCTGCAGATGTCGGGTGGCTTAGCCCCACATTCAGCAGTATGGAGTGGATTGGGCATAACAGAGAAAAGCTTTAGCTCATGGTACAGCATCTGCTTTTGCATATGGGATTTATTCTTGTAGGTGTAGGCAGCACTGAATCTGATGGCCCAACAGTGTGACCTGATATAAGGCAATTTCCTATGTCCCTATGTTGCTGAGGACCAGCCCTGCCACTGGGCCAACTGAGGCAGCCTCACTGCCTCGGGTGACAGCTGCTGGGAGATAGAGAGGTGTTGGAGGGTGGAACTGTATGCTCCACCCCAGTCAGCCCTGCGCTTCCTAAGCCGAGAGGTAAGAAGGCATTCTGTTCTGCTGCCTATTCATTGCTGTTTCCATTCTACTGCCCAGAACTATGCTATTTATCTCACTGTCCACTATGGCAATATCACATAACTTACATAATTAATAGCATAAAATTTAGATTGCCATTACTCAATTCATTTCAATGCAAATGTGGGGTGGTAGAATGTAATCAGTTATGACTCATTGTGGGCTTGAAGCAGCAACAGCAGTGAACACGGATCGTAGTCACTGGGTTCCAGACATAACCAAACATCAGCTGTTTCTGCTTCACTTTCTTCTGAAATCTCTGCCATGCCTTTTCTCAAGCCAGCCAGCTCCCCTCAGAAGTGATGCTGGATGTTGTCCTGTCCAGTGTTGATGTAAGAATCATCTGCCAATCCGGCTTTGGGTGGAATGGCAGGCTCCATCTTTTCCTTCTTCTCGGGCAGCAAAAGACCTTGAGCCAGCCTTGCCAAGGCTTTGGGATGAAAGGGAGAAGGAGAGTGGCTTCTCTCCACCGGAGTTTCACAGAATGCAAACATCGGCCTCAGCTAGAGCCCCCGCCGGGGTGCCTAGTGTCCACTGGAAGGGGTGCCTAGTGTCCACTGGAACTGGTCGGGTGGAAGGCAGGAAGCCGAACCACGGGTGGAAGCCAGAGCCAATGACAGGTGGACTGATCTAACTCTAGTTTTGTCCTTATCAACCTCCTCCCTGCTGAGGTCTACAAGGGCAGCACTGGGACGAAGGAGGAGGAAGCTGACAGCCAGGGCCACTGCCAGGTTATCTGAGAGAAGAAGCCAGGTCCAATAGATGCATAACAGAGGAAGAGTTTTATTGCAAACAAGTACACTCTAAAACAGTGATTCCCAAACTTGGCTCTCCAGCTGTTTTTGGACTACAACTCCCATAATCCCAAGCTAGTAGGAGCAGTGGTCAAGGGTGATGGGAATTGTAGTCCCAAAACAGTTGGAGAACCAGGTTTGGGAAACCCTGGTCTACAACATCGGCATGACTGACCACCTCAGTTGGACTCAGTGGCCCCTATGGTTGGAATAGCAGTAACTCTGCATCACAGCCATCCTCTGGGCTACTCGCAAGTAAGAAAGCAGCTGGGCTTGGAGGAATCCAAGCTGAGCTTTGTGGGGCACTGCTTCCCTTGCCCTGACATACCTGCGAAGTACAGCTCCACCTCCATTTTGCAGAAAGGTGCAAATGGGTTGGGGGGGGAATGACTCAGGCTGCCTTGATTCAGTGCCGCATTTCTGTTATGGAGCTCAGCAAAATGAAAATTCCTTCAGATGCTCCCTGTAATCCTCAGTGCCACAAGTGTACACAAGCACACAACACACACAAAGAGCAGTTTAGAATCCCAAGGGCACCCCATACACAAACACACCCCCCCTTGGAGCCCATATCTAAGCTGTCCTAAGCCACCTTTAAAGTTTGCTGACACTCCTGCTCCCACATCAAGGCCTGGTTTTGACCCAGAAGAGCGCAAAGGGGGATTTAGCAAAAGGGAGCATGTTATCCTGAGAGGCTCACCATCTCCAGAAAGGACAGAACACCAACACGAGCCAGAAGGGAGGGAGGAGGAGAATTTCAAGGAGCGAGAAGGGAAAGGCAGTCTAATTGGGATAACAAGGCTGCAGCTGGGGAGATTTGATTTGTGGCTGTCACTTTGCCTCTGTATCCCTTCCATATCAATTAATCATATTTGCTGCCTCCGCCGAGCTCAGGGGTTTGATAACAGCTAACGAGAACCTCCATTTTATTTTGCTATTTATTCTCTCTCTCTCTCTGTCACACATATCACACCTTTCATCCAAAGAGTGCATGGTCTGCCCACTACATTTTGTCCCCACTACAACCCCATGAGGGTGAGAGAAAGCAGCAGGCCCAAGGTCACCCAGTGAGTTTCGTGGCCAAGCCAGGATTCGAACCCTGCTCTCTCACATCTCAGTCCGACACTCTAACCGCTACACCACACCAGCTCTCTTTCCACTCCAGCCTCTAGAGAAGAGGTGGCAAACGCTGCTCCTATGAGGGCTTGCAGGGAGAAGAGAGATGAGCCCTGCAGGATCAGGCCAATCTAGTCCCGCATCCTGTTCTCACAGTGGCCAACCAGGTGCCTATGGGGAACCTGTAGGCGCAGTAAAATTAGGCAGAGCCTCAAAACTATTAGGTGGATTGACTGGTTTCCTTGGGCACATCGTCCAAGGTAGATCTGTACTCACTGCTGGGGATATTCGGGAACCAACTGGAGATGAAAGCACTAGTGAACCCTTGCATACCCTCCAACATTTCTCCGATGGAAATAGGGACGCCCCATTCCATAATGATAATTGTACTATTTATACCCAACACATCTTACTGGGTTGCCCCAGCCACTCTGGGCAGCTTCCAACATATAAGAAAACATAATAAAACATTAAACTTCCCAATACAGGATTGCCTTCAGACGGCTCAAGGATGGGATAACTCTAAACCCTCCAACGTTTTTCCAATGAAAACAGGGATATCCTAAGGAAAAGTGGGACATTCTGGGATCAAATCAGAAACCGAGATGGCTTCTCCTAAATCAGGGGTGTCCCTGGAAAATAGGGATACTTGGAGGGTCTGCTCCGGCGCAATGGTTACCTGGGACCAGGGCTTCCAAATTAAAAAGTTGAAATGAAGTAAGAGCAGCAGAGATCAGATGAAATGGGTTCACAGCTCCATCTTACAGTTGATGAGCTAACTGTCCTTCCTCCCCTTGCGATGGCAGCAGATCTTACCCCTCAGTTGTGAAATCCTGTCCCCTACCTCCTTACCAAGAGACAGATAGGGCAGCCGGTCTATACTCGAGGGCCCAGAGCAGAGGGGGTTAACCGTGTCGAGGTGATAAAGAGGCACATCTCGGGCAAAGGCTGCTGGGGGAAGAGGCCCCATCTGGCTCCCTGCCTGATTTATGGGATCGTTTGGGGCATTATGGGCCTCCGAGGGATTCGGAATGGCTGCGCAGCGAAAGGGCCAGTTTGTTTCCAGTTTGGCTAATGGGCTCCTGCTGTCGCTGTGCCTGCACATGGCTGAGCAGGGCCATTTGTCCAGGGCACTGACATTCATGCCCCGGCTGGCTTGCCTTGCAAGAGCCACACAACGAAAGCGGGAGACACTATTTTGCTCAGCACTAAATGCTGGCGGGGGGGGGGCTGTTTGCAGCCAGGTGTTAGGAAGTGCAATCACGTGGCCGGATTTGGGAAGCTCAAAATACAATGGGGTCTCCGCAAATATCTACTAACCTATCTACCTATTTTATTTCTCTGTCTCTCTCTAGCTATAATCTCTCTCTCTCTCTTTTGTTCATGCCCCTTTGGAGGAGGCTGCATGGTGGTTTGAGGACTGCAACTGTTCCTGATTGCCATGACCGTTCTGGTCCCGCTGCCCCCCCCCCCTTCAGTGGCAAGGGGAGAGATGTGGTTGAAACGTGATACTTGGAATGTACTTGCATTCGGCTCACAGCCAATGCCATCTGTGCTGTAGAGCACAGGGGAGAGGACCGGGTGGGTTTTGCAAGGCCCCAGAGACAGTAGTGAGAGACTGGGCAGACTGCAGTTATGCACTTTGCTTAAAAATCTCCAAGGAAGGAAGGTCAAAACCCTGAAGCTTCCCAGAACACCAAAGAGCCACTTGGGCTTCATGCCCAGGACAATGCTCAAGAACGATCGTGCCAACTACCCATTTCATCCTTGCCATTCCATAACGAGACCAGGGCTTGGACCGGGTCGTCAGCATACCCTACTGGAAATCCCCTCAAAGCATCCAGGTTCACATCTGGGCCATCCAAATGGGCCATCCAAATGGGCCCAACCATCCTTACGGAGGGGGAACTGCTGATACTAGCCCAAACTCTACAGGCCTGGCCACAACAAAGGAGGGCATTGCACACACCCCTCCCCAATCTTTGGTCCATCCCTCATATCACTTTGGGTAAAGATTTCATCAGGGCTATGCCCAATGTGTTTGTCCAACGTCCATTTGAGAAGGCCCCCAAGACACGGAACGGCAACATTCCACGCTGCAACATGTTGTTGCCGGACCCACTTGTATCAGTCAGGATCTCAAGGGTGGCCCATTCTGAAGGCTGTTGTAAGTCAAGTCGCCAACCTGCAAACGTTCTGTATTGGTTCTTTGTATGGGGGAGGGAACACTATGCTGCGCAAGCCTTGCCCAGGACATATGGGAAGAAAATATTTGGCTGTCACATACACACTTGGCTCAAACTCATCAACACTGTTGAGATAATGTGTGTGAAACATTCAGAACCCTTGCAATGCACTGTATTGTTGTTTTCTGTCAAAAATATAGCTCAGAGCTTTGTTAATATAAAAAATAAAAATAGATTCCGAACTCCATTCACAAGACCACTTTACCTGGATTAGGGCCAAAGCTGTGGTTTTCCCAGTAGTGATGTATGGAAGTGAGAGCTGGACCATAAAGAAGGCTGATCGCCGAAGAATTGATGCTTTTGAATTATGGTGCTGGAGGAGACTCTTGAGAGTCCCATGGACTGCAAGAAGATCAAACATGTCCATTCTGAAGGAAATCAGCCCTGAGTGCTCACTGGAAGGACAGATCGTGAAGCTGAGGCCACCTCATGAGAAGAGAAGACTCCCTGGATAAGACCCTGATGTTGGGAAAGATGGAGGGCACAAGGAGAAGGGGATGACAGAGGATGAGATGGTTGGACAGTGTTCTCGAAGCTACCAGCATGAGTTTGACCAAACTGCGGGAGGCAGTAGAAGACAGGAGTGCCTGGCGTGCCCTGGTCCATGGGGTCACGAAGAGTTGGACACGACTAAACGACTAAACAACAGGGCCAAAGCTCGACCCAACCAACACTTTGTGTGTGTGGACAGAGCTGTCCTGATGCAGCATTCAGCGCATGCCTTGCTGGTCTTGCTGTTGCCTCAGGGCACACAGATCTGCTAACCTCTGTCCAAATAGGCCTGATGGAGAGACCAACCTCAAAGGGCTGTTGTGCATGAGAAAAAGCGCTGCTCCTCCTGTGCTCAGATAAGGGGCTACCGGAGGTGTCCTCAAATACGTGCCAATCGAAATGCGATGGATTGGTTGGCTCGGTTGGTATGGCAGCGCAGACACAGGCGGTTTTATCTGTAGGCAGAGAGCAGAGGCCAGGCGAGGGAGCGATTAAAGAGACCTTTCAAAATGGAAGCGGGGAAATCTCAGTTCGGCCCATGCCAGCGTGACATGCGTGAGGGGGGTGTCCTTCTTCCCAGCCTGCTTTGAATGCCGCGTTCTCATGTGCCAGCATTGCCTGGGCCAGCCAAGTGTGAGCAATGCCGACGGACAGCTTAATGAAGGCAGCGGCACTTTCTGGGAGGTGGTTCTGTTTACTGCCAACACGGAAAAGCCTATAATTAGGAAGCAGGAGTGAGGAACGAACAGAGGCCCGTGACCCTGTGGCAGTGGCTTCCGAGGAGCGAGGGAAGAGAGAGAGAGACAGGGATGCAGCGCTAGAGAGCAGCTCTGCTAATCTCACAAAGCCCACCTCACACTCCCCAGCTGAGACACGGCCGCTTCCCACCCTGTGGCTATTGCACAGAGCTCATCAGGGGCTGCAAACCATCAGCCTGAAGCAGAGTCATGGAATCGGAGGGGACCATGAAGGTCATCTCAACAAGCCTATTGCTCAATGTGGGGTTAGTAGGGCAGGATGCGGCTGTGCTTCAGCGGCAGAGCACCCATCCTGGGCGCAGAAGGTCGCAGATTCATTCCTCAGTGGCATCTCCAGGTAGCATACCCTCCAACGTTTCTCTGATGAAAATATGGGTGTCCTCTTCGATGATAATAATAATAATAATACTTATACCATTTCATTCATATATATATATATACAGTGGTGCCCCACAAGACGAAAAGAATCCGATTCTCTTCGTCTAGCGGTTTTTTTGTCTTGCGAAGCAAGCCCATTGACGGATTAGCGGATTAGCGCTATTAGCGGCTTTTAGCGGCTTTTAGCGGCTTTTAGCGGCTTATCAGCTTATCGGATCAGCTGATAAGCGGCTTAGCGGCTTAGAAAAAGGGGGGGAAGGAAAAAAACCCGCAGGAACTCGCAAGACATTGTCGTCTTGCGAAGCAAGCCCATAGGAGATTTGTTTTGCGAAGCACCTCCAAAACGGAAAACTCTTTCATCTAGCGAGTTTTCCGTCTTGCGAGGCATTCGTCTTGCGGGGCACCACTGTATATATATATAAAGGTAAAGGGACCCCTGACCATTGGGTCCAGTCGTGGCCGACTCTGGGGTTGCGGCGCTCATCTCGCTTTATTGGCCGAGGGAGCCGGCGTACATCTTCCAGGTCATGTGGCCAGCAAGACTAAGTCGCTTCTAGTGAACCAGAGCAGCGCATGGAAACACTGTTTGCCTTCCCGCCTGAGCAGTATCTATTTATCTACTTGCACTTTGACGTGCTTTCGAACTGCTAGGTTGGCAGGAGCAGGGACCAAGCAACGGGAGCTCACCCCGTCGCAGGGATTCGAACCACCAACCTTCTGATCGGCAAGTCTTAGGCTCTATGGTTTAACCCACAGCATCACCCACGTCCATATATATATATATATATATATATATATATATATATATATATTCTTTTTTTCTTTTTAGATCACTCATTTAAACAACCTTAAAATATCAGTGACTTCCCTTCTTCTCTTTCCACGGTTCATTTTGCATATCACAAATCCCTGCATATTTTACATAAACCAAACTATTCCGTATTCCATTATTGCATCCATCAAAACTTATTTACACTGCTGAATTTATCTTAATGCTGCCAACGTTTTCAAGTGTACACAATTCCCCCCCTATATTCAATAAACGTTTTCCAATCTTCTCCAAACGTATGCTCTTCTTGTCCTCTTATTCTATATGTTCTACCTCGCCCATCTGACTGGCTTGCCCCAGCCACTCTAGGTGGATTCCAACATATATAAAAACATAATTTTAAAAAAGCATTAAACGTTTTAAAACTTCCCAATACAGGGCTACCTTCAGATAATAATAATAATAATAATAATAATAATAATAATAATAATAATAAATTTTATTTAAATCCCACTCTCCCCAGCCGAAGCCCGGTTCAGGGCGGCTAACAACAACAAAACAGTACAACAGTACAACACAACACTCTAAAATCATTCATTATAAAATTAATTAAAATCAAACCAATGGCAGCCATTGGGCCAGAGCTCCGCGAAGATTGCCGAAGGAGGGGGGTCAGACTGTGCCTTGGCCAAAGGCCTGGTAGAACAGCTCTGTCTTGCAGGCCCTGCGGAAAGATGTCAAGTCCCGCAGGGCCCTAGTCTCTTGTGACAGAGCGTTCCAACAGATCGGGGCCACAGCCGAAAAAGCCCTGGCTCTGGTTGAGGCCAGCCTAACGACTCTGTGGCCTCGGACCTTCAAGGTGTTTTTATTTGATCTTCGTAGACAGCTGGATCGAGGCGGGTCGGGGCTGCTGATTCTTCTAGATCTATCAGCAGCTTTCGACATGGTCGATCACGAACTTTTGGACCACTGCCTTACCGACGTGGGGATCCAGGGCACAGTCCTTCAATGGCTGCGCTCGTTTCTCTCTGGTCGGGGACAGAGGGTGGCGCTTGGGGGGGAATTGTCATCGCGCCACTCCTTGGTGTGTGGAGTACCTCAGGGCGCGATACTCTCCCCGATGCTTTTCAACATCTTTATGCGCCCCCTCGCCCAGCTTGTTCGGAGTTTTGGGCTGGGTTGTCATCAGTATGCCGATGACACCCAACTCTATCTGTTGATGGATGGCCATCCTGACTCGGCCCCAGACACACTGACCAGATGTTTGGAAGCTGTGGCTGGATGGTTACGTGGGAGCCGGTTGAAGCTAAATCCTTCGAAGACAGAGGTCCTGTGGCTGGGACGGGGCGATATGGGATTGGGGGGGCAACTCCCATCTCTTGCGGGGGCGCAATTAGTGCCAGCACCGTCCGTTAAGAGTTTGGGTGTAATCTTCGACACCTCCCTTTCCATGGAGGTGCAGATACGTGGGGCTGCCCTTGAGACTGACCCAGAAACTCCAGCGGGTGCAGAATGCTGCAGCGAGACTCCTTACGAGGTCTTCGCTGCGAGATCACATTCACCCGGTGCTATACCAGCTGCACTGGCTCCCGGTGGAGTACAGGATCAGGTTTAAGGTGCTGGTTTTAACCTTTAAAGCCCTATATGGCCTAGGACCCTCGTACCTACGGGACCGCCTCTCCTGGTATGCCCCACAGAGAAACCTACGGTCTTCAAATAAAAACATCTTGAAGGTCCCAGGCCACAGAGAAGTTAGGCTGGCCTCAACTAGAGCCAGGGCTTTTTCGGCTGTGGCTCCGATCTGGTGGAACACTCTGTCACAAGAGACCAGGGCCCTGCGGGACTTGACATCCTTCCGCAGGGCCTGCAAGACAGAGCTGTTCCACCAGGCCTTTGGCCAGGGCACAGCCTGACTCCCTCCCTCGGCAATCTTCGCAGAGCTCTGGCCCAATGGTTGCTAGTGGCTTGAATTAATTAATTAATTAATTAATTAATTTTTATAATGAATGATTTTAGAATGTTGTTTATGTTGTACTTTTGTATTGTTTTATTGTTGTTAGCCGCCCTGAGCCCGGCTCCGGCTGGGGAGGGCGGGATATAAATAAAATTTATTATTTATTATTATTATTATTTGAAGACCATAAGTTTCTCTGTGGGACATACCAGGAGAGGTGGTCCCGTAGGTTCGAGGGTCCTAGATGACTCAAGAGGTTGGATAACTCCATACCCTCCAGCATTTCTCTGATGAAAATAGGGATGTCCTCTGTCCACTGACCAGAGCTGAGCTCAAGTCACGCAGGGATATATACCGTAACCAACAGGGCGAGCCATTCCTGAGAGAGAAAGCCAAACTGTTTGGTCATTCCTTTGGGTCTGCATTTTTGTGGATTTATCTATCCCATGGCAATTAGCTGGGCAGCTCAAACCAAGGTGTGGGGGTTTGATGCTGTCAGGCCCATAAAACTGAGCTACGGTGCCTCTGTGGGTGCAGCTGGGCTCCAGCCGAAGGACTGATGCTTTTTTGGGGAATGAGGCTCCTTTGTTCTCTGAACACCCCCACTGAAAACACTCTCAGGGCTGCTTGTCCCAAGCATTTCCTTGCTCCGGCTTGGTCGTGGTGAAAAATACGCCGAGGCGCTGCAGAAACTCGCCAGAAGCCTTTGGAGAAGGAGATGAGTGTTTGCTGTTTGATAGCCATCGTCTGCGCTGGAGGCAAAGCAGCTCAGTCCCTTCCAGGGTCTGCCAGTGTGTCACAGGAAAACAAGAACACTTCTTTCAGATTATCTGGGCTCCCAAAGCTGGGAATTTTCATACGGAAGTGGTCTAAGGATTTACTCAGGTGGCCACCTGGCCAGATCAGCATTTCATCCTCCAGGAGTCTGGCTGGTGGCCAAAGGAGGAGAATGTAAAGCCAGAAGACTTTTGCAAGTTCAGTGTTTTCATTGTTGTTGTTGTTGTTGTTGTTCTTTTTTAAAAATATATGTTATATTAAACATTTTCTTGTGTAACAAAAGCACATGCAGCGTCTCTGCTTTCAGCCCAACAGATGTCAAGGAAACAAACAACTATCTGACTTTTAGAAGACATCTGAAGGCAACCCTGTTTAAGGAAGTTTTTAATGTTTGAAGCTTTATCGTGTTTTTAGTATTCTGTTGGGGGGCGCCCAGAGTGGCTGGGGAAACCCAGCCAGATGGATGGGGTATAAATCATAAATTATTATTATTATTATTATTATTATTATTATTATTATTATTATTATGACACTAATGGCATGGCCAGCGTGAGGTAGAAGAAAATATAGCATCTTTCCGAAGAAGAACACTCTGCTCATGGTCAATGGATTGGCGTGCTTCAATTGTTATTTTTAAAGCTGCTGCTGTCTCAAAAGGGAAAGGCATTCTGTACATGGTCATGAGTACTTTGCTATTAAAGGTAAAGGTAAAGGGACCCCTGACCATTAGGTCCAGTCGTGGCCAACTCTGGGGTTGCGGCGCTCATCTCGCTTTATTGGCTGAGGGAGCTGGCGTACAGTTTCCAGGTCATGTGGTTAGCATGACTAAGCCGCTTCTGGTGAACCAGAGGAGCGCACGGAAACGCTGTTTAACTTCCCGTCGGAGCGGTACCTATTTATCTACTTGCACTTGACGTGCTTTCGAACTGCTAGGTTGACAGAGCTGGGACCGAGCAACGGGAGCTCACCCCATTGCGGGGATTCGAACTGCCAACCTTCTGATCGGCAAGTCCTAGGCTCTGTGGTTTAACCCACAGTGTCAGGGAAAGGGGTCACCTTGATGTGCACAGCCTTGGTGTGTGACCTTTTGAAAACGATGGCAACTGTAGGGACCGGCGGGGAGAGACTTTGTATATTGGTGCAAAACAACATCAGCAAGCTAGAAGGAAATAGTAATACGTTTAAATTAAAGCTTCCAAATTAAATAACTATAGGGCCAGAATTGGTTTAATTGGTAGCTTTATCAACAGAAGGTGTAATTGATTAATGGGCAAGGACTCATCTTTAATCAGGGAAAGCAAATTTTAATCAGTGGGGCCGAGATGGAAATTAAAGGTATGCTTGTTTGTTTTTTCAGGCAATTTTTGCTCTGGCACATACTTGGATAGGGAATGAAAAATAAAATATTAAAGAGGTGTTTTGCTTCCCAGTAATGTATGGTAGCTTTCGTGTGTAAGATACCAATGTTTTATTTATTCATTTATTTTGTTTAAATCATCTTCTTTTAAGCTCACTCTTCAGTTAAGAGGGGGGGAGGCTGTTAGTGCAGCTTAGAAAGATCAGTACTGAGATCATATCTACCCTCTAGCTTACACTCTAAAAGACACCACACAAAAGGAAAAGGAATTGGAAGGGAGAAGAAAAGAAGCAAACACAGACACTAATCCTTAGCTACAACATCTTTCGATTAGCTATCTGAAAAGGAAACCAGAAAGAATTATTGTAATGTGAACCCATTCGTTTAGGTCCTACCCTCCAGAGCAGGAGAAAACAAGCTTGTTCCCTCTTCCATGTGACAGCCCTTGAGATATTTGAAGATTGCTCTCATTTCTCCTCTCAGTCTCCTCTTTTCCAGGCTAAGCATACCCAACTCTTTCAACCGTTCCTCATAAGGCTTGGTTTCCAGACCCTTGATCATCTTGGTCGCCCTCCTCTGCACACTTCCAGCTTGCCAACATCCTTCTTAAATGGCGGTGCCCAGAATTGGACATAGTATTCCAGGTGTGGTCTGATTGAGGCAGAATAGAGTGGTACCATGACTTCCCTTGACCTGGAGACTAGATTTCTGTTGATGTGTGGTTTACTGTATGTTTGTGTGAATATGCTGTTCATTACTGGGGGGGGGCGGGGCGTTGGCAATATCAGGACTGGCCCACCCATAAGGCAAGGTGAGACCACCGCCTCAGGCGGCAGAATCTACAAAGGCAGCAGATTTTTATTCCCCTTGTTCCTGATATAGATCTTCAGTTGCTCCTTCTTCCCTGGCAAGGAGGGAAGGAGCCGTACATAAATCCTAACAGAAGAAGTATTAGGGGAAACATTTTAATTTTCTGAGCCCATTTCTAATTATTCCCCCCCCCCACCGTAGATGTGATGGACTTCAAGAGTTTTCACTAGATATGTGCAAAGTCCACTTGGGAAAAATTCCACCAGTCTTGTTTGAACTCATTTGGTTCCCTATAAATTCCTCAGATTGTTTGGCTAAGAAATCCCTAAATTCCATGAATTTCTCTAATCCTCTTTCTAAGGTGGGTGGCCATTCCTGTCTCCTGTGGCAATGAGTTCCGTAGTTTAACTACATTATCATGTGAAGCAGGGATTTCTTTTATCTGTCCTGAACTGTCCAACGCTCAGCTTCGTTGGATGACCATGAGGTCTAGGGTTAGGAGAGAAGAAGAAAAACTTTTCTCTATCTTTTCTTTCCCTGCTCCTGCTGCTGTTGGAGGGGGTAGCTTTCAGTGGGTGCTGCTGAGCCCAAAGAGTTGTGCTCCCTGTTAAAAAAACCCCAAAAGCACAGCAGATGAAATGAAAGGAACGGCACTTTGTGGTAAATAAAACATCAGAGAGAGAGAGAGTCCCTTTTGTGGAAGTTTGTGCTGCAGCGAAGAGATACTGATCAAAGATATATCAGCTTGGAATACAAAAAAGGTGGGTTTTCAGGGCCTGGGAGTAAAAGTGGATGTTAGGTTGGCAGATGCATAAGCCCAACACTGAGTTGGCCATCATAGTGTGCAATGATTGAGTCTAGGAAGCTGCCTTATTCTGAACCAGACCACTGACTGGCAGCTCCCCAGGCAAGGTATGTTCCTAGTCCAACCTGGAGACATTGCCAACAATTGAACCTGAGACTACCTCCATGCAAAGGAGAAAATGTACCACTGACCGACATGGGGCTTCTCTTGGAACCTAATGGGGAAACTAGATCTATTGCAGTGTTAATGCTGTGAACGCTTCCATCCTATACTCAGGTTGTATATCTGGGTTGGCATCCCCTTCAGGGGTGAAGTCAAACTCTTGGAAGGTTGTAGTGCCTGCTGTGTCTGTAGAGACCGATATGGGAGAGACATGTTTCATTGCAGCTGAGGCAGAGGAAGGTGTCCAGTTGTGCTGCTGCAGATGCACCATGGCGTTCCTTCTCTGTGCTTCTCCCAGAGTTCATTCCTCCTCTGGTGTCAAAGAGCGAGCTGGCAGTAAATCACACCTTTCCAAGCTGGAGTTAACTCTTTATGAGCAAGAACATGATCTGCAGAGACTTGGCTGAGCGTCAGTTCTAATGAAGACAGCAGTTCATTCCCAGTAGGTCTTCGCCCCATGAATCAGTTGCTGAGACTGAACGCCCCTGCCTCAGCCGCCTAAGTCCTCTCCTCTCCAGGGATTTTACCAAGCAAGCAGGGACTACACCTGACTGCAGGCTGCTGCTGCTCCACCCTTTTCATGCCTCTTCTGGTTCTGGGAGTTACAGGGGGAGGGGAGCTTGTCACAGCAGGAGGGGGAGACACCCAGGACTCTTCACTAGCCAGACATATCTCTGCCTCTTGGCCTCCCTCATTCCCCTCTCCTGCTTCAGCTTCTTCCTCTGAGTCTGCACTTCTCTCTGCCACTGACTCTCCCAGCTCACTAATCCCTGTCACCTCTTCATCTTCCGACACCTCCTCTTCCCAGGTGGAATCTACACACATATAAAAACCATTCTGAAAATGCCTTTTTTTAAAAAAGCATATTTAAAAATACAGTGGAACCTCGGTTGTCGAATGTAATCCATTCCAGAAGACCAAGTCCAACGAAGCTGATGTTGAAGAATCATTGCTTCAACACTGGTGATCTTTGCTTCTTTCAGTACACTGGCATTAGTTCGCCTGTTTTCCCAAGTGATGTGTAAATTTTTCCAGAGACACCGTTGATGGAATCTTTCGAGGAGTTGGAGATGGGATTTATAAGTGGTCCATGTTTCCCAAGCATACAGTAAGGTTGGCAGTAGAATAGCTTTGTAAACAAGCATTTTGGTTTCCCTGTTCCTCAAACAGTCTGCACTTCAATTGGGAGAAAGCCGCACTCGCAGAGCTCAGGCAATGCTGGATTTATATATTGCACTTAAAACACACTTGAAACATTTTCTTTGCAGCTGTATAGCTGAATCCCCAGTCTTCTCCCTCTTCTTGCTCTGACTACTCATCATCGTCCCACCACCACTCCCTGGGCTCTGAGTCTTCTTCCCTTGGGGGTTCCCCAGTTGGTTATTCACACCATTCCTCTGCTTCCAACCAGTCCATGACATCTGGTCATTGCTACGGATGCAAGACCCGACTGCCTGTGTAAATAAAACCAGGTATCCTAAAGACGCCCATACACTTTCATTTGATGGAAGCCAAACATTGGGTAAACACAGTCCCACCCCCTTGAGTCTCTCGCTGCTCAGAGATTAGGGTGCACGCAAACAAATTACAAGCAATAGTAGTTCCTGGGGCACAGGGGCATTTGCATTGAGCAAAGACAGAGGAGGGAGGCTTTGTGACTTTTTTGAGGGGGAAAGACTGGTAGCAAAGGGGAAAGTGGACATGGTGGGGCCCACTCACTGCAACAAGGCACCTGGTCTGAAGCATCTGCGGCAAACACATGTGTATTATTATTATTTAATGTCAAATTGACATCCCTTCCCAATCTCTTCTAATACCTCTTGGGTATTCACCGGAGTCTTGTCAGCATGGAGTCAGGTTTGCAACAAAGCAGCCTTTTCTCTGGGGAATCAGACTATAACATACGTCCCAATCTTTGTCCCAGACAAACTGGACACAGGAAGTCTTTGGGTGGTGGTGGGGTCTGCACTGCTGACACATCCCAGGATGGTAAAAAAGGAGGTCTGTGCCTTGCCAGATATTTCTCATTTTTCTCATTTTTCTCCCTCCCTCCTGCCCCCTCCCCTTGGCAGAGGCAGGAGAGGAAATCAGTGGGATATAAAGATCCAGCTGCCTGTAATGTTAGACCAAGGCTGTAAAATGGAAATTGAACAGGGGACTCTCCCCCACAGAGCGATTCCTCTTGAGCAAAATGGGGGGGGGGATTGGCTATGGCTGTCCAATCAGCAGCAGCTGGCTGAGTCACATGCCTCTGGTTTTATTTCACTTCAAGCCTCCCTTTATTGATCCATTCAGGGAAAGTATTCCTGCTTGTTTCTACTGAGCCGGTAGTTTTGCATGCATCGTAAAAATAAAATAAAAGCCAGCTCTCTGTGCTTCCAGCATGGGGGGGTGGTGGCTCCCTGTTCTCTACAGGTCACATGCATGGTGCGTCTTTCTTGTCGATCCCTTCCCCTGGCAGAAAATCGGTTTTGTAATTATTTCATGGAATCATAGAATTTTAGGACACCCCAAGGGTCATCTATTCCAACCCACTGCAACACAGGAATCAAAGCTAAAGAAGCCCTGACAAGACGGTCGTGCAAATTCTGCCTAAAAGTGCCCAGTGAAGAAGGGTCCACTATATTCTGAGATGGTCCATTTGACTATCAAACAGCTCTTACCACCAGAAAGTTATTCCTGGTGTTTAATCAGAATCGCATTACTTGTCATGTGATTCCATTGGTTCAGGTCCAACTCTCTGGAGAAGCAGAAAACAAGCTTGCTCTATCCATATAACACTGGTCCTAAAGGATCTTCACTGGCTCCCAGTACGTTTCAGAGCACAATTCAAAGTGTTGGTGCTGACCTTTAAAGCCCTAAACAGCCTCAACCTTGTATACCTGAAGGAGCGTCTCCACTTCCATTGTTCAACCCGGACACTGAGATCCAGCTCTGAGAGTCTTCTGATGGTTGCCTCACTGTGAGAAGTGAGGTTACAAGGGGCAGGGGGCCTTCTTGGTGGTGGCATACACCCTGTGGAACGCCCTCCCATCAAATGTAAAAGAGATAAAGAACAATACAACTTTTAGAAGATATCTGACAGCAGCCCTGTTTTGGGATGTTTTTAATGTTTGATGTTTTATTACGTTTTTATATATGTTAGAAGTTGCCCAAAGTGGTGGAGTATAAATAATTTTTTTAAAATTAGTATTAGGTAAAAAGTAAAAAGTTAAAGGACCCCTGGACGGTTGAGCCCAGTCAAAGGCAACTATGGGGTGCAGCACTCATCTCACTTTCAGGCCAAGGGAGCCAGCTTTCCAGGTCATGTGGACAGCATGACTAAACCGCTTCTGGAGCAACAGAACACCGTGACAGAAACCAGAGCACACGGAAATGCCGTTTACCTCCCCACCACAGCAGTACCTATTTATCTACTTGCACTGGCGTGCTTTCGAACTGCTAGGTTGACAGAAGGGAGCTCATCCTGTCATGTGGATTCGAACCGCCGACCTTCTGGTCGGCAAGCCCAAGAGGCTCAGAGGTTTAGAACACAGGGCCACCTGCGTGCCCCTTATTATCCTTATGACAACCTTTCAGATATTTGAATATGGCTATCATATTACCTCTCAGATTCCTCATGGCTAAATATGCCCAACTCCCTCAACCATTCTTCATAAGACCTCTCCAAGCTCAGTTGCCCAAGATGAGTGGCAAGGGAGAGGCGATAGGGAGCCTGGACTGTGCTCTGCCAGTCCATTAACACAGCACTCACCTCCCTGCCATCTTGCCCCCCCCTCCTACTTGATACAGCATCAAGTAAGCACAGCTGCCCCTTCCATGGTCCACAGCTGGATGCAACAGCGATGGGTTGAAACCAGGGCCTAAGAGATGCTCACCATTTTCAGCATCCTCCGAGTCCTGATGCCCATCAGGCCTTTTTCAGTCTTGAGGGAGGATGTGCACTGTCTCCTTCCTTGGGGTGGGCAATGTTGGGCAGAAAGCCCAGGGAGAGAGAGAAAGGAGGGGGAGGAGGGGAGTGGCAGAGTGCCAGGGGTGAAGAGAAGTCCATGTCAAACATTGTGCCATTTGTACAGTCCCAGCTGGTGAGGAGCAGCTCCGGAAGCTACTAAGCAGATGGCCGGCTAATTCATGATAGGATTACGGGGGCCTTTGGAAGTCATCAACCAGCCAGGGAGCTTTTGTCCCGTACCAGCTGGGCAGTTGTCTGTACTGGCATGGCCGGGGTGTTGGGATTTACGGGGTGGGCAGATGGTGCCAGCCCACCAGGGGCACCACAAGAAAAAGGAAATGTTTTGGAAGCAGGATGATGGCAAAAGGATAGATTTGCTGTGCCTTCCAGCATCCCCTACCATCCTCAGCGGGATTAAGAGGATGGCTGGGGAAGTTGGAAGGCACAGCAAATCTACACACGTCCCAGGATGGGCAAAAAATGCAGTTCGATCCAAATCTTAATGTGAGCCTACCTAAAGTCATCAATCCCAAAGCAAGATTTCTCTGAATTCAGCAATGCAGTTTTCCAGATTGGGGTGTGTGTGCGCGCAAAAATACCTATACCTGGGGAAAGTGTGCAGACAAAGGTACATGCTCCTGAAAACAACATGCAAAACAATGCATATGCTAATGAAAATTGCATGCAATTTGTAAACTGTAAAGAAACAAGCACAATTTGTAAACTGGGAGAAACACGCACAGAAATTTTCACAAGGATCAATCCAGAACTAAGGTTAAGAAAAATGAGGAACAGACTCTGCAACCTTACGTTGCAACCCTAAGCATTTTTACTCAAAACTAAGTCCTACTGAGTTCAATAGGATGTACTCTCTGGTATCTTCCTGATCATTCTCATGAATTATTATTATTATTATTATTATTATTATTATTATTATTATTTCACAACTTCTTCCCTGACAGTGATTCAAGGCAGCTAACACCTAAATTATTATTTATTTCCATTTATCTGTGGGAGGTGTTGGGCATGATCCCTTCCCTCACACGTTCCTTCTTTACAACAATCCTGCGAAGTTAGTTAGGCTGAGAGGTCGCAACTGGCTCAGATGCAGATGTGAATATGATGTCTATGTGTTCGGCAAGATCAAATGTGGGAGAAGCTTCCTGAGGTAGAACAGGATGCCCCCTATTTTTATCTGAGAAATATTGGAGGGTATGGGTTTTCTGTCAAGATCAAGACATGGGGTCTGGAGGCCGAGAAGCTGGAACGGGCCACGCTAGGGCAGCCCAAACTAAAGAGTCGTCCATAGCCAACAGCTCTATAGGAATATGTAGAACCCTACTGGTTTTTGGGGTCACCTCCTCTCTACTGACTTCATAGCTGCAGTACCATCCTTGGGAATCCGAAGTGATGCTGCTGCAGCACAGCGGAGAATAGGTCTTCACCTCACTCCTCTGGAGAGCTGCCATGTTAGCATAACAAGTTGGGCACTTGGGTAGCTGTTCCAAGTTAAAAACTCCAGGGGTCAGCAAATTTTTACAGCAGGGGGCTGGACTACTGTCCCTCAGACCTTGTGGGGGGCCGGACTATATTTTGGGGGGGGGGGAATGAACGAATTCCTATGCACCACAAACAACCCAGAGATGCATTTTAAATAAAAGGACACATTCTACTCATGTAAAAACATACTGATTCCTGGACTGTCTGCAGGCCGGATTTAGAAGGCGATTAGGCCGGATCTGGCCCCCAGGTCTTAGTTTGCCTACCCATGCTGCAGGGCATCATTCAGGGAAGTTTGATTTTGTGTGAATGAAAATTTGATTTTGTGTGAATGTTAATGAGAAACTGCCTAATAGCTGCACTTTTCGAACCAGGGTGAGGACCAAAACACAATTACCCTTTGAAATTTGCGCTTCTCTGAATTTTGCAGTGCCGTCCCGTAACCCAAAAAAATGCACGCCAAAGTTCATCTGTTAGGAGAAAGTGTGCATACAAAGGCATTAGTAACATGCAAAATGTGTGATATTAGGGGAAGTGGCTTGCGAGAAATGTGTCCGTTAGACAAGACTGCATACAAAACTGTGTATCTCAAGAGGAATTAGAATTGAAATGCTGGCCAGGAGGGTAAAAAAGAAAGAAAGAAATTCACGAATCGCTGCAGAAATGTGAAGAATGGAATTTAAGACTGAAGAAAGGAGAAATGGGAAGAAACCAAAATTGGCAGATTCATAGAATCATAGAATTCAAGACCTGGAAGGTACCTTAAAGATCAACTAGCCCAGCGGACTTCCGGGTTAGCGCCTCTGGCAATGGCGGATTTCCTCTGACTGGGAGGAATCCGCTTCGTGGAAACTAGGGTCTGGACCGCCACGGCGAGGCGGAGACCCACTAAAAACCACAGGCGGGAGAAGCCTGTGGACATGGGATTCGGCTGGCACCTTTTGCGCCTCCCCTACTCGCGGGGAAACCTGGTTTCGGGGATCCGGAGCGACGTGGGGTGAGTGGCGCGGTGCTTCGAATCGACTGCTCTCTTCACGGAGTGAAGCCGCATTGCTGTTGCCGGAGAGCGCTGACTTTTTCCTGTGGACAATTGGACTTTAAACAACTACCCGTGAGTAGAACGGAAAATTGGACTATGAAACATCTTAATTTGGCACCGAAGCGGGAAGGTTCTAAACAGGAAGTCCGCCTTCCGCTTTTGTAAATAGATTGAAGCAAAGACATTGCAAGCTAAAGTCTGGAAAGTCGTTTGTAAAGGACTAAATCTCCATCAGCTAAAACTACCAAACCCCCCTTGGAAGCAGGAGAAGGGGGGGGAATCTTAGATTGTTTAAGCCTGCAGGAGAGAGAGCAAAGAAAGATAAATTTCCACCGTCTTGAACCTGGGAACGGGGTGTCAGAGACAGACGCTTTGGGGAAGTTCATTGACTGTGAATAAAACGTTTCTTGACAAATAGTTAAAAAAGAGAAACGTATTGATTCCAATGTTTCCTTTTGCATTTAAAAGGAACAAAATATTTGAAAAACGAAAGTAATTTTGTTGCTGAATCTGCTTTCAAAAAGACGGATACAAACAGAAATTGTTTCCTCTAGAGGGAGCTTGTGAAACTGTTGCTGGAGTCGATCTGGGGAGTTCTACAGCTATAGAGATTAAAGATCGTGAGAACCAGACATTGACCTTGAACAAGAATGTGCCCAGAAGAAGCCTTAGTGCTTGCTTTTTGCAAGACAAGCGCTTTACTGGAACAGCTACATGAGAAGATGGATTTGATGACTGTTGCAGTTAGCAATCTTGGACAAACAGTGAATACCTATATAGAAACTACTCAGGAACCAACCCAGGAATCTGCTTTGACAGGGCAAGTTGTGCAGAAGACAAAGGAGGAGGTTGTTGCTGAACCTCAAGTAATAGAAATGGAGAGAGCCGTGGCCTTGCAGGAACATAAGCTGTTGTTTTTGACGACTGAACCTGGAGAAAGTCAGATTTGGAGAGATGGAGTACTGTTTGGTTTGGAGATGGGAAGTTGGATTGATCACCCCTATGCAGGGGTGTTTTGATTTCTGGGATCTGGTTTTGGGCCAGGGGGAGTTTGGAGTTGTGGGGGCCCTTAACTTTGGAGGGACTTTGAAACATGCCTTTAAATATCTTTTGGATTTCAGTGCTGACTATGGAGAATGGGCTGACCTGTCGAGAAGGGATAAAGATATTGCCAGGTTGGAGTCTCCCTGAGATCTACCCCTCAGTGAGAAAGGAAGGAAATTAAGAATAAGATCAGCAGAAGACAAAGTAAAGTGCAAGTATAAACATGAAGAAGACCTGCAGAAGGGACATGGAAAAGACTTAAGAGCCTCGGATAGAAGATCACCAGGTTGATGGACTAGATGGAATGGATAGTAAGGACTGACAAAACCTGAGACGATGGATGAAGATTGGAAGAAAGTTTAAAAATTCATTTAGAGAATTATTGTAAAATTAATGAGTGTTAGAAAAAATGTTGGAATGAAACTATTTGGCTTTAGTAGAAATGCTATAAGGAATTATGTATAAATAAGTTTTAAGTTTTAAGCTTTAGGGCTTTTTATGGTAAGATAAGGTTAAAATAAATTAAGGTAATTTAATGACAGAATATAGTGAAAGATGGAAAGGATTTGCTGAGATAATTAATAACTAGAATACAAAAAAGGGAGGTGCGAGGAGGTCGATGAAACAAGTTAACGAAAGATAAAGATTTGGGAATATTGGACTTGCTTTTAAATTTTTCGTTTGCTTTTGTTTTTGATGTATTGTGTGTTTTGTTTTTGTTTTTTTGTTTTTATTGACTTGTATTGCTTAATTCCTTTTTTTTTGTCTCTCTTTTTTCCTTTTCCTTTTTTTCTCTGTAATTTTAAATTCTCAATAAATATCATTTTAAAAAAAAATAAAAATAAAGATAAACTAGCCCACCCCCTTGCAATGCAGGAATATGCAGCTGTCCCATACAGGGATCGAACCCACAACCTTTGCATTATCAGCACCACACTCTGATTCCCCAGTCCTTACTGGTCGTCTTCTTCAGGACTGCCTGAAATGCTTCTGAGGAATAAAATTTGAAAAAAATACTATGCCATAAGAAGATAAGAAGAGACTGTAGGATCAGGCCATCTAGTCCGGATCCTGTTCTCACAGAAGCTTGTGGGAAACCAGCGAGCAGGATCTGAGCAGAATAGCGCATCTCCCCTCCTGTGGTTTCCAGAGGCAGCTGCATAGCCACCATGACTAGTAGCCACCAATGGCCTTCTCCTCCATGAATCTGTCTACTCTTCTTTTGAATGAGTTGCCACTGTGGTCCTCTGCCCAGTGCTGTTGGATTACAACTCCCATCCTCCTTGACCACTGGCTCTTCTGGCTGTGGGTGATGGGAACTGGAATCCTACAGCATCTGCAGAGTATTGCATTGGCTACTACCCCAGTTGTGACGCAGTGTGGATTTCGCGCAAAAGGAAGCTCACACACAGTTCGGCTGGGCTTCCTCGATGCCAGAATTCCTCTCTGGCTCATAGCTGCTGTCACAGGGGCCAAAACCCCAAACTTTAAATCTGTAACCCTACATTCAACACACACAAAAGACAATCCAAACAAAGGGTGGACAGGGACCTTGGTATCTTAAGTGGCAAGTTTGCAATTCAGCATGTTCAAATGTTGACTGCCCTCAAATCCGGCTCTGCCCCCTAGATGGCCCTTGGGGTCGCCGAGTTCCTGGCTGTGGGGTTGTGGCCCAGACATCCTTTTGCCAGCAATCTCTGGAATGCCAGTAAAAAAATGAGAATGTGGAGAGGGTGAGGAGAGGGACTTTGCTGCTGCCCAAGCCTGTTGATCTTAGATAAAGCTGTTTATTTCTTCACTGAGAGTGTAGCCAGTATAAATGTGAGTTTATCCAGTGGGGTGTGGCCACTGTCACATGCTGACTGCTTCTAGGAGCCCCAAGTGAGAGCTGAGTGCAGGGTGGGAACCAAAGGTGGACAAAGTACCCCAGAAGGAGCACGACATGTCCCCCACCAAAGGTACTACCCCTCCCCTAGCAATCCATTACCTGGGCCTAACAACAGGGTAGCTGTTGTTGTGGGAATTAAATGAGCAGCAATGGCCTTTGAAGGTTGGTGGCTACTAGATACCTGACCAACCCAGCCTCCTTGGGCAAGGACTGGAGGACAAGCTGGACTGTAGCCCACCTGGGGGAGGGGAAAAAATGCCTGGCGGTTTTGCTCACTGCCTGGGCAACTGCAAGCCAACAGCCTAAGGTCGTGTGCCTGCCCTTTGTGCTGGGAAACTCTCGCCCCTCCGCTGCCCAGCCGTGCCCGGGCGTCTGCCTGCAAACCGTTTCCTGCTAGCTAGCTAGGACGAGGCATATATTTTACAGTTAATTTTCCCCACATTGCCTGGGGCAAGTCCCTATGCCCTACAAAGGGAGAAGGAGTCTCCTGGCTCAGCGTCGGACTATGGATCCCTTGTTTGGAGCCTATAAAACAAGCATATCTGTTTGGAGGGCACAATAACAGTGGCATTCCAGAGGGCCTGCGTCGCTCTCGAATCAAGCTCCTTTGCCCTCCCGCCCGCCTCTCCCAGCCGCTGCCAGGCCTCCGTCTTGTCCCCAAGACAGGCCTTTGGCAGCTGTGTGTCTCCCTGCCGTGGCTCTGGGGTCATTCCCTGGTCACCGCTCAGGTTTGCCTTTTGCTGTCATCCTAGACAAATGAAAGGCTCTTTCAGAACAGGCTGATGCTCCACTCCAGGATGGGGGGGGGCGGTGAGGGCTTTGTGGAATGGGCAAGACTCCAGCTCCTGCGAGGGGGGAGAAAGAGAGAGAGAGAACTCACACAGTCCTCACCTGAGTTGAAAAGGGCCGCCTTGAGAGATCTGTGGGGCCATTGTCTAACTCCTGGACAGCCCGGCAGGCAAGGAGCCAGCTCCTCTGCAGAGAGATTCCAGAGCTGTCAGCGGAGATGAGATGGGCATCGAGGTTGGCGTCTTTGTTAGGGCAAAATGAGAGGGGGAGAATGCAAGGCTGCCCAGGCCTGATCCTGCACTCAACCCACCCAGTGGAAGACGGCTGAGAAGCAGCTCGGGGGCACTTGGCATTGAGGGAAATTTGTCCTTCTTGGGTGAAGAATCCTATGGAAAAATAATCTCTCAAAGGACCTGTTGATGGCATTCTACCATTGTACTGTTGAGAGTGTATTAACTTATGGTCTGTGTGCGTGGTTTGGGAGCTGCACGGTCAGGGGGAAAACAATGCTGTCCAGGGTTGTAAAGACTGCGGAGAGAATAATTGGGTGCACTCTTCCCACCTTGGATCAAATCTATGCTTCCAGGTGCCATAAGAAATCTGCAGAGATAGTGCAGGCTAGCGCGCACCCCGGAAATGATCTCTTTCGGCTTCTGCCTTCTGGAAGAAGGTACAGGGTTATAAAGACTAGGACTAGCCGCCTGAGAAACAGTTTCTGTTCAAATGCGATTTTGGTTTTAAACACAGTGTAAGGTAGTCTCTACGGGAGTATATTGTATCTAATTATGGGGTATCAGAGTTTTTAGGGGGTTAACCAGGCTGGGATAGCTGGGATAGCAGGCTTGTTGGGTTTTGGATGTTTTAGGTAGATTTTTCAATTTCGTTGTTCTGTATGGGACAATGACAAGAAAGATTATCGTATCGTATCATATTATTGTATTGAAGGGCATCTCTAGCCCTCACAGCACTGTCTTTTCTCGTTTTAAGTGGTTGCTAGGAACCCACTTTATACCAAAATAAAAAAAAATTCCTTCCAGTAGCACCTTAAAGACCAACTAAGTTAGTTCTTGGTATGAGCTTTCGTGTGCATGCACACTTCTTCAGATACACTGAAACAGAAGTTGCCAGATCCTTCTATATAGTGAGAAGATGGGGAGGGGTATTACTCAGAAGGGTGGTGGGAATGGGAGATTGGCAGATAGCTGAGATGAGCCTGTTGACGACTCTTAACGACTGCAATAGGTCTTACAGGAAAAGGCAAGGGGTGAGAAAGTGAAAAATGGCATAGTCATGTATAATGAGATAAGAATCCAATGTCTTTGTTCAGACCAGGTCTCTCCATGGTTTTATACCAAGTTAGACCAATATCTAGATCAGTATTTTCTACACTGACTATCAGTGGCTCGATGGGAGTTTTCCCCAGTCGTTCCAGGAGAGAGGGTGGAGAGGCCTCCATCCAACATGCCTGACCTGTTTGCTTCCCCTGCACCTGCAGTCTCCCCCCACCAAACACCAAGCTGTTATCTGAGCATGCCCAGTAGCTGTCTCAGAGGTACACACCTCAGGCCAGCTGTGAAGCGGGTGCGGCTTATGCTTTCAAATGAGGCAGGAGCTGCTTTGAGGGATCACACATCAAACAGCAGTGCAGCTACGGCCACTTAGGGTCTCCTTCCTTAGGTGCAGACATGGCTTGATATAGCATTTCCGGTTTGGTTATCCTTACAATAGCCATGTATAGTAGGGCAGCCTTGTTATAATTCCCAGTGGGCAGGTACTGGGGCGAGGGAGAGAGAAGTATATCTAAGCCCGTCTGATGAGATTGTGGCCGGAATGAGAGGCAAAGAGTAGCCACCCCGACACACACAACCTCTCTCCCATGCCAGCTTAACAACAGAAGAAAGAGCCGGCTGGATCAGGCCCATCTAGTCCAGCATCCTGTTTTCACAGTGGCCAACAAGATGCCTATGGGAAACCTTCAGCTCTCTATATTGGACAAACAGGCCAAACCTTACGCCAAAGAATAAACGGACATAAATCTGACATCAAGAATCACAAAACAGAGAAACCAGTAGGAGAACACTTCAATCTCCCAGGACATTCTATGCAAGATCTCAAAGTAGCTGTTTTACTACAAAGGAATTTCAGAAATAGACTGGAAAGCAAAGCTGCTGAATTGCAACTCATTACCAAACTTAAAACCATGGAGAGACCTGGTCTGAACAGAGACATTGGATTCTTATCTCATTATACATGACTAAGACATTTCTCACCTTCTCACCCCTTGCCTTTTCCTGTAAGACCTATTGCAGTCGTTCAGAGTCGTCAACAGGCTCATCTCAGCTATCTGCCAATCTCCCATTCCCACCACCCTTCTGAGTAATACCCCTCCCCAGCTTCTCACTATATAGAAGGATCTGGCAACTTCTGTTTCAGTGTATCTGAAGAAGTGTGCATGCACACGAAAGCTCATACCAAGAACTAACTTAGTTGGTCTTTAAGGTGCTACTGGAAGGGAAAAAAAATTTATTTTGACTATGGCAGACCAACACGGCTACCTATCTACTATGGGAAACCTGTAAGCAGGATTGGGGCGCAAGAGCAGCTCTCCCCTCCTGTGGCTTCTAGCAACTGGTATTCATGGCCTCTGGTTGTAGAATCAGAAAGGAGCCGTCATGCCTGGATGTCAGGGGACTGCCATGAAGAGGGAGGCACAAGAATACAGGGAGCCTCCAACGTTGCTCAGAAGTAGCTCTTCGTCAGGCAGTGGAGAGAGCCACGCCTCCAGTGAAGCAGAGGAGGGGTGAGGTGAGGGAAAGGCTCACAGATGCTACTGTGAGCCCAAGCGCTTTCCTTAGCCAGGCTGGTCAGGAAACAGACATGCCGCTTCCGTCGCCCAGTTTGCGCAGAGGGATGAAATGGAAGGAGGGGAGGCGGAGATTTGGGGTGTCTAAGTTCTTATGTTGGGGGAGAAACCGGAAGGGGCCACTCCCGGAATCTGCATGTGACTGAGACAAACATGGTTTTAGCAACAAAGTAAAATGTAAGATTGGATTAACAACAGATAAATTAATAGGATATGAATTTGCTGAATTAATTTTTAAAAAGGGATACAAGAATGGGAGACGTGAGGAAGTCCGGAAAATAAGTTAATTGAAGATGATAAATTAAGAAAGAGGGAATTTTTGTTTTTTTGTTACTATATGTGTTTTTATCTCCTTTTTCTTTTTCTTTTGATGTGTTTAATGTTTGTATTTTTGTACTGTACTTTTTTCTTTTGTGATGTTGTATTTTCTCTGTTTTTGTATGTTTTTTATTGTGAAAACCTAATAAAATATTATTTTAAAAAAATGATTAAGACAAACATGAACTTTGGGTTTCTGCACTGTACATAGTTTGCACCAAATAAAACCTGTAAAAGACAGGTCCTGGCTGTTTACTCGCGAGCAAGCACCTGTAAACCTGACACTAGTAGCCATCAGTAGACCTCTCCTTCATGCATTTGTCCCATCTTCGTTGGTTTTCATGTAGGGGGCATTCGGTAATTCATCAAAGTCATTCCTGATTGCTGGATTTGGGGGCTTTCAGGAATGGTGCCCCTCTGCCTGTATAGTCCCTTTAATCTGGAAGAGATCAGAATGTACAACCTGGGAATTTTATGGAACCTCATCCAGTCTCCATGGAAATTCTGAGCGAAATGGCAGTGGTCACAACTTCTGGGCAATGGGCCCTCTGTTGGTCTTTGGGGAGGGGCTGTTGCCCAATGCCTAACCTTACCACCTTTTGGATCTGCCTCTGATCCAAAGTATTATGCAGCCACTCTGCTGCGATAGACACAGATCTTATTGCAGCAGCAGTAGCAGCAGTGGTCAAACTCCAGGAGTTGAGGAAGGCTAGACCCCCCAACATCCTGCCGGATACAATTTTGAAGCACCGAGGGGGGAAATGCGCACAGCCAGTGCCGAGCGGGAAAAATGAGCAAACCGCAGACGATGACAGCTCTATAATATCACCATCAGAGCCTTGTAAAAACCCCAGTCTCTCTGCACAGTCATGGTTGTGGCAGAAGGTGGTCGCCTCCAAGACTCTGCTTTTGGCTGAGTATACAGATCAGAGTGAAAAATAGGGAAGGTTCAAAGGGCCAAAGGAAAGCAGCCAACGTCATCGGCCAAGAGACCCAACAGAACTGAGCAGGAACATAAGAGCGTAAGGAGAGACTGTTGGATCAGGCCAATGGGCTATCTGGTCCAGCATACTGCTCTCACAGTAGCCAGACAGATGCCTTTGGGGAACCCACAAGCCCAAGAGAACTCTCTCCTTCTATGGTTTCCAGGAAAGGTATCCCTTTCCCTCCTTTCATGGAAATATAATGATTATTGAGCATACGGTGAGAGGCAATAGATTAAAATCAGAGGAAGGTGCATTAAATGTTAGAGTCCCACAACATCTGGACTATGCTCTACTTGGAGTCCAACAAAATCTGGAGACCCATAGGTTCTCCTATCCCTGGATTAAAGAGTCTATGGATGCAGTGACGTAGCGTGGGTTGCTAGTGCCCGGGGCCATGTGGAGGGTGTGTGTGAGGAAGGGAAACGGATGCATATTTGTCAGGGGTTCAGAAGCAGAGACGCAGAGAAGGGTGGAAACAGAGAGCGAGGGGGAGGAAGCCGAAGGGAGAATGAGTGATGATGACGACCCGAGATCTCCAAGCCTAAGCAGTGAGTCAGAGGACTCCCAAAAGGGAGCCCCAGTGAGCAGAGCAAGGGGGGGATCCGGGGGGACACCCCAGGAGGAAGGGAACAGAGGAGATTCAGAGAGCAGCAGCTGGAAGTCGGGACCCACGCTCAAGACTGAGAGCAGCAGGGAGGAAGGCAGCCAGGCATCGGGTTCCGGAGGCCGTCAGCAGGAGGGAGGGCACGAGTCAGGGGTGGTCACGCCCTCCTCAGAGAGCGAGGCAACGGTCAAGAGGAAAGTAGAGAGTTGGGCGCGCGCGCCAAGTTCAAATGCAGCGGAAGCTGGAGCAGTAAGCAGCCCGGAGAGTGAGCCAGGTCCCAAAGCCCGCCGAAAGGAAGCGGAAGGATCAGGGGGGTCAGCGTCAGAGGAGAGTAGAAGGGAGGAGTCCCAGGGGGGCAGAAGGACCCAGAGACGTAGGGAGAGGCGAAGGAGGTGGAGCAAGGCTAGGGTATTAAGCTGGTGTGCAAGAGGCGGGGACTCAGATGGGTCTTCGCCGACCTAGGGCAGAAGGTGTAGAGCTGCACGCTGCAGTTCGGAAATGAAACCTGTAACTCAATAAAGACTCTTTTAAAGTGGACGCTGTGTGGCGTGGTCCTATGTGAGCTGGGACCTGGTAGCAGCTCTGACAGTAAGACCCATCCCATCAAAGCTTCAGAAACCTGAAACCTCGCAGCGGGAGCAGAAGCCGCTAGGGGAGGAAGAGGGGTGTCTGTAAGCAAGCTCACAAAGGTTAGCAAGATGACGGAAGAACAGAGGATCTCCGCGCTGCAAGAGGCAGTGACCCAGTTGTCCTCAGAGGTATTGGCTTCCAAGAAACGGGAGGAGGAGACTACAGCCGCCTACAGAGACCTACACGCCAGGTTTGAAATGCTTGTTAAGCAAGGGCAACCGGGACCCAGACCGGAGGGCGTGGGATTGGCACGGAGAGCAGGAGGGCTTGTGGCTCACTTCGATGGGACTTTGCAACAGTACCCTAATTTTAGAGCAGACGTAATGTGCGCACTGCAACTGCTGGCAAAAGACTTTAGAGATGAGGAAGAGAAGGTGGGGTTCATATTGTCCCATTTGCATGGGGATGCCAAAGCCTGGCTGCGCAATTTGTGGAGGGATAAAGATCCGGCGCTTCAGAATGCAGATGCCTTTATCAAAGCGATGGATGCGTGTTTTTTGTCTACCATTGATGTGGATCTTGCCAGACGGGAGATTCATGGACTAAAACAAGGGAGGGCGAGCGTCCGGCAGTATCACGCCCGATTTTTTGCGCTGGTCAGTGCTTTAGAATGGGATCGGGATTCGCCCCCTGTCAGAGACCTCTTCTGGGAGGGTCTAAGTTCTGCGGTTAAGGATGAAATTGCAAGGGGGGAGAGGCCCCGAAGCACGCAGGAGGTGGTCCAAAGGGCGCTGACTGTGGGGGTGAGGCTGGAAGAACGTCCATGGTGCAGAGATGAAGGACGTGGAGGGCGCGAAGCAGCGAGAAGTTTCTCTTTCGTTCCGAGGGAAGCAGCGCGTGCGCAATCCACACCTCCGCCAGGAGGGGGAGGGGAACCGATGGAGGTTGGAGGTGCAAGGGCTCAGTCAGCAGCCAGAGCCCTAGCACCGGCAGCAGTGAAAGCGAAGCCTCCTAGAGGGAACAGGAAGTGTTACATCTGCGAGGATCCAGGCCATTTGGCGAAGGAGTGTCCCCGGAGGCTCCACAAGCACACTGCAGCCTCAGCAATGGTGACTGCAGCAACGCAGCAAGGAGAACCACAGCAGGGAAACGACGATGTCTGGCTGGAGACGGAGGCACTGGGGCCCAGCCAGACGCATCTGTGAAGCAGTCCCCAGCGATATTGCAACCCACGGATCCCCTCCCACCCAAACCAGTAGTGCAGCTCACAGCGTCTCTCCAGCTACCCGACGGCGTCACTATCGAAGTGCCGCTTTCTGTGGATTCTGGAAGCAACGCAGACTTTATAGCGCAGAGCTTTGTGGAGCAGCACGCTATACAGCTATTGCCTGCCACTCTGCCCCTGCAAGTCGTCACAGTGGATGGCAGAGAGTTGCTAGGGGGGCAGGTGGTGAAGCAGACGCCACCGATGGTGATGCGCCTTGGCAACCACAGGGAAGTCATCAGTTTTAATGTCACCCAACTGTCGGACACGCCCATTGTGTTGGGCATGAGTTGGCTGGACAGGCACAGTCCGACACTGGCTTGGTACCAGAGACAACTGATCTTCGGCTCCTCTTATTGCGCAGAACACTGCATCCTGCCCCGTCGGGAGGGAGAGGAGGAGGAATCACAACTGCAGTTGGGAACGTTGCAAGCGGTCCCCCACAAATACGCGAGCTTTTTGGAGGTCTTCTGCGAGAAGGAGGCGGACAAGCTACCCCCTCACCGGCCATATGACTGCAAGATTGACCTCCTACCGGGGGCGACGCTGCCGAAGGGGCGGCTATACTCCATGTCTGAAGATGAAATGCAGGAACTCAAACAGTTCATCGAGCATAATCTGGAGCGTGGCTTCATCAGAGAGTCCAAGGCAGTGGGGGGCAGTCCCGTTTTCTTCGTGAAAAAGAAAGACACGCCCCAAAAAAGACTCGTTGTGGACTACCGCCTTTTGAACCAGATGACCAAACCGTCTGATTACCCCATGCCCAGGATTGACGACCTCCTCGCGACGGTGCGCAAGGGACGCGTGTTCACCAAGTTGGACCTGCGAGGGGCGTACAATCTCATCCGCATGCGGGAGGGCGATGAGTGGAAGACGGCCATGTTCACACCGCTGGGCACCTACGAATACAGAGTTATGCCCTTTGGATTACAAAATGGCTCTCACTGTTTTCAAGCTTTTATGCATCACGTGTTGGAGGGACTCCTCTACAAGACATGCGTCTGCTTCCTGGATGACATCCTGATTTTCTCTGACTCGCAGCAAGCTCACGACCGAGACGTGAGGGAGGTGCTCAGCAGGTTGCAACAACATAGACTGTACGCCAAGCTGGAGAAGTGCCAGTTCGACACGACGGAGGTGGATTTCCTGGGATACAAGTTGTCGGACAAGGGGATAGCCATGGACAGCACCAAGGTTCGTGCGGTATTGGATTGGAAGAGCCCGCGCAACCGGAAGGAGGTCCAGCGGTTTGTCGGCTTCGCCAACTTCTATCGCAAGTTTATCAAGGGGTTCGCGATGCAGACGGCAGCAATTACGGACACGCTCAGCTCCAAAAAAAAGAAATTCATCTGGACGGAGCAGGCGGAACAGTCCTTTCAAGCGCTCAAGCATCTCTTCGCATCGGAGAAGCAACTGCTGCATATCGACCCCAGTAAACCGTTGAGGGTAGAGACAGACGCGTCAGACAGAGCCGTGGGAGCTGTCCTGCTGCAGCGAGACCCGCAGGGGGTGTGGCGGCCGGGAGCGTTCTACTCCAGAAAGCTCAGCAAGTCGGAGCAGAACTACACCATCTGGGACAGGGAGTTGCTGGCCATTCATGCAGCTT
This sequence comes from Podarcis vaucheri, assembly GCF_965113315.1. NCBI lineage: Eukaryota > Metazoa > Chordata > Lepidosauria > Squamata > Lacertidae > Podarcis > Podarcis vaucheri. The sequence continues at coordinate 8,718,367 of NC_138763.1, read as the reverse complement.
TCAAGGCGTGGAGGCACTTCCTAATCGGCGCCAAGCACACGGTGCAGGTCTGCACGGACCACAAGAATCTGGAGCACTGGCGCACGGCTCAGTTCCTGAACCAGAGGCAGATACGTTGGGCGGAGTTCTTTGCTGACTTCAATTTCCGAATAGAGTACGTCCCAGGCGACACCAACATCATGGCGGATGCACTGTCCCGAAAACCGCAATACCTAGAAGAGGTGACGCCAGCGGCGGCCATGCACATCTTCGCACCGACGGCGTGGGCGTGTGCCTCAGCTACAGTAGACCTGGATGCGGTGCGACGTGCATTGCGGGACGACTCATTCGCGCAAGACAAGATGGCGGAACTGCTCAGAGGCACGGCTACCACGGACGAGTTCCAGGTGCGGGACGGCTTGCTCCTACGCAAAGGGGCGGTCTATGTACCAGGAGACGGCCTTCGCGCCAAGGTACTGCAACAGTTGCACGACGCACCCACGGCCGGTCACTTTGGCACAGAGAAAACGATGGAATTAGTCGCGAGAGACTTCTGGTGGCCCAGGCTGAGAGGGGAGGTCGCGGACTACGTCGCGAGGTGCGACACCTGCCAGAGGGCCAAGCCGGTACACAGACCACCGGCGGGACTGTTAGAACCGCTGCAAACGCCGTTTGAACCGTGGGAGAGGGTGGCCCTGGACTTTGTGACGGATTTACCCAGCTCGAGAGGCAAGACAGCTGTGCTGGTGGTGGTGGACTTGTTCACCAAGATGGCGCATTTCATTCCGTGTGCGAAGGTGGCCACGGCGGAACAAACCGCCAAACTGTTCATAGATCACGTGTTCAAAGTGCATGGCCTGCCACGGTCTATCCTGTCCGACCGCGGACGCCAGTTCATCTCGTCTTTCTGGCAGAAGCTGATGGGTTTTCTAAATGTCAAGGTCAATCTGGCATCAGCAAGACACCCGCAGACCAACGGGCAAGCAGAGAGGGTCAATGCCATCATGCAGCAGTACCTGAGATGCTATGCCAATCAACAGCCTGCGACGTGGGTGGATTACCTGCCGCTAGCCGAGTTCGCTTACAACAACACGAAGCACGTGTCCACAGGAGTGACGCCGTTCTTTGCCAACAATGGGAGGCATCCCAGAACCTTCCCGGGACTGGAGAGAGTGGGGGAAGGAGAACCACAGACGGCGGACGCGTTCGCGTCAGAGCTGCAGGCGGTCCACGATCAACTCAGACGGCAGCTGGAGCTAGCTAAGCACGCCTACAAGGTGCAAGCTGACAAGCACAGGCGGGTTGGCGAAGTGATCCAAGTGGGAGACTGGGTCTGGTTGGCAGCCCACGCAGTGCCGACCAGGTCACTTGCCAAGAAGAAGTTGGGGCACAAGCAGATCGGTCCGTACCAAGTCGAAGCGCAGATCAACCCGGTAGCCTTCCGACTGGCGCTGCCGGAGGGTTCCAGAATGCATCCGGTGTTCCACAGGTCGGTGCTCACTCCCTACAAGGCACCTCACAGGTTCCAGGAGCCAGGGACGGCGCCAAGTCCGCTCCGGGAACGGACGGAGACGCGGGGGGTGAAGCACCAGGACCACATCAACGAGGTCACGGAGATTTTGGACTCCAGATGGGGGGAAGAGGGAGTCGAATACCTCTTAGCCAGAGAGGGCACCCGGGCCAGCGCCAATAGCTGGGTACCAGACTACGCTTTGGAGGAACCCCTGCTCAAGGACGAGTTTCATGCCCTCTTCCCACACAAACCCATGCCAGCGAGCTTCTTCGACGACTGGTTGTTCACACCCACACTTTCTTCCAGCACGTTCCATGGATTCGACTCAGAAGGGGAACCCGCACGGAGCACCCGTTCCCCAGAAGGTTCACCGGCGGGTTCAGCATCAGGCAACTCGTATTGGTGGGACGATCGACCAGAGGAGCAATGGCGCAGGAAGTGGCTGGAGATGCCAGGTCGAGCGACCGACGCAGAGACTGACATGGACGTGTTCGGGGAGGACCTCGGGTTCGAGCACGGCGGTACAGAGATGGAAGAGCAACAAGTCAACGTCGACGACCGCGAGGGGGAAGACTCGGAGGTCTTCAGTTGGCGGCCACCCACGGGGAGCGACCTGTATCCAGCATTCCCTCCCATGATGATGGAGCACCCAGCACCCACACCTGACAGCGGGGAGGGGGGAAGGGGGGGCTTCGAGGGGGGGATGGATGTCAGGGGTTCAGAAGCAGAGACGCAGAGAAGGGTGGAAACAGAGAGCGAGGGGGAGGAAGCCGAAGGGAGAATGAGTGATGATGACGACCCGAGATCTCCAAGCCTAAGCAGTGAGTCAGAGGACTCCCAAAAGGGAGCCCCAGTGAGCAGAGCAAGGGGGGGATCCGGGGGGACACCCCAGGAGGAAGGGAACAGAGGAGATTCAGAGAGCAGCAGCTGGAAGTCGGGACCCACGCTCAAGACTGAGAGCAGCAGGGAGGAAGGCAGCCAGGCATCGGGTTCCGGAGGCCGTCAGCAGGAGGGAGGGCACGAGTCAGGGGTGGTCACGCCCTCCTCAGAGAGCGAGGCAACGGTCAAGAGGAAAGTAGAGAGTTGGGCGCGCGCGCCAAGTTCAAATGCAGCGGAAGCTGGAGCAGTAAGCAGCCCGGAGAGTGAGCCAGGTCCCAAAGCCCGCCGAAAGGAAGCGGAAGGATCAGGGGGGTCAGCGTCAGAGGAGAGTAGAAGGGAGGAGTCCCAGGGGGGCAGAAGGACCCAGAGACGTAGGGAGAGGCGAAGGAGGTGGAGCAAGGCTAGGGTATTAAGCTGGTGTGCAAGAGGCGGGGACTCAGATGGGTCTTCGCCGACCTAGGGCAGAAGGTGTAGAGCTGCACGCTGCAGTTCGGAAATGAAACCTGTAACTCAATAAAGACTCTTTTAAAGTGGACGCTGTGTGGCGTGGTCCTATGTGAGCTGGGACCTGGTAGCAGCTCTGACAATATTCAACTGCCAAATGATGTCTGTGTCACCCAGGAGATCACAACTGCAGAGATAAGAAAAGAAGAGTCGCTCTGTTGTCTGGAGAGGTCACTTCCTGGTTCATATGGAAAAGCCGTTTTTAACAGAGCCCAGCAATGGAAGCATGCAGCTGTATTGCGGCAGCACCGGGTGTTGAAATTTTGCACCCCTAACAATTCTGTGCCTGCAGGAACTGCCCCGTACCCCTCTATGCTACACCACTGTATGGATTGCAACCTCATAGAAGAATTCATCTGTGGGTGGAGCCAATGTTGCTGATCCTCCAGCCTTCAGTCAGTCCAAGCAAACCCTTATATGCTTTGGCAATGCTATGGCAGGACCCAAAAATGTCGGACACAACATTTGACTTCTCTTCTTCCGCTGTCATACAGGCTATAAACTGTCAGCAGTGCCCTTCTGCATTCTGTAAACTCAAGCAGGCATCCTCTACACAAAAGAATAAATGTTCACCAATTCAAGATCAGAAAGCAGCCTTAAGAAACCAGTATGGATTCATCTCAGGCCTAGCGGGTCACTGTGTTGCTGATCTTTAGGATGACATTCTGGAAAGAAGCAACTTGAAAAGGAAACTCCAGTGTGAATCAGCTGAATCCCAACTCATCAAATAAAATAAAAATTCCATTCTATTCATTGGTGTCAGGGTTACTTCCAGATCCTAGCTCACAGAGGATCACGCTAGCCAGCGATCGTTAAATAAAAGTCTTTATTGAGTTACAGTCTCCATTCTCGAGCTGCTGCGTGCAACCCTACGTCTTATGCTTAGATCGGCGTAGCTCCGTCTGAGTCTCCGCCCCTTGCACACCAACTTAATATCCTAGCCCTGCTCCACCTTTTCCGCCTGACAGTTCTCCTCTGGGTCCCTCTGCCCCCCTGGGTCTCTTCCTTCCGGGATTCTTCTGACGCTGACCCCCCTGACCCTCCTGTCTCCTTGCGCCGGGCTTTAGGACCTGGCTCCCTTTCTGGGCTGCCTACTGCGCCACCTTCCTGTGCATTTGAACTTGGCGCGTGCGCCCAACCTTCCACTTTCCGTCTAACCGTCACTTCGCTCCCCGATGAAGGTGTGGCCACTCCTGACTCGTGCCCTCCCTCCTGTTGCGAGCTGCCAGCGCTTGATCCCTGGCGCTCTTCCTCTTTCCTACTCTCTGGCGGTGACGCTGGTCCCGATCTCCAACTGCTCCCCTCTGAGTCCCCTCTGGCTCTATCTTCCTGGGGTGTCCCCCTAGTCTTCCCCCTTGCCCTGGCCACTGGTGCTCCTTTTTGTGAATCTTCTGATTCACTGGAAAGACTCGGAGATCTTGGGTCGTCGTCATCACTCATCCTTTCTTCTGCCTCCTCCCCCTCGCTCTCTGTTTCCTCCCTTGCCCTCGCCTCTGCTCCTGAACCCCTGACATCCATCCCCCCTCGAAGCCCCCTCTTCCCCCCTCCCCTCCTTCCGGTGCGGGAACTGGGTGCTGCAGTGTCAAGGGGACGAATGTCGGGTACAGTTCGCTTCCCGTGGCGGGCCTCCATCCGAAGTCTTCCGGTTCTTCCTCCCTGCTCTCGTCGACGACGGTCACCTCTGCTTCCATCTCTGTGCCGCCGTGCTCGAAACCCTGGTCGTCCCCGAAAACGTCCATGTCCGTCTCTCCCTCGCTTCCTTCTGGAGGCGTTGCTCGTCCTGGACCCTCCAGCCACTTTCTGCGCCACTGCTCCTCTGGTCGATCATCCCACCAATACGAGGGTTCTGAAGCAGATCCCGAGGGTGACCCCTCCGGGGAACGGGCGTCTCGTGTCGGTTCCTCATCCGAGTCGAACCCCCGGAACGTGCTGGCTGAAAGCGTGGGCGTGAAAAGCCAGTCGTCGAAAAAGTCCGCTGGCATTGGCCTATGGGGGAAGAGGGCATGAAACTCTTCCTTGAGCAGAGGTTCATCTAAAGCGTAGCCCGGCACCCAGCTGTTGGCACTGGCCGGGGTGCCCTCCTTAGCGAGAAGGTATTCTACCCCCTCTTCCCCCCATCTGGAGTCCAAAATCTCCGTGACTTCGTTGAGGCGCACCTCCTGTGCCACTCCCCGTTGTCTGGTTCCCTCTCGGAGCGGACTCGGCGCCGTTCCGGGTTCCTGAAATCTGTGCGGTGCCTTGTAGGGAGTGAGCACCGATCTGTGGAACACCGGATGCATTCTGGAACCCTCCGGAAGCGCCAGCCTGAAAGCCACCGGGTTGACCTGCTCTTCGACTTGGTAGGGCCCCAGTTGCTTATGCCCTAATTTCTTCTTGGCCAACGACCTGGCCGGCACTGCGTGGGCTGCTAACCAGACCCAGTCTCCCACATGGATCTCTTCGCCAACCCTTCTGTGTTTGTCTGCCTGCACCTTGTATGCGTGTTTGGCCAGCTCCAGGTGCCGCCGCAGCTGATCGTGGACCTCCTGCAACTCCGACGCGAACGCATCTGCTGTCTGCGGCTCCCCCTCCACCAGTCTTTCCAGTCCCGGGAAGGTTCTGGGGTGCCTCCCGTTGTTGGCGAAGAACGGCGTGACCCCCGTGGACACGTGCTTCGTGTTGTTGTAGGCGAACTCGGCGAGCGGCAGGTAATCCACCCACGTCGCCGGCTGTTGATTCGCATAGCATCTCAGGTACTGCTGCATGATGGCATTGACCCGCTCCGCTTGCCCGTTGGTCTGCGGGTGTCTCGCCGACGCCAGGTTGATCTTGACGTTTAGGAAGCCCATCAGCTTCTGCCAGAAATTCGAGATGAACTGCCGCCCGCGGTCGGACAGAATAGACCGTGGCAGCCCGTGAACCTTGAACACGTGGTCTATGAACAGTTTGGCGGTTTGTTCCGCCGTGGCCACCTTCGCACACGGGATGAAATGTGCCATCTTGGAGAACAAGTCCACCACCACCAGCACGGCCGTCTTGCCCCTCGAGCTGGGCAGATCCGTGACGAAGTCCAGGGCGACTCTCTCCCATGGCTCGACCGGAGTTTGCAGCGGTTCCAACAGTCCGGCCGGCGGTCTGTGCACTGGTTTGGCCCTCTGGCAGGTGTCGCACCTCGCCACGTAGTCCACGACTTCCCCTCTCATTCCGGGCCACCAGAAATCCCTGGCAACTAATTCCACCGTCTTCTCCTTGCCAAAGTGCCCGGCAGTGGGCGCGTCGTGCAGCTGATGCAGTACCTTGGCGCGAAGTTCGTCTCCCGGCACGTAGATGGCCCCTTTGCGGATGAGCAATCCATCTCTCAGCTGGAACCCGTCGGTCGCTGCCGTGCCCCTTTGCATCTCTGCCATCTTTGCTTGCGCGAAGGAGTCATTCTGCAACGCTCGTCGCACCGCCTCCAGGTCCACTGTCGCCGCAGCGCACGCCCACACTGTTGGTGAGAAGATGTGCATGGCGGCCGCTGGCGTGGCGTCCTCCAGATACTGCGGCTTACGGGAGAGCACGTCCGCCATGATGTTGGTGTCCCCCGGGACATACTCTATTCGGAAATCGAAGTTCGCAAAGAACTCAGCCCAACGTATCTGCCTCTGGTTCAGGAACTGTGCCGTGCGCCAGTGCTCCAGATTCTTGTGGTCCGTGCAGACCTGCACCGTGTGCTTGGCTCCAATCAGGAAGTGCCTCCATGCTTTGAACGCTGCATGAATAGCCAGCAACTCCCTGTCCCAGATGGTGTAGTTCTGTTCGGACTTGCTGAGCTTCCTGGAGTAAAACGCTCCCGGCCTCCAAACCCCCTTCGGGTCCTTCTGCAGCAGGACTGCTCCGACGGCCCTGTCCGAGGCGTCTGTTTCAACTCTCATCGGCCTGCTGGGGTCGACATGAAGTAGCTGTTCTTCCGACGCGAAAAGACGCTTGAGCGCCTGAAAGGACTGCTCCGCCTGTGCTGTCCAGATGAACTTCTTTTTCTTGGAACTGAGCGTGTCCGTGATGGCCGCTGTTTGCATAGCGAAGCCTTTGATGAACTTGCGATAGAAGTTCGCGAAGCCGACAAACCGTTGGACCTCCTTCCGGTTGCGTGGGCTTTTCCAATCCAACACCGCTCGAACCTTGGCGCTGTCCATGGCGAGCCCCTTGTCAGACAACTTGTAGCCCAGGAAATCCACCTCCGTCACGTCGAATTGGCACTTCTCCAGCTTGGCGTAAAGCCTATGTTGCTGTAGCCGGCTCAGCACTTCCCTGACGTGTCTGTCATGCTCCTGCTGCGATTCCGAAAAGATCAGGATGTCATCCAAGAAACAGACACACGTTTTGTAGAGGAGCCCCGCCAACACGTGATGCATGAAAGCTTGAAAAACGTGGGAGCCATTTTGCAATCCAAAAGGCATAACCCTATATTCGTAGGTGCCCAGGGGCGTGAACATGGCTGTCTTCCACTCATCTCCTTCCCGCATGCGAATGAGGTTGTACGCCCCTCGCAGGTCCAACTTGGTGAACACGCTGCCCTTGCGTACTTTTGCGAGGAGGTCGTCGATTCGGGGCATGGGGAAGTCCGATGGCTTGGTGACACTGTTCAAAATGCGGTAGTCCACTACGAGTCTTTTTTGGGGCGTGTCTCGCTTCTTCACAAAGAATACAGGACTGCCCCCCGCTGCCTGGGACTCTCGGATGAAACCGCGCTCCAAATTATGATCTATGAACTCTTTGAGTTCCTGCAGTTCGTCTTCAGACATGGAATACAGCTTCCCTTTGGGCAGCGCCGCCCCCGGCAGCAGGTCAATTTTGCAGTCATATGGTCTGTGGGGGGGTAGCTTGTCTGCCTCCTTCTCGCAGAAAACCTCCAAAAATTCTGCGTACTTGTGGGGAATCGCTTGCAGCGTGCCTAGCAGCAGCGGTGACTCCTCTTGCTCCCCTTCCTGCTGGGGCATGATGCAGTGTTCAGCACAAAAGGAAGAGCCGAAGGTCAGCTGCCTCTGGTACCAAGCCAGCGTCGGGCTGTGCTTGTCCAGCCAACTCATGCCCAATACAATAGGCGTGTCCGAGAGTTGAGTGACGTTGAAGCTGATGATTTCCCTGTGATTTCCAAGCCGCAGCACCATAGGTGGCGTCTGCTTCACCACTTAGAATCATAGAATCATAGAATCATAGAATCATAGAGTTGGAAGAGACCACAAGGGCCATCGAGTCCAACCCCCTGCCAAGCAGGAAACACCATCAGAGCACTCCTGACATATGGTTGTCAAGCCTCTGCTTAAAGACCTCCAAAGTAGGAGACTCCACCACACTCCTTGGCAGCAAATTCCACTGTCGAACAGCTCTTACTGTCAGGAAGTTCTTCCTAATGTTTAGGTGGAATCTTCTTTCTTGTAGTTTGGATCCATTGCTCCGTGTCCGCTTCTCCGGAGCAGCAGAAAACAACCTTTCTCCCTCCTCTATGTGACATCCTTTTATATATTTGAACATGGCTATCATATCACCCCTTAACCTCCTCTTCTCCAGGCTAAACATGCCCAGCTCCCTTAGCCGCTCCTCATAAGGCATCGTTTCCAGGCCTTTGACCATTTTGGTTGCCCTCCTCTGGACACGTTCCAGTTTGTCAGTGTCCTTCTTGAATTGTGGTGCCCAGAACTGGACACAGTACTCCAGGTGTGGTCTGACCAGAGCAGAATACAGTGGCACTATTACTTCCCTTGATCTAGATGCTATACTCCTATTGATGCAGCCCAGAATTGCATTGGCTTTTTTAGCTGCCGCGTCACACTGTTGGCTCATGTCAAGTTTGTGGTCAACCAAGACTCCTAGATCCTTTTCACATGTACTGCTCTCAAGCCAGGTGTCACCCATCTTGTATTTGTGCCTCTCATTTTTTTTGCCCAAGTGCAATACTTTACATTTCTCCCTGTTAAAATTCATCTTGTTTATTTTTGCCCAGTTCTCTAATCTGTTAAGGTCGTTTTGAAGTGTGATCCTGTCCTCTGGGGTGTTAGCCACCCCTCCCAGTTTGGTGTCATCTGCAAATTTGATCAGGATGCCCTTGAGTCCATCATCCAAGTCGTTGATAAAGACCCCACTAGTCACTCTTCTCCAGGATGAAGAGGAACCATTGATGAGCACCCTTTGGGTTCGGTCAGTCAGCCAGTTACAAATCCACTGAGTGGTAGCATAGTCAAGACCGCATTTTACCAGCTTCTTTACAAGAATATCATGGGGCACCTTGTCAAATGCCTTGCTGAAATCAAGGTAGGCTACATCCACTGCGTTCCCTTCATCTACCAGGCTTGTAATTCTGTCAAAAAACGAGATCAGGTTAGTCTGACATGACTTATTTTTCAGAAATCCATGCTGACTATTGGTGATCACAGCATTCCTTTCTAGGTGCTCACAGACTGTTTGCTTAATGATCTGCTCCAGAATCTTCCCTGCTATTGATGTCAGACTGACTGGGCGGTAATTATTTGGGTCCTCTCTTTTCCCCTTTTTGAAAATAGGGACAACATTTGCCCTCCTCCAGTCTGCCGGGACTTCGCCTGTTCTCCAGGAATTCTCAAAGATGACTGCCAGTGGTTCTGAGATCACATCTGCCAGTTCTTTTAATACTCTTGGATGCAGTTCATCTGGCCCTGGAGACTTGAATACATCTAAACTAGCCAAATATTCTTGTACTATCTCCTTAGTTATTCTGGGCTGTGTTTCCTTTGCTGAATCATTTGCTCCAAATTCTTCAGGTCGGGCATTGTTTTCTTTATCGGAGAAGACTGAGGCAAAGAAGGCATTGAGTAGTTCAGCCCTTTCTGTGTCCCCTGTTTGCATTTCACCATCTTCTCCTCTGAGTGACCCCATTGTTTCTTTGTTCTTCCTTTTGCTACGAACATACCCATAAAAGCCTTTTTTGTTGCTTTTAACCTCTCTAGCAAGCCTGAGTTCATTCTGTGCTTTAGCTTTTCTGACTTTGTGTCTACACGTGCTGGCTATTTGTTTGAATTCCTCTTTGGTGGTTTCCCCCCTTTTCCATTTTTTGTACACATCCTTTTTTAATCTCAATTCAGTTCTTTAGATAGCCACCCTGGCTTCTTTAGGCACCTTCCATGTTTCCGTCTCATTGGTATTGCCTGACGTTGTGCTTTTACTATCTCCCTCTTAACAAACTCCCAGCCATCATGAACTCCCTTTCCTTTTAGTATTGTTGTCCATGGGATCTCACCCAGCACTTCCCTAAGTTTTATGAAGTCGGCTTTCTTAAAGTCAAGAAATTGAGTCCTAGTATGCTTGGCTGCTCCTTTCCGCTGTATAGTAAACTTCAGAAGAGCATGATCACTCGCGCCTAATGATCCTTCCACTTCTACCCCACTAATCAGGTCATCAACATTGGTTAGGACCAGATCTAAAATGGCTGTTCCTCTTGTTGCTTCTCCCACTTTCTGGACAATGAAGTTGTCTGCAAGGCCAGTGAGGAATCTGTTTGACCTTATGCTCTTGGCTGAGTTTGACGTCCAACAAATATCCGGGTAATTGAAGTCCCCCATTACTACTATCTCCCTTCCTTTTGCATGCTTGGCCATCTGTTCCAGGAAGGCATCATCTATGTCCTCCGTTTGGCTTGGGGATCTATAGTAAACTCCCACAATGAGGTCTCTGTTATTCTTCTCTCCCTTAATTTTGATCCAAATGCTCTCACTTTGGCTTTGAGGATCTAAATCTTGGATCTCTTCACAGGTATACACATCCCTGACATATAACGCCACTCCTCCTCCTTTCTTGTCTGGTCTGTTTCTCTGAAATAGATTGTATCCCCCCATTATTACATTCCAATCGTGGGACTTATCCCACCAGGTTTCAGTGATGCCTATTATGTCATATTTAGTTTGCTGTACCAAGAGCTCAAGCTCATCTTGTTTATTTCCCATGCTTTGCGCATTAGTGTACAGACATTGAAGTCCATTAATCATTCCCCCGTGTCTCTTATTTAAGTATTTTTTCCTCCCACCACTAGGTCCGCGTGCTGTTTGCTCCATTTGGTCTATGACATTTGGATGATCATCTTCATTAATTGATAGACCCCTACCTTCAGGAGCACTGTCTCCCTCCCCCACATTAGTCAGTTTAAAGCCCTCCTGATGAGGTTTCTGAGATTTTTGGCAAAAACTTTTCTCCCAACCGTTGTGAGGTGCAGCCCATCACTTGCCAGAAGTCCATCTTCAAGAAACTGCAGTCCGTGATCTAAGAATCCAAACCGTTCCTGTTTACACCATTTGCGAAGCCAGCTGTTCACTTCCACTATTTTCCCCTCTCTCCCTGGGCCACGTCGTTCAACTGGGAGGACAGACGAGATGACAATTTGTGCATTTAGTTGCTTCAATTTCCTGCCGAGAGCCTCGTAGTCTCTTTTGATCTTCTGGAGGCTATTGCTTGCAGTGTCATTGGTTCCCACATGAACCAAGAGGAAGGGGTATTTGTCAGTGGGTTTTATGATTCCTTGCAGTCGTTCAGTTACATCTTGGATCTTAGCCCCGGGGAGACAGCACACTTCCCGAGACATCTTGTCAGGCCCACAGATCACTGCTTCTGTTCCCCTCAGTAGGGAATCCCCTATCACCACTACACGCCTCCTCTTGGGTTTGGTCGGGGTTCTTCCGTGAGCTGTCCGTTCCAAGGTCGCCTGCACATTCCCTGAGGACTGACTTTGCTGCTCGTCTTCATATACCTGATCGACTGTAATGAGGGAGAGATCCTCAAATGGAGTCTGCTCTTCGTCTTCCATGCTAGGGGAGAGGACCTCAAAGCGATTGTGTATTTCTAAGCAATCAGAGTGAACCCTGGGCCTCCTACTTCTTTGAGTCACGTTTTTCCATATATCTGGCTCCTGTGTTGGTGAACTAGACTCCTTCTCAGGGGAGTCCCCTGTCTCCTCCTTGGTGGAGACGGTGTGCTCTGTTGCTTCCAAGAAGAGCTCCAGCTCTCTAATTCTTTGGAGCGTAGCTACACGTTCCTCCAGTTGCTGGACTTTGTCTTTTAAGAGGGCAATCAACATGCAATTGCTGCAGGTAAAGCTGCCTGCAACCTTTGGCAAGATGGCAAACATTGCGCAGGAATCGCAGGCGACTGCAGCTGTTCCCTCCCCTTCCATCTTGAGATCGTGTCGTTGGGGTTGGCTACAGAGGTCCTCCATCATAAAAAGCTTGAAGACAGGACAAATAACTTCCCCCCCACAAAAAAACACCTAGATCTCCCCCAACAAACGTTTGAGGCTAGCTCCCCTAAATCTAAAAGATGGATCTAACTGCGCGCGCCGCTGCCCTGCAAACTCTGACAGCTCCCTGCCATCCACCGTGACAACCTGCAGGGGTAGCGTGGCAGGCAGCAACTGTATAGCGTGCCGGTCGACAAAGTCCTGCCCTATGAAGTCCGCATTGCTTCCCGAGTCGACGGTGATTGGCACGTCCATGGTGATTCCATTGGGTAGCTGGAGCGATGCGGTGAGCCTCACTACTGGCTTGGGCGGGAGGGGGTCCATGGGCGGTAAACTCTCTGGGGACTGCTTCACTGACACGTCTGGCTGGGCCCCAGTGCCTCTTCCTCCAGCCAGACATCGTCGTTTCCCTGCTGTGGTTCTCCGTGCTGCGTTGCTGCAGTCACCATTGCTGAGGCTGCAGTGTGCTTGTGGAGCCTCCGGGGACACTCTTTCGCCATATGCCCTGGATCCTCGCAGATATAACACTTCCTGTTCTCTCTAGGAGGCTTCGCTTTCACTGCTGCCGATGCTAGGGCTCTGGCTGCTGACTGAGCCCTTGCACTCCCAACCTCCATCGGTTCCACCCCTCCCCCTGTTGGAGGCGTGGATTGCGCACGCGCTGCTTCTCTGGGAAGGAAGGAGGAGCCCCTGGCTGGTTCGCGCCCGCTACGCCCTTCGTCCCTGCTCCACGGACGTTCTTCCAGCCGCACCCCCACCGCCAGCGCCCTCTGAACGATCTCCTGCGTGGTCCGGGGTCTCTCCCCCCTCGCAATCTCATCTTTAACCGAGTTGTGCAAGCCCTCCCAAAAAAGGTCTCTGACAGGAGCCGAATCTCTGTCCCATTCCAGGGCACTGACCAAAGCGAAAAAGCGGGCATGATACTGCCTTACGCTGGCCCTCCCTTGCCTTAGTCCATGCACCTCCTTTCAGGCAAGATCCACGTCAATGCTTGATAAAAAACAGCCATCCATCGCTTTAATAAAGGCGTCCGCATTTTGGAGCGCAGGATCCTTATCTCTCCACAAATTGCGCAGCCATGCTTTTGCGTCTCCATGCAAATGGGACATGATGAACCCCACTTTCTCTTGTTCATCTCTAAAGTCTTTGTGCAGTAGTTGCAGTGCACACATTACGTCTGCTCTAAAGTTGGGGTACTGTTGCAAATTCCCATCGAAGTGCGAGACTAGACCGCCTGTGCGTCTCCCCAACCCAATCCCCTCTGATTTGGGTGTCTGTTGCCCTTGCTTCGTAAGCACGTCCAACCTGACCTGGAGATCCCTGTAGGCGGCAGCTGCTTCCTCCTCTCTCTTCCTGGACGCCAGCGCCTCGGCATTCAGTCGTGAAACTGCTTCTCTGAGTTCCGTTATTTGCTGTTCGGCCGTCATATTGTCTGCCGTTTGTGAGCTCTCTTGTAGGCACCCGCTTTCCCTCCTCTCCGCGAGGCCGTGGATGCCCACAATTTGATGGGACGGAGCTTACTGTCAGGGTTACTTCCAGATCCTAGCTCACAGAGGATCACGCTAGCCAGCGATCGTTAAATAAAAGTCTTTATTGAGTTACAGTCTCCATTCTCGAGCTGCTGCGTGCAACTCTACGTCTTATGCTTAGATCGGCGTAGCTCCGTCTGAGTCTCCGCCCCTTGCGCACCAACTTAATATCCTAGCCCTGCTCCACCTTTTCCGCCTGACAGTTCTCCTCTGGGTCCCTCTGCCCCCCTGGGTCTCTTCCTTCCGGGATTCTTCTGACGCTGACCCCCCTGACCCTCCTGTCTCCTTGCGCCGGGCTTTAGGACCTGGCTCCCTTTCTGGGCTGCCTACTGCGCCACCTTCCTGTGCATTTGAACTTGGCGCGTGCGCCCAACCTTCCACTTTCCGTCTAACCGTCACTTCGCTCCCCGATGAAGGTGTGGCCACTCCTGACTCGTGCCCTCCCTCCTGTTGCGAGCTGCCAGCGCTTGATCCCTGGCGCTCTTCCTCTTTCCTACTCTCTGGCGGTGACGCTGGTCCCGATCTCCAACTGCTCCCCTCTGAGTCCCCTCTGGCTCTATCTTCCTGGGGTGTCCCCCTAGTCTCCCCCCTTGCCCTGGCCACTGGTGCTCCTTTTTGTGAATCTTCTGATTCACTGGAAAGACTCGGAGATCTTGGGTCGTCGTCATCACTCATCCTTTCTTCTGCCTCCTCCCCCTCGCTCTCTGTTTCCTCTCTTGCCCTCGCCTCTGCTCCTGAACCCCTGACAATTGGTGTCCGAACCAAGACAATGGTTTCTCTGTCTCATTGCAGGCATTTATTGACTCAGCAATGCTCATTTCTGTTATCACCAATCCACTGCTGTGAAAGGTCATTTTTGCATGTGTTTAAGTTCTAAGTTGATTGTCAAAGACTGTGCTTTTTGACTATTGTGCCCTTTAACTTTCCCTTTACACACACACACAGAGAGAGAGAGAGAGAGAGAGAGAGAGAGAGAGGTGACAACTAAACATCACACTCTATGCATCCGATGGTGCATCACAAAAGATTATCCCATTATAAAATCTATTGGAATCTCAGGTGCCAAGAAGACTGTTTTTTCCGTTCAAAATGTGGTCCCTGGTCAGTTGCCTGCCAGGAGATTGAATAAAATGAGAAGTTTTCCTCTGCCAACTGGGAGATCTGTTAGATCAGTGGTAGCTAAAGCGTGTCCTCCAGAAACTGCTGAACTCCAGCTCCCCTCAGCCCCAGCCAGCAAGGCCAATGGTCAGAGCTGATGGGATTTGTGGGCCAATATTTGGAGGGTACCACATTGGCTATTCATACATCAATAAGATTTAAAATTCTGCCACATCCTTTTAAGCTGTTGCCAATCAGAATAGGCAACCCTGACCAAAACAGACCAATGATCTGACTCAAGACAAGGCAGGCCCCTATTCCAGACTTGCATTGTACAATTTTTCCTAGTCTATTCATTTTTCGTACACATTGCTTGGCCGCACAACTGAATTTCAATAATCAGAGAAGTGCTAATTTCAAAGATGTTCCCATTCCCGTGTTGTTTCAGAAAACAGCAAATGAGGCAGGTTCACCTTTAAAAGTGAACCGGAACAAATTTCCCGCTCCCTCATCCCTACTTGGGGACCAGCTCCGTAGAATTCAGCAATTCTTATTTCTGAGTAGACATCCATAGAATCCCACGCTTACCTGCAAGAGGCACCCATCATTCCTAGTGCAATACTGCCACCTTCTGGAGATTCTGTATGAATTACAAGACCCACATGCAGTAACTTTGGAGAGTGATGCACATGGGGTTTCATGCATGTTTCAGGTTTTAATCACAAGCTTTGAAGAGGCTTTTGTGCATTTGTGGGGAGGGGAGGCTTTATCCATCCATTCAGCAAAGCAGCGGGGGGGGGTGTCATCTCCAGAGTCTGATTAATCCAGCAGCTTTAAAATGTTATAACTCCTCTCTCTGGGTAGCGAAACTGTTATGGATAGGGAATCATGAGGGAATATGCAAACTCAGTGGGATATGGGGGGAAGTATTTCTCCTAGGAACACATACCATTCCCATCACAGCTGTTTTCACAAATGTTATTAGACTTTAGTTAATTAGATTAAGAGAGAGAGGGAGGGAGGGGGAGAGAGAGAGAGAGAGAGAGAGAGAGAGAGAGAGAGAGAATGAATGAAAAGAGGGAAATGCTACGATTGCTGTAATTTTAGTCAGCACATTAATCAACCAGAGTTTTGGTTTACTCATTGACTGGAGCCCATTTTAATTAGTGGGGCTGAGCTTTCAGGGCACATTCATATGTTTCTGAAGCAATCTCAGTTTGAAAGTTTTAAAACAGTGATTCCCAAATATTTCCAGGGCCACCGCTTGGCCTATCGCTCAACATCCCAAAATCCAAAGTGCTGCACCAACAAGCACAAAACAACCCCTCTGCAGCGCCACAAATCCAAATCAATGGTGTAACGTTGGAAAATATTGATCACTTCTCCTACCTGGGCAGTTATCTTTTCACAAAGTCCGACATTGATGCCAAAATCTAGCATCGCCTGAGCTCTGCAAGTGCAGCTTTCACCCGATTGAAGTGCAGAGTGTTTGAGGACTGGGACATTTGCAAGGAAACCAAAATGCTTGTTTACAAAGCTATTGTACTACCGACCTTACTGTATGCTTGTGAAACATGGATCACTTATAAACACCATCTCCAACTCCTCAAAAGATTCCATCAGCGGTGTCTCTAAAAAATTTTACACGTCACTTGGGAAGACAGGCGAACTAATGCCAGTGTACTGAAAGAAGCAAAGATCACCAGTGTTGAAGCAATGATTCTTCAACATCAACTTCGTTGAATTGGTCATGTTGTGTGGATGCCTGATTATCGTCTTCCAAAGCAACTGCTCTATTCCAAACTTAAAAATGGAAAGTGTAATGCTAGTGGTCAACAAAACAGGTTTAAAGATTCTCTCAAGGCAAATCTAAAGAAATGTAGTATAAAGACTGACAGCAGGGAAACACTGGCCTGCGAGTGCTTCAGTTGGAGAACAGCCTTTACCAAAGGTGTCATGGGCTTTGAAGATGCTCAGACTCGGGATGAAAAGGAGAAATGTGCACATTTAGCAAACCCTCACCATGATCAACTCCTGCCCAGAAACCCATGTCCCCACTGTGAAAGGACTTGTAGATCCAGAATTGGCTTCCACAGTCGCTTACAGGCTCGCTGTTAAAACCATGTTCATGGAAGACAATCTTACTTGGCTACGAGTGATTGCTAAAGAAGAAGAAGAAGAAGAAATAGCATTATTCAGAATAGCAGTTTGCACAACCCACTATGGAAGATAATAACACAACAAAATTCAATATAGTAGCAAATAATTGCACATTTATGCAAAATCGAATTAAAACCATTTAGTTGACAAAATGGATGAACTTGATACAGGGATACCTGACAGTTCTTTAGCTATTTGAAAACTGCTATCCTATCTCCTCTGGTTTCTAATCAGCAGAGAGACCTGGAAGGGCTGTAGCTCAGGGGATGTACACCTGCCTTGCACACAGAAGGTCCCAGGTTCAAAACCTGGCATCTCTAAATAGGGCTGGGAGAGGACCCAGTCTGACATTGTGACAGCCCCTGCACATCAATGCCAGCAATATTGACCTAGATGTACAATCGGAATTGGGACTTCTAAAGTCAATGGTTTCTGTATAGAAAGCATGGTGAGAAGGAAGGGCTGGCTCCACCATAAACCAGAGCTCAGGTGCTCAAGTGTATAAAGGATCAGCGGCGTAGTGTGGGTTGTCAGCACCCGGGGCAAGGCAAGTAATTTGCGCCCCCTAACCCCTAACCTGCCGCCGCCGCTGCCAGCTTCTTCTTGCTGCTGCCTGATCTGGTCTGGTGTGGTTCTCTCCCATGCTCAGCGCTGTGCTGGGCGGCCGCTGCACTGTCCCTCCCCCAGATAGTCCCTCGCTCTCTCTCCACACCGCATGCCTGGCACACACACCCTCCACAGTGGGCGGCGACCCGGCGGCTCGGATCGGATTCGCACAGCCAGCACTGCAGTGAGAGAGAGTGAGTGAGCCAGGTAGGGGCAGAGAGCTGAGAGTGTGAGCGCCCCCCCCCTCAGATGTTGCGCCCATTGAGGCCGCCCCCCCCCTGCACCCCCCACGCAACGCCACTGTAAAGGATCCTTTGCCAACCTCATGCCTTCAAGATGTTTTGGAGTACAATACCTATCAGCCCCAGCCAGAACAGCTGTCAGGAGGGCATGAGATTGGCCGAGTGTGCTTCATAGTACCTTGGCTCTCAAACTTAATCCATTGCGGAAGCCCATTCCAAAACCAAAGCATTCAAAGGCGCACTTTCCCATAGAAAGTAATGCAAAATGGATTAATCCATTCCAGACTTTTAAAAACAACCCCTAAAACAGCAATTTAACATGTGATGTGACCATTGATCCATAAAATGAAAACAATAATCAATGTACTGTACTATAAAATAAAGAAGACAGTATTGTAGATGATAAATATTATTATTATTTTTTCTTACCTGCACTGATAGTCATTGTTTGGATGGGGGGATTTTGTCCATTTCTGCAGTCACACAATCAATCAGTCAGTAGCCAAACTGGGCTCCACACAGTCACAAAACAAATTAACCGAAAAAGCCTCAAAAACAAAAACGCAAAATAAATAGCAAAAACAAAAGCGCCAAACTTAATCTGTTCCAGAAGTCCGTTTGACTTCTGAAATGTTTGAAAACCAAGGCGCAGCTTCTGATTGGTGCAGGCAGAAACAATAGCCAACAGCCTATTGATCTGCTTCCGAAAAACGTTCAAAAACCACAACACTTACTTCCCGGTTTTCAGCGTTTGGGAACCAAGGTGCCACTGTAGAGAGATGCTATGCCAAGGCCGAAAAGAGTCGATTTGTGGATGAGTTGCAAGGGCTACTCACCCAGGCAGCTAAATGAAACTTCCATGTACAGAGACAGTATACCTCCAAGTACCAAAGGTTAGGAAAAGGCTGACACCATAAACCATCTCGATTTGAGGATTGGAAGAACGGAAAAATTCACACAGGATTAATATTGGTGTTTATCGGCTTAAGGATACTATCAGAAGAGATCATAAAGAAAAAAGAGAAAATATATGAACAAGATGTGATGTGGAAACAGCAAGATAAGACTGGATAGAATTATGAACTCTGTTTGGACTGATTTGGTCTGATTTGGACATTAATGCAGTAGCAAGAAGATGATCAGAATCCCCCTTCGGATCTTGAAATATGGGTGCCCCCAACAAAATTTAAAATTCGGCTTTGTAATTCGGAACTTATGTGATGTGATTTAATTTGATTTGATTGGCCGGTTAATAAAAATTATTTTTTTAAAAAAACGGAAAAGACTGACACTTTTGGTTGGTGCTGACCTTTAAAGCCCTAAACGGCCTCGGTCCAGTATATCTGAAGGAGCATCTCCACCCCCCTCGTTCTGCCTGGACACTGAGGTCCAGCACCGAGGGCCTTCTGGCGGTTCCCTCACTGCGAGAAGCCAAGTTACAGGGAACCAGGCAGAGGGCCTTCTCGGTAGTGGTGCCCTCCCTGTGGAACGCCCTCCCACCAGATGTCAAAGAGAACAACAACTACCAGACTTTTAGAAGACATCTGAAGGCAGCCCTGTTCAGGGAAGCTTTTAATGTTTGATGTATCACAATATTTTAATATTCTTTTGGAAGCCGCCCAGAATTATTATTAAATAAAAAATTATTATTATTATTATTATTATTATTATTATTATTATTATTATTATTATTATTATGTGTCTTACTACTCTAGTGAGTGCTCAGAGGAATCGGGCTGGCCAAGGGTGCAAATGGATGGCTTTTGCTTTCAATCTTCTTACATTGTCCCCTTAGCTATGCAATACAGATTTGGAGAGTCCCTTGAAAATGGTTTCTAGAGTCAAACAGGGTTCAAGGAGTTCATATTGGATGGTAATTTTGCTTATTTCCTGAAAAACTTTTATTCAGAATGGGCTTCCCTTGCTGGAGGAAGACCACGTATTTTCCCTGCAGCCTCCCCAGTAATTTGGAGAAGGTGGATTATTTATCCTGCTAAAAGGTTGTGGGCTTAGGTGCCAAAGAGAAATTATTTTTAATGGATTTCCCCTGTCTTTTACTGAAACAGGTTTAAAAGGCTACTTCGTTCCATGCCCTTCTCCATCTGTCTCAAGATTTCTATTTGCAGATCATGTTCCCATATTCTTTTTCAACGCTACCTGTGTCCCAGAGGTTTTATCTATAATTATTTCATAGATGTCCGAGCGATAACCTTTGCTGTTAGTGCCTGTTTTGACTATAAAGTTCTCAAACATTTTGAGAAGCCTCATTCAGTTGTTTCCACATTTTTTGGACTCCTGGACCACTTGAAAACATAGCTGTCAACTTTTCCCTTTTCTTGCGAGGAATCCTATTCGGAATAAGGGAATTTCCCTTTTAAAAAGGGAAAAGTTGACAGCTATGCTTGAAAATTGCTGAAGGTCTTGGTCAGAGATTTTTCTGCTTGTAGTAGTGTATCATGCTGTATGCTGTATGGTTTTAAATTGCAATTTTATTACTTCATTTATTTCCATAGAATTCAAAGTGGAACACAATAAATTAAGGTATGCGAAATAAAATAAAAATAAAAATGCAATAAAATGTTTTTCAAATGCAGCATGCCTTGAAACTGGAACTGTTAAAAAATGTCGGGCGACACCATCTCCACAACTGGCACTCTTCCGATTATTTACAGAGGATGATGCCATTGTGTATAGCAAGGAATTAGTTGGACATTTTCTCGTTGCAACACAATTCAGAATTGCAAAATTTCAGAGGGCCTCAGGCAGGGCCCAATCTAGACTATTGGAATGAGAAGGTATAGGGGACATTGTGTTGCTTGAAAAACTGACGTTCAGGTTGAGAGTTCTTAGAAGTAAAAAAAGATAAATTAATTTTGATATGGTATGATTTTGTGACATACATGGGCAGTCTCCATCTCTGGGCTTTAAATGGAATTGGATTATTTTGGTTCTGGAACTGTTCACACCTCCTTTATAGCGTTCCTCATTTGTTACCCTTCTATCCTGAGATGGGAAAATGGGAAAACTTTTTTAAAAAACACGGTTCAGATGGTCACCTAATGTTCCCACCTGAGTGGATCCCTTATTTATAATGTGCCTGTCCAGAAAGTTAATGCAAATTTTATCTGTTGTAACTAGATTTTCTATTCCTTTTGATAAACTTTATACTAAAATGTTTTATATTTTCCCATATGTTAAAAATCTATTATTATTATTATTATTATTATTATTATTATTATTATTATTAAAAACATTTTAAAACCAACATGAATGTTTAATGCAACAGATGTGCTACCTCCCATCTTCAAATCCACAGACATGCCACGGACCACCTGAATGAAGTATGTCTGCAGACCACATTTTACGAACCCCTGATCTAGTTGCTTGGCTAAGTCATTCAGGCATTGAAAAAACTGGTAGATTTGCAACCTTGAATACCCAACATCTGTTCGTTGCACCACTATTTGAGTACCAGGCTTGGGTCTATAACCTACATAAAAGCCTTTTAGATGGCATAAGCCAATCCTTCCCCAAATTTTAAATAAAACAAATTTGTTGTTTTCAAAGAAAAATGGTTTGGGGGGTGGGATGTGTCCGTGGTGGTGGGACTGAGGAAGTAATTTTTTACTCCATTTTTCCCTGACACTTAAAATATTTTTTATAAGGATTGGCAGTGGTTCCTTCCTTCCTTCCTTTCTTTTTTGGGCCAAGTGTAATATAGGAAGCTTGTAGCCAGAATTGCTAACCATATTTTATTTCCATCACCTTGCAAAACTAGATTAGATACCGCGTGGTAACAACGTTGGGTAATTTTGTATGCCTAAACCACCCTTTCGAGTCTCTAAATAAAACATTTTTGTATTGCCATGTTCTTTTTCATTTTTTTCCAATTTTATGTTGAGTTTACCACATTTCTTTTTTCCTTTTTCTTTTTTAAAACTCATCATGAAAATGTTTCAGTGCTTTAGAGCACATTGCTTCTAACAGGCACAGTTTTGCATACAATTTCCCCTAATACATGTGTTTGCATATTATTTTCACTAGCATATGCAATTTGACGCATACTTTGCCCCAATACATGCATTTTTGTAAAAAACACATTTTGCTCAGGGAACAGCACGGCAAAATCGAGAAAAAGACTTGGAAAGATGACGGTGTTCCGGAAAGTGTGGATTAGGTAGATTTGCAGTGAGATGTGAATGAAACTGAATTTCTCCGCTCTCCTTTGTTCTTGTGAATTTAGCAGCAGTCTAAGGACAGAACTGCACATCACAGGTGTCAGGGAACTGACATCGGAGGAAAGGGAAGTGGTAAGGCTCCCAGAGACTGGGAGAGAGTCAACAGCCAAAGCAGGGACCAGCAGGGGGAGCGCGGGGTCTCTGGAGGAGGATCTCAGTAATGCTGAGAGAGACGCAGCAGCCCAGGCAGGAAGCAGCAGGGGAGAGAAAGGGGTGAGAGACACTTCGAGCGAAAATAGCGGGGAGGTGTCAGAAGCAACTGCAGGGAGACCCATGCTGCGCCGGAAGCTGCCACGTCGTGAGTCCAGGAGACGCGTTTCCGTTAAGGAACTTCTTTGCTGGAAGCGCTTCCGCAGACAGCCACTGTCAGACTCTACTAGTGACTAGAGCAGACATGTCTGAGGAGCTCTGTCACACACAGAGGTTTGTGGGGTCGCACAAACTCTGAAGGGGCACAATTTTAAGCACAAGCAGCTAACCATCCCCTGACAGCAGTCTGACAGTCTCTGTACGCTGCCTGTGCAGGAGAAAGCATCATGAGCAACCCAGTCGGAACCGGAGACGCAGGGGTTGGAGCTGGTCCAAGCTTGGAAGAAAGGTATCAAGCTCTGGAGGTCCAACTTGCGCTGCAGACGGCGAGGCTCGAGGAGAGAAGGGCTCAGGATGCTGACAAAAAGGGGAGAACCACTCAGTTCCCCAGAAAGGTACCAGGATTGGTGCAGAAGTTTGGGGGGGACCCCAAGGATTATCATGCCTTTAGGACTGAGATGCAATATGCTCTGAATGTGCAGTTTGATGAGTTCCCTGATGAGGAATTGCGAGTTGCGTTCGTAATTGGGCATCTTGAGAAGGGGGCGCGGGACTGGGTTCGACCCCTGATGGCAACGCACAACGATATCCTAAAGGACACTATGAAATTCTTTCGTGCAATGGATATCATGTTTTCCAGCGATATTGAGGAAGGGGCGGTACGCAGACAGCTAATGGCTTGCAAGCAGGGAAGCAGATCTGTCCGTGAGTACTGGACTGAATTTACCATACTGATTCACAGATTGGGGTGGGATTTATCGGCGGCACCCATTCAGATGCTATTTGAAGAAGGTCTTTCTTCAGCTGTGAAAGACGAGCTGGCCAGGAGCCCCAGGGCGGGGTCTATGGATCAGCTGACCAAATCTGCGCTGACCATTGGAGCGCGCCAGGAGGCAAGAGCCTTGGAGAGGCGGGAAGGGAGAGGGGAACGTTGGAAGGAGTTACGCATTCCAGACATTCCTGAGCCAGCTTTCCCGCCGGCAGAGCCGATGGAAATCGGAACAGCCCGCGCGCGCGCAGTTTCAAAGCCCAGTGAGGGGGCGAAGAAGGAGGGAAAGGGAGCCCGGAAATGCTATCTCTGCCAACAGCCAGGCCACTTTGCCAGAGTCTGCCCCCAGAGGAAGGAATGGCAAGGGATGGTGGGAGCTGTTGAGGGGGAAGAGCAGGGAGAAACGGAGCAGGTAAAAGCCAACGCCTGGTTGCCAGCAGGGCACTGCAGCCAGGCCAAAGAGCAGTGAAAGTGCCCCTTCCCCAAGTGCCAGTGCCAGAAGCTCCTCGACCTGCTCTAGTGATTGAAGTGTCGCTAGAGCTGCAAAATGGACACCCCCTAAAAATAAAGGCGCTGTTGGACTCAGGCAGCTCCTGCAATTTCATGAGCAAAGAGTTTGCTGCTGAACACCAGATACAGACTATCCCTTTAAGCAACCCCCTGCAGGTGACCACGATTGATGGCAGGGAACTGTTGGGAGGAGGCGTCAGCTTGCAGACCGTCCCAATGATAATGAGGGTGGCAAGGCACACAGAACTGATAGCGTTTAATGTGGCCACCTTGGGAGGCGCTCCCATTATTTTGGGAATGAGCTGGCTAGCCCTACATGATCCGCTGGTGGGCTGGCATCAAAGAGTGGTTTCCTTCGGTTCCGCACACTGCTTAGAACACTGCAGGGCGGAAAAGGGGTCAGCAGGGGCCCAAGCCACCCTAGCAGGGACGGAAGTGATGGAGAAGGGGAAGGTGCCACCACAGTATGCTGATCTCAGCGACGTGTTCAGCGAGAAGGAAGCGGACCAACTACCCCCGCATAGGCCCTTTGATTGCCAGATCAATTTACTCCCTGGAGCACAGCTTCCTGTAGGCAAGTTGTATGCCATGTCAGACAGGGAGATGCAGGAATTGCGAGCGTTCATTGACAAGAACCTGAAGAGAGGCTTCATCAGAGAGTCCAAGGCAGCGGGGGGTAGCCCAGTGTTTTTTGTGGATAAAAAAAACACGGACAAGCCGAGGCTGGTATGTGACTTTCGGGCCCTAAATGCAGTGACAGAGCCGGCGGCTTTTCCTATGCCCAGGATTGATGATATTTTGACCAGGGTGCGAAAAGGAAAGATTTTTACAAAGCTGGACCTAAGGGGGGCGTACAACCTGATACGTATAAGGAAAGGGGATGAATGGAAGACCACCATGTTCACCCCTTTGGGGGCATTTGAATACCTCGTTATGCCTTTTGGATTACAAACAGGCTCCGCGTGTTTTCAAGCCTTTATGAACCATGTACTGGGGCCTTTGCTCTACAAGAATTGCGTGGCCTTCTTAGATGACGTGTTGGTGTATTCGGAGAATGAGGAGCAACATGTGAGAGACGTCAGAGAAGTGTTGAGCAGGCTGCAAGCCAACAGACTGTGGGTGAAACTGGAAAAGTGTCAGTTTCATACCAAGGAGGTGGAATTCCTGGGGTACCGCTTGTCAGACAAGGGGTTGGCCATGGACCCCGGCAAGGTTCAAGCGGTGCTGGAATGGAAAACACCCAAGACCAAGAAGGATGTGCAGAGGTTCCTAGGGTTTGGAAACTTTTATCGTAAGTTCATCCGAAACTTCGCCCACCTGACGGCGCCCATCACGGACTGTCTCAGCAGCAAAAAGAAGTTTGTTTGGACGGGGGAGGCGGAGCGAGCGTTTGAGGAACTGAAAAGGGCCTTCGCCTCTGACGAACAACTTCTACATGTGGATTTACAAAAAAAGCTGAGGGTCGAAACAGACGCTTCGGACAGAGCCATAGGGGCGGTGCTTCTTCTGCAGCCGGGGAAGGAGGGGTCAGAGTGGCGACCGTGTGCCTTCTTTTCGCGAAAGCTGAACAAATCTGAGAGAAACTACACGGTGCACGACCGGGAACTTCTTGCGATTTATGAGGCCTTCCGGAGATGGAGGCACCTACTAATTGGTGCACAACAGAAGGTGCAAGTGTGCACGGACCATAAGAATCTAGAGTATTGGAGAACTGCGCGAGTGCTCAACCAAAGGCAGTTGAGATGGGCCCAGGAGTTCTCCAAATTTAACTTTGAGATTTGTTACGTACCAGGCCCGGAGAACGTTAGGGCGGACGCTCTCTCACGCAAACCTGAATATTTGGAGGGAGAGGGTGCACCCGAAGAGACCCATGTTATTCCCGAGGACCGCTGGGTGTGTGGGGCGGCTTTGGTGGGGCAAAGGGAACTGGTAGAGGGAACGGTGCAGGATGAATACGCCCAGGACAAACTCAGGGGTCTCAGGAGGGAGGGAGACAAACCCGGGGGTTTTGAGGAGAGAAACGGGGCGTTGTACTACAAGGGAGCGTTATACATACCTGAAGGGGAATTGAGGGAAAAGGTACTCAAGCAACTGCACGATAGCCCCACAGCAGGGCATTTTGGGCAACACAAAACCATGTGGCTGGTTACCAGGGAATTCTGGTGGCCCAAGGTCAGGGAAGATGTGCGGGAATATGTGAGAGGGTGTGACCGATGTCAACGAGCCAAGGGGGAGAGGCGGGCACCGGCAGGTTTATTAGAACCACTACCTACGCCGGAAAGACCATGGGAGGCAGTGGCAATAGATTTTATGACTGATCTGCCCAGGTCCAAAGGGAAGACAGCCATTATGGTTGTGGTAGACCTGTTAACCAAGATGGCCCACTTTATAGCCTGCTCACATGCGGTCACAGCAGAAGAAACCGCTAAATTGTTTGTGGAAAATGTGTTTAGGTTGCATGGTGCCCCCTTGAGGGTGGTTTCGGACCGAGGGAAACAATTTACTTCCAGGTTCTGGAGGAAGCTCATGAGCTTATTGCATGTAGAGGTGAATTTTTCCACTGCCCGTCATCCAGAAACCAATGGGCAGGCGGAAAGAGCTAATGGTGTCCTCCAGCAATATTTGAGGTGTTATGTGAATGACAGAGAGAATGATTGGGTGGAGAAGCTGGCGTTGGCAGAATTTGCCTATAACAATGCAGAGAACGTGTCCACGGGGATGAGCCCTTTTTTGGCCAATCACGGGTGTCATCCCCGAGCCTTCCCAGGGGGGGAGGGGGAGAACTGGAGCGTTCCTGCCGCAGAACAGTTCGTTGAAGAAATGGAAGCGATCCATCGCCAGCTCCAACTTAATTTAAACAGGGCGAAGGAGGAATATAAGAGGCAGGCAGACAAAACCAGAAGGGAAGGGGAAAGCATTAGGGTGGGGGACCAGGTGTGGCTGTCCACCCAAGGGTTACCATTTAAAGGAGGTTGTAAGAAGTTAAGACCCAAAAGACTGGGCCCATTTGAAGTCACGCAACAGGTCAACCCAGTGGCTTTCAGACTCCGGTTACCGAACCACATGAAGTTGCACCCAGTGTTCCACAGATCATTGCTGTCACCGTATATAGGGGACAGAGAGGGGAGGGTCAATAGGGGACCAGCTATGGAGGAAAAAGAACACAGCTACCATGTAGCGGAGATTCTCGATTCCAGGTGGAGGGGAGAGCAAGTAGAGTATTTGGTAATGTGGGAAGGGGAGCCGGAGTCGGAAAACACCTGGGTCAGGGCAGAGGAGGTAGATGACGAGGTTTTGATTGAAACTTTTCATCAGAGATTCCCTAGAAAACCCCAGCCAGTGGCGAGGTTCCGGAGGGAATACTTCGCCACCACCGACGACGAAGAAGAGTTGGAGGGGTTCGCTGATTCCGAGGTGGAGGAGGATTCAGCGAGTCGGAACGAAGACCGATGGAGGGAATTGTTCGAGACGTCTGAAGATGAAGAGGATTCTTTTAGGGGTTTCAGCTCCTCACCGCCCAGAGGAGAAAGTAGGGGCGGGGGAGAGGGGGGCCCTGGAGGGGAGGTGGATGTCAGGGAACTGACATCGGAGGAAAGGGAAGTGGTAAGGCTCCCAGAGACTGGGAGAGAGTCAACAGCCAAAGCAGGGACCAGCAGGGGGAGCGCGGGGTCTCTGGAGGAGGATCTCAGTAATGCTGAGAGAGACGCAGCAGCCCAGGCAGGAAGCAGCAGGGGAGAGAAAGGGGTGAGAGACACTTCGAGCGAAAATAGCGGGGAGGTGTCAGAAGCAACTGCAGGGAGACCCATGCTGCGCCGGAAGCTGCCACGTCGTGAGTCCAGGAGACGCGTTTCCGTTAAGGAACTTCTTTGCTGGAAGCGCTTCCGCAGACAGCCACTGTCAGACTCTACTAGTGACTAGAGCAGACATGTCTGAGGAGCTCTGTCACACACAGAGGTTTGTGGGGTCGCACAAACTCTGAAGGGGCACAATTTTAAGCACAAGCAGCTAACCATCCCCTGACAACAGGTGACCCATTGGCTGCTACGCCAAACAGCAGACCCTCAATGACAGTAAGAGCTGTTCGACAGTGGAATTTGCTGGCAAGGAGTGTGGTGGAGTCTCCTTTTTTGGAGGTCTTTAAGCAGAGGCTTGACAACCATATGTCAGGAGTGCTCTGATGGTGTTTCCTGCTTGGCAGGGGGTTGGACTCGATGGCCCTTGTGGTCTCTTCCAACTCTATGATTCTATGATTTTATGATTCTAATGCCTCCTTTAGCAGAACTGTTTGTTTTCACAAAAAAGCTGAAAAGAGGGTGAAGGAAGGAAGGAAGGTTTCTATTTGCCCTGTGCTTTCTGAGAGGCTTTTCTCTTGTTGCTCAACTTTCCCTGGGAAAACCCGTTGTTTACCTCTGAATCAGAACAAACGTCAATCCAGTTTTCTGCAGATTCAGCGTAGAACAGAGGGAAAGCGGCTAGGCAAATGGAGAACCTCTCTGACTTGAGCCTAGAAAGCACAGAACAAACGAAAGGAAACTGAAGACAAAGGGAAGTGTGGATAAACCCTAAATCTGGATTAAATGGGCGAGAAAATCTAGGATGGCATTTGGACGAGGATGGTGTCATACACACAGTGCAAAAATATTGGAAGCATGAGAATGGGCTTCATCACCCTAATATTTGAAACAGTGTGTGTGTGTGCGTGTGTGTAACTTCATTGGACTGGTCATGTTGTGCGGATGCCTGATTATCGTCTTCCAAAGCAACTACTCTATTCTGAACTTAAAATTGGAAAGCGTTAAGCTGGTGGTCAACAAAAGAGGTTTAAAGACTCTCTCAAGGCAATTTTTTAAAAGAAATGTAGTGTAAACACCAACAATTGGGGAACACTTGCCTGCCAGCGCTCCTATTGGAGAACAGCCTTTACTAAAGGTGTCGTGGGCTTTGAAGACACTCGAACTCAGGATGCAAGAGAGAAACATGTTAGGAGGAAGGCATGCTTAGCAAATCCACACCGTGATCAGCTCCTGCCTGGAAACCAAGGTCCCCACTGTGGAAGGATGTGTGGATCCAGAATTGGCCTCCACAATTGGCCTTCCATAAAACCATGTTTATGGAAGACAATCTTACTCAGCTACAAGTGATTGCCAAAGAATGAATACACACACACACACACACACACACACACACACACACAAATGTTTAGGGGTACTCTCATTTTCCTACTCATATTGAAATACTGCCCCTCAGTTTGTTTCAAAATGGGAGGTTTTCAGAGAATATTTGAAAAATAAATATAGTAGTTTAAATTCTGTTGCAGCATTCGAGGAACTTCAGTAATAGTTGCAAGGTAGATATAAGAAATTTGAAATATTAAGAAAAAGTTTAATTATGATAAAAATGTGTATTGGCAATAAGTAATATGAAACTGAAATATGGAATAGACGGGAAGTTTGATCTTTAGTGTTAAGACCAATATATGCTTTATTGTTTGCGAAGAAAATTATGTGTTTATGGTTATTCCTGTGTGTAATTTGGTATTTGTGTTTTTTCTTTTTTCTTGCTGTACCAATAAAAATAATAATAATAAAAAATACTGCCCCTCAATGAGGCCAGCTTAGATTCACAAAATGTTTAGGGGTATGTGTACCCCCGGAAAGAAGCACTGTATATATCATAGGAAAACAGAATTGTAGAGTTGGAAGGGACCACGAGGACAATACAGGAATCTTTTGCCCAACGTGGGGCTTGAACCCGTGTCCCTGTGATCAAGAGTCTCATGCGTCACCAACTGAGATGTGTGTATGGGGGAGAGAGAGCATGTATAACTCCTTCCTATTCTTGTGACTCTAGACCAGGACTCAAGGCAGCTCACGCAAATCAATACAAGACAGACAAAATGCAAAAAGCTCAAAACATATAAAATATAATCATTTTAAAAAATAATTAAACTGTAATAGAATTAACTCTATATTTGAAAGAAAGAATAAACAACCAAGGCTATTAAACCTCAGATAATAAAAACATTGTTATTGTCAACTGTATACCAGTAGTTCTAGTATTTTTATTTTTAATTGCTGGAATAAAAAAAAAAAATCTGCTGTGTAGAAGCAGCAACGGTTAATTTGGTTAGATCGTGCAAAAATATTTCAGGTTGCAGCAAGGCATGCCGGGAGGAAGCAATACCCCCAGCCCCTTTGGAAACAGAAAGAGTGGAAATCTATAAGCCATGAACGTTGTGTCAATATTCCAACGTTAGCCCCCCGTATGGAAAGTTAAAGTGAAACATTTATTATTCCTTTCTAAACCCATTATTTGTATTATGGCTGCTTTATCTGTCAGGGACAAATTGAGGGTCTTGCTCTATTCCGAGATCTCCCTGTGGGCCTCCTTGGTTTATAATGAGCACATTTCACTTATTGGAAATGTCTCTGAAATGGCTATGTAGTATATTTAAAGGATGCAAAGCACAGAGGCCGTTGCTTCTCACAGGAAGAGGTGGCTGAGAAATTAGGCAGTGTTTCTCTGAAATACTTATGGTGTCTACAATTGGAGAGTTTTGTATTGCACAGAGAGAGGTACAATGACTCTGCAACAGCGTCCCGTTAAGTCCTTGCTTTCTAACAAAGACAGACTAAAAAGGGATTATTGTCTCAGCTTCAGGATTTGTTGTCATTGAAAATAGATGAGGGTGACGGTTTCAAGACCAGGTGGGAGACAAGGCCCCCAATTCTGAACCAATAATGGGAGCAAGGTAGAAATATACAGAATGCAAACCTAGATGTGTCTACTCAGGAGTAAGTTACACTTAGCTCAATTAGTTACTTTTATAATTGCAGCATAACGGGCCAGCCCCTTCCTTTTGTATAGATATAAATGAAAACTGCTGTAACTAGTACACCAAGAAAATTTGACTGCATAATATCCCATAAAGAATAATTTCTTGTGAGACTCAGACAAGCCTGGTTTATTTGTTTGTTTTCTTATTTGTTTAATATTTACAGGTCTTTTTTTAATAATAATATAAGAAACCTTTATTGTCACTACATCACCTGTGTGCAGTGAAATGAAACATAATTTTAATACTTATAAATCATTTCCGAGGGCTTGCTAAAACACAGGACTCCTCCAGGCAAGCTGTTTATTCAGCACTCACCTTGATTTGCTTGCATTGCTCTTGCCTAGTGGTTAGACTACATCCGATCATTATTGAGCATGACTTCTCATTTGTTTGCAGGGTAGTGACATGACAACAAGCACGGATCGTGATTTGCTTACAGGGTGTTTCCGTGACTTCCTGTCCATCATTCATTCACCCCACATTTCATACCCTCCAACATTTCTCCGATGAAAATAGGGACGTCCCATTCCATAACGATTATTTTTTTTATTTTTTTTAAAGATATTTATTGAGATTTTCAAAATATTACAAAATCAAAAAAGAAAAAAGAAAAATACAAAATAAAAATAGTTAAAAACAATTCGCTCTTTCAATGACTTGTCTTTCATTTGCTTATTTCCCGGACCTCCTCATGCCTCCCTTTTCTGTATTCCAGTTCAGTTAGTTAGTTCAGTGAATCCCTCCCCTCTTTGTTTATCCTGGTCTTCAATCTTAAAATATTGTAACATTGGATTTTTACCTATTAATAGTCCATTTTCTCATATTCCCTTATAACATTACAGCTATAAACCACTTAGTTTCTATCCAACATCATTCTAACATTCATTAATTTTACAATATTTCTGTAAATAGTCTTTAAACTTTTTCCAATCTTCTTCCACCAACTCTTCTCCCTGGTCTCGGATTCTGCCAGTCATTTCTGCCAGTTCCATATAGTCCATCACCTTCATCTGCCATTCTTCCAAGGTGGGTAGATCTTGTGTCTTCCATAACGATAATTTTAATATTTATACCCCACACATCTTACTGGGTTGCCCAGCCACTCTGGGCAGCTTCCAACATATATGGAAAACATATTAAAACATTAAGCTTCCCTATACAGGATTGCCTTCAGATGGCTGGGGGGGGGAGGGGATAACTCTAAATCCTCCAAAAAAATTCCAATGAAAATAGGGATATCCTAAGGAAAAGCAGGACATTCTAGGATTAAATCAGAAACCAGGATGGCTTCTCCTAAATAAGGGGTGTCCCTGAAAAATGGGGACACTTGGAGGGTCTGACATTTTTGTCAATTCCTTTTCCTCTTGCTTTCCGAACTGCAAAAAGGGTCTGAGGGCTTTTTTTTTAAAAAAAAGTTTCCTTGCTCAGTCTAGGCTAGGGCAACCTTTGATCATCCAGATGTTTGCTGAACTACAACTCCCATCAGGCCCAGTGGCCAAGGATGATGGGAGCTCTAGTTCAGCAACATCTGGAGGGCCAAAGGTTCCTTATGCACACCCCTGCTCTGGGACAACAGAGCCCGTTAATCCACTTTTAATTGTGCAAACCTAAAGTTCTGATAGGGGGACATGGGTGGCACTGTGGTCTAAACCACAGAGCCTAAGGCTTGCCGATCAGAAGGTCGGCAGTTCAAATCCCCGCGCTGGGGTGAGCTCCCGTTGCTCGGTCCCTGCTCCTGCCCACCTAGCAGTTCAAAAGCACAGCAAGTGCAAGTAGATAAATAGGTACCGCTCCGGCGGGAAGGTAAACGGCGTTTCCGTGTGCTGCTCAGGTTCTCCAGAAGTGGCTTAGTCCTGCTGGCCACATGACCCGGAAGCTGTCTGCGGACAAACGCTGGCTCTCTCGGCCTATAGAGCGAGATGAGTGCCACAACCCCAGAGTCGTCCGCAACTGGACCTAACGGTCAGGGGTACCTTTACCTTTAAAGTTCTGTTGTACACTTGAACACCTCCTGTAATACTGACAGCCTGGAGGCAGACATTAATTGTGTGAAATAAAATTGTGCCCCGTAAATAATTCACCAAATATATATATATCTATTCACGCATGCCACAAAGAAATTTGGGCACATTGCCCAGTATGTTTGGACAGGATGAGCTAGGAGGAGAATTCCCTCTGTGGGTCATTCATGCAATGGGGAACGAAGAGTCACTGATGATGTCAGCGTGGCATAGTGGTTAGAGTGTCAGACTAGGACCTGGGAGAGACCAGGGTTCAAATTCGTACCCAGCAATGAAGCCAACTGGGTGACCTTGGGCCGATCGCTGCCTCTCAGCCTAATGTGAGGATTAAATGGGATTACAACTTTGTGTGCCATTTTGAGCTCCCTGGAGAAAAAGATGCGCTATAAATGCAATAAGCAAACAAATAATAAAAATGACTTACAGGTTCAGATCCTGGTACGGCTCCTAGAGTTGCTGAGAAGAGGCATCTTCCACCAACTGCAGCAAAGTAAGACAGGCCTATTTGCTGCACATGATGAATTCCTGCTTGGCAGGGGGTTGGACTCGATGGCCCTTGTGGTCTCTTCCAACTCTATGATTCTATGAATTCTTCCCCAAATCATTGCAATTTCCAGCATGGCGAGGCCTCCCCATTAACTCCTGAGTAAGTTCAGTTTGGATGGAACTTGAGAGAAAGGAAAGACCTGTGATCCTAGCCAGAAGGCTTGCAGCCCAGGCTAAAATCCCAGGGGAAGCCAAGAGACATGTCAGTGTTGTGTTGGGGGAGCAGGGCAGGGGGAGGTTTGATGTGTTTACATGAAAACACGGCGAAAGGACACGGTCTGGTGCATGCCGCAAACAAGGCTTGCAAGCCCAGCGGTGTTTCCCCTGGTGCTATAATAACGCCTCTGTGAGCCTCTCCAAGCCCTGGAGCTGTGATTGAAAGGGAGGTGACGGCGGGGGGGAGGCAAAGTGGCTGCTCTCAGGGTGACCTCTTCCCTCCCTGCCCCCTCCCCGGAAGCGGGGAAGTTCTACGCATTAAGGCCAGCTGCAAACTTCTTGCACCCACAAAGGAGAGAGAGAGAGAGAGAGATGGAGAGATGTTCAGGAATGTGAACTGAACGTGGCATGGCTTCTTTCCCTGGAGCAAAGGAGGAGAGACTACTTAAGGTCAAGGGCCACATTCCCTTCTGGGGAACTTTCTGAGAGCCACATGTTGGTGGCGGGTGGGGACAGAGGCAGCAGTGGAAA
This sequence comes from Podarcis vaucheri, assembly GCF_965113315.1. Classification (NCBI taxonomy): domain Eukaryota; kingdom Metazoa; phylum Chordata; class Lepidosauria; order Squamata; family Lacertidae; genus Podarcis; species Podarcis vaucheri. The sequence goes on along the minus strand of NC_138763.1, from coordinate 8,684,722 downwards.
GAGCAAGGAATACATCTTTAACCTGTATCACAGACTAGCTGGGCACAGAGGAGTAGTGGGAGACACCAGATGGGGAAGCCCCAAAGGAAGATGGCTCAGAGACGGGGATTGGGGGTGGGACAACAATGAGTGGTCAGAGGGAGAAGACTGGGGGGTCGGTGTCAGAGGGGGCAACAGGGTTTAGGGAGCAGGGGGAGTCTGTGGCAGAGAGAAGTCCAGACAGAGGCAGAAGCTGAAGCAGGAGAGTGGAATGAGGGAGACCGAGAGGCAGAGGTGAGGCAGGCTTGTGAAGAAGCCTGGGGGTCTCCCCCCTGGTCTCCCAGAACCAGAAGAGGTATGAAGAGGGAAGAGTAGAGACAGGTGCACCGGATGAGTCTCAGATTGCTTGGGATGGACTCAGGGGAAAAGAAGACATAGGCAGCTGAAAGGCAGCAGCTGAATTTCCCCATCCCTGCCCTATGGTTATCTGTTTTTCCCAGTCTCTCTTTGCACCTCATGACGTTTTCTTCTCCATGACCTGGAGGTAGCTACAACAATGAGAGCTGTGTGCAGGGGCACCATCTGGGGTGCAAAGGTGAGGGGCTGAGGGCCCCCCCAAAAAATCCCAGAAGGAGGTCGGGCTCCCTCAACATTCCTCGGTAATGTGTGCCACACGACGTGCCAACGTCACACGCTGGGAGGTAGAACAAAGCCCCCATGGCTATTAGATACTGCTAGCTTTGTCCTCCATGAGCGTGGGGAGATGGGGGGAAGGACTGGCTCAGCGCCTACCCAGCTGCAGCCTGACCCACTCCTCTCCCAGCGACCCGGCTGAGGCGCGACCCCCTCTGCCTGGGAGGGGACATGGATGCTGATCAATTCAGACGGGCTTCTCTGAGCCATCAACAGAGTGGCAGCGGATCATGTTGGCGCAACACAGGGCCCCAGGCGGGTCATAACCTTCCAGTTCTTGCCAAGAAACAGATACTTTCAGGGTGAATAAATGGGCACAGAAAGGGCTGGGGTGAGGTGGAGTTGGAGGGAGGCACAGGCATCTCTGTGCTCTGGCTGCTTATGTCCTGGCAGGGAAGCCAATTCCGTGAAGCTGCAACCTTGGACCCTTAGGAGCCAACTCCTAGGGGCCATGGGGACGACACTAAAATATTTTAGGGGGCTGAGCCCCCACGAAGTTGGTGGGCCTTCCCATTCAAATGGTGTGCATGCACTGCATCATGTGATTGATTATGCAGGGCTTACCTGGGCCCCCACAATATTTTATTGAAGTTGGCACCTTTGGGTCTGCAGGTGGGAGCACCAACAATTTCCACCTTCCAGTCTGCCCCTGGAAGCAGCAGGTCCTGCCCCACACATAAGAGATGGGTTTAGGGCAGTGTGACTGGTTTCGCCACACTGGGTGCTGAACCTAGGGGGTGCTGCAGGACATCACAACTATGACCTAGAGAATTTTTTCTTGTTTAGTCATGTCCGACTCTTTGTGACCCCATGGACCAGAGCACGCCAGGCACTCCTGTCTTCCACTGCCTCCCGCAGTTTGGTCAAACTCAAGCTGGTAGCTTTGAGAACACTGTCCAACCATCTCGTCCTCTGTCGTCCCCTTCTCCTTGTGCCCTCAATCTTTCCCAACATCAGGGTCTTTTCCAGGGAGTCTTCTCTTCTCATGAGGTGGCCAAAGTCTTGGAGCCTCAGCTTCAGGATCTGTCCTTCCAGTGAGCACTCAGGGCTGATTTCCTTCAGAATGGATAGGTTTGATCTTCTTGCAGTCCATGGGACTCTCAAGAGTCTCCTCCAACACCATAATTCAAAAGCATCAATTCTTTGGCGATCAGCCTTCTTTATGGTCCAGCTCTCACTTCCATACATCACTACTGGGAAAACATAGCTTGAAGTATACGGACCCTTGTTGGCAAGGTGGTGTCTCTGCTTTTTAAGATGCTGTCTAGGTTTGCCATTGCTTTTATCCCAAGAATTTTAATTTTGTAACTGTTGTCACCATCTGCAGAATAGAGTACAACAAAAGGCAAGAAGGGGGGGCACCCAATTTTGGCCTTGAATAGGGTGCCACTGAAATTTGAAAGACGAAAGTCTGCCTCAGACATTCTTCCCTTCCTTCAGGGATGTCTCAAAGTCCCAACTGGGTTCAGTCCTGGCCTTCTTGTTGACTTTACAGCATTAGGGGAAACCCAGACCTCTGTGGAACCTTCTGCGTCTCAGGGGAAATTGAGTTGGGAAACTCTGCTGAAAACTTTAACCAGTTGTATGCAAGCAGCTGATGGTGTTGTAAAACTGTTGCTGACCTATATGGACATTCCGCCAGAGATTGCACGGCTGGACATGCCTCATTACAAATAAAATCCCTGCACTTAACAAAATTTGCACATTAAAAAGAAGGCCAGAGAGGGCTTTTTTTCAGCTGGAACTCTCCAAAACTCAGTTCCATCACCCCTCAAGTGGGTGCCATTGCCATTCTAAGAGAAAGAGGGAGGCGTTCCTGGTGAGTTTTGGCACCTCTTTTTTCTAGAAAAATAGCACTGAGCCTATGGCAGGGCTTTTGGAGGTGGCTTCGCCATAATGAAGTGAATTGGGCCTCCGTTTTGCTTCTGGGCAAACTCCCCTGTCATACGGCAATTCTACAGGAGTCTTTGTTCTTTGGGTTCATTTCCAGGGAGGCCCAAGAAGGCCCCTGACTCACCACCACATTTGTCAACACTGTCCCCTCACATGGGGAAATGAAAAGCAAAAACCTAGTAGAATCAGTATAAGAAACCAACATTTTCTTCTCATATATGAAACCCTTATGTCTTTCTTCGTTTGCCTTGTGCTGCTCTTCCTCACTGCAACCTCCCTTCTGCCACCCAAGCTCTGAGGTGTTTTGAAGCCTGTTCTCCCGGGAGCGAGTTTTGGACATGAAGATGGAGATTTGGCACCCTGCTGTGCTGAGCTATTGGCTTTGGGTTTTTTGAGATATTTATTGCTGGCAGTTTTAAAGAATCTTGAGATAGCCGTTGTTTATTTCTCAGGAACGCTTTGCAGTTTTTGCCAAATACAACTTTTCTGTCCGTTTGAAATTTTTGTTTTACTGTGTTGTAATGATCGGGCTTTTTTTGATTACGTAGCGGCAAGTAACATGGGCGAACAATCCTCTGGTTACTGGTTCAAATAAGCATCACCTCTGCCAACACATGTGTTCAATCAGAAGAAGAAAAGAGAGAGAGCTTTTGCTTTTCGGCTTCGTTTTGCAAACTGTCACTCTTCCTAGGCTGCGAGCTGCAAAATTGGATCCAGCTACACTACAGAGTCGAGAGAGTCCTTCCACCTACGCTGAGGAACCTGGCAACTATTTTGCACCAACTATAGTTTGAGAGTCTACCCGAGAAATCAAAGTGAATGCAACTCCTGGCCTATCCAGTCCAGCACAGGGCTGTAGCTCAGAAGTGGAGCATTTGTCTTGCAGGACCCAGATTCAATCCCTGGTATCTCCAAGAACGCCTGGGAAAGGCCCCCAACTGAAACCCTGGAGAGGCGCTTCCATACCCCCCTCCAAATGTCCTGATTTTCCGGAGACAGTCCAGGAATTAAGAAAGGCTTCTGATTGGATTCCAGAATTTCCCTAAATTATGGAAAGCAAACAAATTTACATGATTGATCTAATTTTGCATAATTTATACTGTGTGCTGTGCAAAGAGGTAGAAGCTGTGCAGAGCACTAAAATCAACACATGGAAACACACAGAGTCTGCTTAGGCACCTCTCTGGCTTTCTGAGATCTTGGCACATTTCAAACCATAAGGGCTATTTACAATATCATCCTTTCCTGAGCATCCTCTTCCAACTCGTAATGTTGGTGCGTGTGAGGCTGATGCTGCCATGTGCATCCACTGTAACAAATTGCATTCTGGGAATTGTTCTCATCTGAGGGATGTTGGAGGCTATGCGCTTCTAGACATGATGGAATACACTAGGATGCAGTATAGGACTCCATGACCCTTTGGGTCCCTTCCAACTGTATGATTCTATGCTTCTAGATCATGGGTCGGCAAACTAAGGTCCGCAGGCCAGATCAGGCCCAATTGCCTTCTGGAACCAGCCCACAGACGGTCCAGGAAGCGCCACATGGATCGCCAGCACATGCGTTCTTTCCCTTTCCCTCACACGACGGTAGCGCCACCTCCCTCCTCCTGGCTTCTCCCAGCCCTGCCTAGAGGAGGAAGAGGGCTGGGCTTTGTTGGTGCCAGCAGCAGCAGCAGCACTTGAACAGCCACCATTTTAAGCATGCCGTCTCCGGAGCCCTTTCGCGTGCCGCTCATCATCCCCCCGCCGCCGCCGCCAGCCCTTTGTTAGGATATAGTTCCATTCCACCTTTAGAACGGATGTGTGGATTGTTGTATGTCACATGTCTGTTTACTTCCAGCACAGTCTGCTGGGAACTTCCGTTGTATATTGCTTTTGCCTATACTGCTGTTTTGCTTGGACACGAAGGGAAGCAGAAATGTTTTTCCTTTGCTCCTGATGCTGAATAAATGCCTGTAAATATGCTTACATATGCCTCTGTCCGCCACTTCCATTGTGAAAAGTTATTCACTCTGCTGATTAGAGCGTGCTCGGTCTCTGAAGGCTTTGAGGCTCGATTTGCTGATATATGCTGTTCCAAGAACCAGAGTTCGCCTGGCTGCCGGCCGGTGGCTGGAGCCAGCTGGGGGCCTGCCAAATGCCCCTGTCTCCTCGGACGCATCCCAACACCCCTACCGTTTGCAAGACACAGGTAAGCAGCTACCAGGGCTTGTCCGGTGCTGTGAAGATGGGAGAAGAGAGTCTTGGGGGGGGACAGCTTATAGTATGCCCCCCCAAGGTCTGAGGGACAGTGGACCGGCCCCCTGCTGAAAAGGTTTGCTGACCCCTGTTCTAGATGGACCACCACGGTCTTACTCAGCATAAGATCCTGTCCTATGCTCTGTCCGCACAGTGGCCAAACCAATGCGCATGGGAGGTGCACCAGTGGGGCATGAGCACGGTAGCCCATGACAGCACTTCGAAGAGTGGTGATGGCTGAACCACTGGCATTCACAGCTTCTCTTCCGACCTTGTCATGCGCAGGAGGGAGCTGGAGGTGGTTTGGGAGGTGGGGGTGGGAGGGATTGCTGGAAAGGATGATTTAAACGAACAGAGATGGAAATCTATGTCCAACCGGATTAAGCACAGGGGGAGTTTAAGCCAAGCCGACCCTCCCCTGCACTTGGCAAAGAAGCAGCCTGATGGTGACCTGGCCATGAACCCAAACCCCATTAGCTGCAAGGCCAGATTCCACCCACCCCCTTTTGCCACGAACGCAGGCTGTTTCCGTCCCATTGCGAGCCCCATTCCCTACATTCGTATCACAAAGCTCTGTTTCTCTGTTGGGAGTGGGGAGGGTGTATTTCCGTCATAGAAGCCTTCCCTCCAGCACCTACCACCCTCCCCCAAATCCCAAATAGAGAGCGCTTAGCTCTCCTAATTCGGTGAAGACACTTGGTGGGCAGGAAGGGGAAATTTGGGGCAGTAGAGGGTCTGCACTGTTGTCAGACACCCCCTACCCTTGCAGGGCAGGGGGTGGGGTTCAGTTTGCCCCCCCCAAGCTCCCTCCAAACCCTAAACATCGTTAGGGCTACTGGCGGTGCATTCCTGCCTTCGTCATATCGCCAGGAGTCAGCGCCATTTCCCTTCTCCCTTCACATCCACACCATGCATTTAAAGCACTTTCCATGGCTTCTTCTCCTAAACCCGTGGTTCCCAACGTGGGGCACACATCCCATGGGGGGGGCAATTTGATTTTTAAGAGGGGCAATTCGAGAATGAGATATTAACAGTGAATGGTTTTAGGCTTCCTCCACATGAATAGGAGTTCACTTTTTGAATAACAAGAATTATCTGTCACGGAGTTGGGTAGGCATCAGGATTTTAGAGATGCTTCGGTGGGGCATCGCCACCAGTGTTCTAAACCATCCTGGAAACTGTATCTTTGTTAAGGGGGCAGAGAGTTTTTAGGAAATCCTTATTCCCCTCACAGAGCAGCAATTCCCCGTGTAGTTTAACAGTCCACCTCTCTGGGAAGTGTCGCTCTGTGAGGAGAACCGGGGTCGCCTCACGACGCTCAGCACCCTTAGCAAAACACTCTTTCCAGTATTCTTTGTGGGCAGCCATGGGCGTTTAGAGCAGTGTGATACCAATTGATATGCAGGGTGCGGATGTTTCCTAGAGTTTTTGCGTAGACCTTTCGCCCTGGTAACCCCCTAGGCGCGTGGGGTGCTTCTTCCCATTGACTTCACTCCCCACAAAACGTTTCTGTCAGAAATGGAGCCACGGTTAACGTCTCCGGTATCCTGGGGCGCTTGTAACAGGCGAGGAGGGCCGAAAAGATGTCACCGCAGAGAGGAGCGGAGCGACCGGGCTGAACTTGTGACCCCGTGTTTCTCGGGGGCCTGAGCAGATGCCAAGTGCTGTGCGTCCGTCCCCCCCATCATGCGCCATGGCACTGCCAGCAGGTTCCCATTAACCCGCTCTGTCAGCCCCCTTGCCTCCGCCTGCCTGCCCCGCGCCCACCCGCTGCCTAGCGGGGATTATAGAACATTCCGGTTCACTTGCAGGCCACTGGGTGAGCCGCCTTGGCAAGCCCCCTGCACACACGCCCCCGCCAACCCACCCACGGCAGCCAGGGTTATATTTAGCAAGTGTGCGAGTTGGATGCTGGGTCAACACCTATCTCTGTGGGAGACGCCTGGAGAGAGAAGGTTCCGGACAGGAGGCTAAGAGGCCACTTGGTCGGGGTTTAACCTCTGACCCTCCTCTCCGCACATCTGGTGGGATCCTGGGTGCCTTTCTCAACAGACCAGTTCCCTGGCTCTTTTTCGAGGGAGCAGACATGAGAAGCAAGCTAGTTTCCCCCCAGTTCTGTGGAGAGCGAGATTCAGGGTACAAGAAGGTCTCTGCTGATGTTACAGAGGCCTTCCTTTCTTGAAGGTTTTTTTCTTTTCCTTCGCTCCCACTCAGGGCTCTGGATGCTCAAGGATTTTGCTCAGTCTACCTTTCAAGGCAAACTCACCTGATTCAGATTTCCAGAGCAAACGAAACAGATGGGAGCACAGTTAGCCCTTGGTTTTGGCTCATCTCTGAATTTTGCCATAAAGTTTTCTGCTTTAAAAAAAAAGTGTACAAAATGTGCATATGAACGCATCTGCTTGGGTTGCAATGCCTACCGAAATGTGCCTCCTAGGATAAAATGCATATAAAAGGGCTGTGCTGTTTTTCTCGAAAAAGAGGAACTCACCATGAACACCTCCCTTGTTCTCTTATAATGGCAATGGTGCCCAACTAAGAGGTGCCAAAACTGAGTTCTGGCTGAGAAAAAGCCCTGTAAAAAAGGTATTTTATGAAGAAATGCATAAAAATATATTATTGTGTGGAAAATGTGTTCAAAGTTGTGAGTGTCCATGCTTCTTTAAAAAAAAATAATTATAATCATTGTAGATAGATGGAAAAACAGAGCAGAATTATGAAGGATTATCTGTGAAATGACTATGGACAAGAAATCGATGGCTTGGTCCATCCCGACTAAAGGCTTGGTGTGTCCTAACAGGGAAACGCTTTTATTCCTTCTCCCTAACATAACTGTTCTCACCGCAAATACCAGCATAAGAGGGTGTGTCTTCCAGCTAGACCTGGAGCTCAGTGGGAAATATCTCATACTCACAACGACCTATGGGAAACCCACAAACTTTGAGGACAAGACCTATGGGAAGCGCACAAGCCGGACATGAGTGCAACAGTGTTCTCCCCACTTGTGATTCCTGCTTTTCATCCATGAATTTGTCTAATTCTCTTTTAAAGCTTTTCAAGTTGGAGGAAAATCTCTGCATCTTGTGGGAATGGAGTGCATGGTTTCAGTATACACTACATTGCCTAATATCGTTTAAATGCAGATACTCCACGGTTCAGTTCTTAGTGGTGCTTTTAAAGGCCCAGCACTGCCAGTCATAGTAGCCAGTGCTGCTGAGAATTCATCCATGATCCAACTCTGTATGAAACCTCTTGATGAGTTCAGAACCTGCTTTCTCACTACAGAGATCAGTCACTTCTGTGTGTACATAATTTGTTTCTGGCAGCATCTCTCTTCATCTGGGAACAAGCTCCAAGAAGCCTGTTGGTAAATATTTAGGCTTGAGAATTCTGCAGGGAGGGTGATATCTGAGAGCTAAATTTGTATGGAATCTCAAGATGCTTTCTAAGGGAATGTCCTAAATTCTTCAGCGAGGTGTGGCAAATTCCAGAGCCTTTCAGCTTAATCAAATTGTCCTGGATCTTTTGTCTCTCTCTTTACCCTCCATTGTAATCAGAGGGGGGGAGAGACCTCTACAGTTTGGAAAGATATACACCTTTTACATCTACATTTTGCTCAAGTTTTGTGAGAGTGTTTTAGGCTGCCTCCCTGTGGTCCCTGGGAGAGGATCATGGGGCCAAGGATGTTTCAGTTCTCCTCTAAGTATGGGGAGGGAGGGAGGGAGGGAGGGAGGGAGGGAGGGAGGGAGGGAGAGAGACAGAGAGAGAGAGAGAGAGAGAGAGAGAGAGAGAGAGAGAGAGAGAGAGATCTGACCTTGGAAGGGAATATCAGATTTCATGCGGACTCTCCCAGGTGAAACAGAAATCATTGCGGGCCAACATTGATAGAGGTGAACGGGAGGTTGGCAGAGGCAAATCAGGGGAAGGGTTGAATCCAAAAGTTCAAAAATCTTCCCATTCCTTTGACGCATCCCTGAAATAGGAGGAAATATATACCAGCTGTGGACATATACAGTCGTACTTTGGTTCTTGAACAAAATCCATTCTGGAAGTCCATTCAACATCCAAAAATGTTCAAAAACCAAGGCACAGCTTCCGATTGGCTACAGAAGCTTCCTGCACTCAATCGGAAGTTGTGGAAGCCAAGTCAGATGCTTGGCTTCCAAAAAAAGTTCACAAACCGGAACACTTACTTTTGGGTTTGCGGAGTTCAGGAGCCAAAACATTTGAGTCACAAGGCATTCGAGAACCAAGGTATGACTGTATACAACCTTCTCATTGGAAATAACAGAAAGGGAACTAATTAATTAGATAATATATTTACATCCCACCTTTGCTCCAAAGAGCTCCAGGTGGCATCTGTGATTCTCCCCACTTCTCCATTTTATCCTCACGACACCCCTGTGAGGTACGTTAGGCTGAGAGGCTCACAGTCACCAGGTGAGCGTCATAGCTGAGTTGGGAATTTGACCTCTGGCCTCCCAAGACCTAGGTTTATACAGCCCACAATGGAAGGGTTCCTCTTTCCCTTTTCTCCTGCCCTCTCTCCTGCCACCAAACACCCAGCAGGGCTCTGGAATCAATGGTCTGTGTGTTTTGTGGTCTCCTTCCTCCTCTGCCCATTTTCAGATAAAGGGCAGTCGCTTCTATTCCCATTTTACAGATTAGGTGGAAACTGAGAGTGAGAGTCCAAGGCCAAACAAAGGCAGGACTTGAACTTAACTCCCTGCGGTTTCTGGATGTATTGTAGAAGGGAAAGAGTTGGAAGAGAACAATTCCCAGAATGCAATTTGTTACGGTGGATGCACATGGCAGAATCAGCCTCACACGCACCAACATTACGAGTTGGAAGAGGATGCTCAGGAAAGGATGATATTGTAAATAACAGGGTTTGAAATGTGCCAAGATCTCAGAAAGCCAGAGAGGTACTTTCTGTTGTTGATTTTAGTGCTCTGCACAGCTTCTACCTCTTTGCACAGCAAACAGTATAAATTATGCAAAATTGGATCAATCGTGTAAATTTGTTCGCTTTCCATAATTTATGGAAGTCATAGCACTGAGTTACCTGGCTCCCCTCTTCCTCTGTGCAGCTATCAAAGGGATAGGAACCCTCTGCTTTCCTTGGCCTCCAAAGAGCCACCATACTGTGAGAGATCACCAGGTAGAGAGAGCCCTACAAACTCCTCCCAGCTGAGCTCCATCAGAGAAGAGGCCAAGGGCATTTTGCCCCGTGAATTCTGGGCCAAGCTGACCTTGGCTGCACCACTCGGATTTCAAAGAAACCACGCCAAACTGGACCAGACCTGCTCCAGGCGTATTGCATGAGGTTTGCGTAAAGAGCTTTCCATCCTCAAAGGGGAGTGGGCAACTGGTTCAGAGCCACAGCCCAGACCCACCGGAGCTGGAGGGATGCAGGGGAGAAAACCCATGCACAGGGTGGCAGTTTTTGCACAACACCCAGCCACTTTCAGAGCCAACCATTTGGGCTTGTGCTCAAATGAGAGCCACCCTGCTTCTGGGCCGAGCGTGTCTGCACTTGTATTTCCCACCTTGCCATTCTTTCTTTTATGCAGCCATAGGAAAGGAAATGCCCTCCTCTCTCCTTTGGGATGCTATTAGTGGTTTTCTGCTATGTTCTCATTTGTGGTGGCACAGAGCCCCCTGGTGGAACAGGCTTCCTCTTGACCTTCTCCTAAGACCATCTAGCCCAGCATCCTGTCCTCCCAGAGGCCAGCCGGAAAACTCTCCCCTCCTGTGCTTCTCAGCATCTGGTATTGCTGCCTCCAACTACGGAGGCAGAGAATTGCCATCAATAACCCTCACCTCCAAGAACTTGCCCAGCCATCAAGGTTGTGCAACTCGTACAGCACACAGGCGACAATTATCCACACAATTAATATTCTTGTTCAAAAAACAATTTTCCACCATTTATCAGATTTGTGAGAATAAGACAACTACTTAGAAAGTAGCCATGAAAACTTATAAGCTATCCAAAACAAAGTGAACTTGCAGTGTCAGATTTTACTAAGTTCATCCAACTTCTTGACTCAATTTTTGTTTTTTCTTGTTTTTTAGGTAAGTTCAAGAAGAAGATAAGTAAGTTCAGTGATGTTCCTGGTAGCTGTGAAGGGCAGATGGAAAACAGGGTGCCAGCGTTCTATCCCTGTTTCGCCCTGTTGTTGTTGTTTAATCATTTAGTGGTGTCTGGCTCTTCGTGACCCCATGGACCAGAGCACGCCAGGCTCTCCTGTCTTGCACTGCCTCCCGCAGTTTGGTCAGACTCATGCTGGTAGCTTCGAGAACACTGTCCCACCATCTCGTGCTCTGCCGTCCCCTTCTCCTTGTGCCCTCCATCTTTCCCAACATCAGGGTCTTTTCCAGGGAGTCTTCTCTTTTCATGAGGTGGCCAAAGTCTTGGAGCCTCAGCTTCAGGATCTGTCCTTCCAGTGAGCACTCAGGGCTGATTTCCTTCAGAATGGATAGGTTTGATCTTCTTGCAGTCCATGGGACTCTCAAGAGTCTCCTCCAGCACCATAATTCAAAAGCATCAATTCTTTGGCGATCAGCCTTCTTTATGGTCCAGCTCTCACTTCCATACATCACTACTGGGAAAACCATGGCTTTAACTATACGGACATTTGTTGGCAAGGTGATGTCTCTGCTTTCCGTTTCCGCCCTAGCAGTCCATAAAGTTGAAGAGCTGCTATTTCGCCCCCGACAGGGCCCATTTATTGGGGTTGGCTGATAGCCCACTCCCTGAGCACAGTTTTCTGGGCTTCCTCAGTATATTAATATTAATTGTGTGAATAATTGTCGCCTATGTGCTGTACGGCTTGCACAATCATTATTAACAGCATATGTTGTATTTCTTCAGCAGCCATCAAGGTTGGCAAGCTATACTTCAGCTACTTCCCTTTGTGGTAGTCCTGTGGTACCTCCTCTCTAGGGTGACCATGTGTCTTGCAAAGCCCCTACACCTTCGTTGGGTATATTGGAAATTTAAATGGTGCCTCTCAGCTATCTGAGTCCCCAGCAGCTACCCACAGGTGAAATTCAATAATAGCAACTAGTGAGCGGCCTTCAAGAGATGAGGCAGTTTCATACATTCAGCTAGCCTTTTATAGACGGTATTAAATTATCTCAGGCAGTTTCAGTAGGGTGTCAGTTTATTTTTGTTGTTTGTACAGAAATCCAAGAGAGAGACACAAACGCAAGAAACTGAGACACATGGCAAGACTGTTGGGATGGAATCCTGTGTTGACATCTTTAAAGGACTTATCTGGGCACAGAGGCTGCAGGGTGGTCGTCACTTGAACCCCAACCACAGAGAAGCATCGCCACATGTCGGACTGCTTGTGTGAAGTGCATGAACACTCTCGCTCTCCCTCTGCCACATGGTGCAAGCCATTTTTATTTGCACGGTGGGGAATTGTTATCAGAGAAGCCATTTCAAAAGCTGCCCAGACCCACCTCCATGTAGGGAAAATAGTGTTACACGACAAGCACCATCATGTTCATAGATACCACGTGGCACAGTGATATTTCATGGGACATCTCTCCTTCAGGGCCGCTGCTTCTCACACGGCTCACACTTGACAAATGTGATGATATGCTGGAAGGGAGCTTTGCATTTCGCAACTCACCTGGTTGCCATAATTGACTGGGGACTCCATGCAGGTGAGTGAATAGGCTGGTGGGGGATGGACAGATTGAACTACTCCTTTATTGACCTGCTTGATTTATGTGCTACCCAGAGGAGCTGCTGGCTAGCACAGAAATGAAGCAAATGATAGAGGAGTGGCATCATCAGACCTTCACCCACCAGCCCACTTGGTAAAATACTTTTATTTAAAATGGCCTGATAGGCTCACAGCTTGCATTTTGATGCAGGCTATGGATGAGGCTTCCCCCTTCCAAGTCCAATTCAGGCAGTCAAATAATAACAACAATTGCAGGCTACCAACTGTATGTCCACGAGTTCAGGCGTTATGAGAGCAGAAAAACTTTCTCCATGCCACACATAACTTCATAAACCTCTGCTATGTTGTCTCTTGTGGGTCTTTTCTCCAAACCAGAGGTTTTCCAGCTTTTTGAGTCCATGGCTCCCCTGACCAACTACATTCTTTCTGTGACACCCCTGGGGGGCACAGGAGCCCAGTTATGTCACCCCTTGCCTGCAGAGCTGGGAGCCTCTCACCCTTTTCCGAACATCCTCCCTTGTGGAGTGTTCCCTCAGCCTCCTCTCCCCTCTCCTTGGGTGTCCTCTGGCAGCCCTTGCTACAGCCCCCCGTCTCTGAGCTGTCCTACCCCCTGCCCCAAAGAGAGGTGCCTCTTCACACTGCCCCACAGGGGCCTGGGGCTCGTCCGTCCATTCCCAACAGCAAAGGCTGGTGGACTGGCTGGCTAGGCTACATCACCCATTTGCTTGCTTATCTATCCCAAGGCTGCGTCAGCTCCTGGCAACCAGCAGTCCCCGAGGCATCATTCACCTGCAGAGCTTGTAGCCAGGGCTGCTGCAACAAACAGCTGTACAAGTCTTTGAGAGGCAGAGATGCAAGTAGGCATCAGACGAGGGAGGGAATGAAAGAAGGACAGAGGCTAGTGTTGTCCACAGCACCCTGACCATCATCCAAGGCACCCCAGGGTGCCACGGCCCACTGGTTGAAAACCACTGCCCTAAACTAAGAAGCTCCATCTGTTGTATCCTTTCCTCCTAGGGGAACTGCTATTCTCCTTAGTCATTTGGTTTGCCCTTTCCTGAGAAGTCAGCTCCATTCGATCTTCCCTCTCTCAACTGTCTCCTGGCAGCAGCTATCCCTGCACAGCAGGGGGTCAGACTGGATGACCCTCAGGGTCCCTTCCACCTCTGTAATTCTACAATTCTATGATTGAGCTCATAGAAGCAGAAGGAAAAGAAGCAGCGTCACTCCATCAGCTCTGCCTCTCCTTGAGCCGCTTCCATTCCAGCAGGCCATTTTTAGAACTTTGTAAACTAAGCTGAGTTTGAGTCTTTCCTCCCACCCCTCCCCACACAAGAAAAAGAAATCATTTTCCTTTGGTGTCATGTTTTTAAGATTGCAACCTTGAGAGCAGGGAAGGTTATTCTCCATAAGCCACTCCGGGTGACCTTTTTCATACAAAGAGGGAACTAAAAATGCTTCAAACAAATGCAAGTCTGAGCGTGCAAATTTCCTGGTGACCATTTTCACTGGGATTAATTATTGCAGCAATGTGGTTGTGTGGCTAACCAAAGGTCATCACAAAAATAACAAGCAGGAAGGGAGGAGGAAGTGTAAGTGGTTGGTTGGTTTTCTAAAATATAAGGCATATATCAAGTGTCTAAATAAATAATGACTGATTAGTATTTATGCATTCTTACAGTCTGGATCCACTGCAGTAAGGGAAACAGTCAGTGAAGTTGGAGGGGCGGCCCTGAATTTTGCCTCTAGCCATTGCTTTTCCCCTGTAGCCCCTCCCAGAAGACATTTCAAACCCCACCCCGAAACCCAGGGCTCATTTCTAACTTTGGAGCTGGGGCGAGGGATATGTGGTTCTGAGTAGCAGGGGTTGGAGAGCCACGGGGTTCAGCTCTCCCCTGACACCAAATCCTTATACGATGGAAATGACAGCCACACCTGCTACTCTGGACAGCTGCCCAGTGTTAATCCACCCTCCAAGACGCAGCTCAGCCCCTAAATGGCAGCACCGACAGATTAACTTGCAAGTCTGTGCTCAGGGACGCTGTTTGAACGCAGCCCAAACCTCCAGGATGCAGAGTGATTCTCAATTACGCTCCGGCACCTCTCGCCAAACAGGCCCAGGGTCACACCTTGCAAGCATGGCAGCTGACCCCACTGCCCACTGCCTGCATGTGCAATATTGCAAGGAAACAACGCCAGGTGCCATTTGGTGGCAACAACTACAGGAAGGGGCAGGGGGAAAGGGAGGGAGAGGGCAGCGCCAAGAGATGCAGAGACTTCCAGCAGGGATGAGAAACCTGTGACCCCCTAGATACTGCCACGCTAGAACTCCCATCATCCATGACCACCCACTGGCCTCGCTGGCTGGGACTGATGGGCACTGGAGTCCAGCAATGGCTGGAGGGCAGCAGGTTCCCCATCCCTGGAGTGAAGCAAGCTTTAATATAGTGCCCACGGACCCCAGGTGAAGAAGAGGGCCCTTGAGAAACTGGGAGTGGCCACATACAGACAGCAGTCCAGATCCAAACACGAATCCGGTTCCATGGCTTGCCAGGCCCCGTTCAGGCTAAGAAATGAGGGATGCCATGGAAGGAGATGGCACTCTTTGTTCTTAGGGGGCAGCATGGAGCAGAGTCCACGGCCAGGTGGTGGGTGACAGGAGAGCTGGCCAGGAGGAGGAACGTGAAATAGCACAAGTTGGTGGCTGAGCTGCGATTTGCTCAATGGGTGGAGGCAAGTTCTTTCCCACTCCCCATCCCAGCAGGAGAGCAGCAACATGGAACCAGGATCCAGCCAGGGGTGCCCAGCACCAGTCAAAGAGACACCTGCAGGAAAAGGACAGAAGCAGGAATGAGGCAGACCAGGCTCCTTGGGGGACACGTCTCTTCTTCCCATACTCCATATTAGAACATCTGAGGGTCAACTTCTTCACTATGATCCCAATGTCCCACTGCTGGTCAGCCACTACTAGTTCCAACTTTATTAACACATAAATGTCATAAGGAATTTGTGCACCTGCTCACATGGAACTGCAGCTGCCATTCTGCTGCTCGTTCAGCCCAGTTTGGAGGAATCCTTCCTTTTAATGTTTCAAACACCCTGAACGAATGAAGCCTTCACCCTCATCCCCAACTGGAACAAGAACCTAAGCCCCTCGTTGCTGTTTGCTCATCTGCATCTTGTCTTGCTAACCTCAGCCTTCAGACTGCGGTTCCTTACTGTTAATGTGTTAGCACATATGGGGACATGATGTATTTTCGCTCAGTGGCAACCACCCAAGATGCTGCTGTTGGCAGGCAGGTTCACATTAGAATGTGAACCAAACTGAATTCCTCCCCCATCCCTGGCTCCTATGAATTTAACAGTAGTTTAGGGGCAGAACTATAGGTGCCACCAAAAATAGAGCAGCTGTGCTTCCTCCCTCTCCCATTGGGATTATAGCAGGGACATGGGTGGCGCTGTGCTCTAAACCACTGAGCCTCCTGGACTTGCCGATCGGAAGGTCGGCGGTTCAAGTCCCTGCAACGGGGTGAGCTCCCGTTGCTCTGTCTCAGCTCCTGCCAACCTAGCAGTTTGAAAGCATACCAGTGCAAGTAGATAAATAGGTACTGCTGCGGAAGGAAGGGCAAACAGCATTTCCATGTGCTCTGGCACTCATCAAAGTGACACTGTGCCAGAAGCGGTTTAGTCATGCTGGCCACATGACCCAGAAAGCTGTCTGTGCACAAATGTCAGCTCCCTTGGCCTGAAAAGTGAGATGAGTACCACACCCCATTGTTGCCTTTACTGGACTTAACCATCCAGGGGTCTGTTACCTTTACCTTGGGATTATAGCAGTGCAAAAATATCCAATATCGCCACACTGCAAATTCACCTAACATAGTCTAGCTCCACAGCATTAGGTATCATTGGGAAAGGACTGCCTCTTACAGAAGAACGTGCATGCAGAAGGTATTCGGTTCAATCCCCAGCATATCCAGGTGGAGACGTCCATGTGGAGAAATACTTATCTACATGGACCAATGGTCTGACTCTGAATAAGGCAGCTTGCTAAGTTCCACATCATCTATGTTTGGTCTCCTGATTTGTAACCAGTAGACACCTTCAGCAACTGAGCTTCAGATTCAGTAGCATTCCACAGGCAAAGTATGTGGACAGACGCAGGGCAAAAACATTTTAATAAATAGAGCAACGTGTACGTATTGGTGTAACTTATATGCAAAACAATAAGAAAACATGGAATTTCAAGCACCAAAACAACCTCAATTATCACAATTAAGACTTATTGAGGGAGAAAGCCTCTTGCATTTATGAATTGTGATTTTAAAGGTTCCCCCCCCCATATTAGCAAATGTGACCATTTGTTCCATATTGCAAAAAAAGGGGACCACCACCAAGTTATCTGTCTGGCCCAACCAAAGGTATACATGTTCTTCCTTGTCCTCCACAACAACCAGAAAATGATTTCAATCAAAATCCAGGTACGTGCCTGTGTGTGTGTGTGTGTGTGTGTGTGTGTACCCTCAATAATACTTTTTTTTTTAACCACTATGCAGACATGCCTGGTAGAAAGAAGACCAGAGCAATCCCCACCACCATTGCCTCAATCTACGTGGGGCTGTCCTTGAGACTGACCCAGAAACTCCAGCGGGTGCAGAATGCCATGGCGAGACTCCTTACGGGGTCCTCGCTGCAAGATCACATTCACCCAGTGCTATACCAGCTGCACTGGCTCCCGGTGGAGTACAGGATCAGGTTTAAGGTCTGGTTTTAACCTTTAAAGCCCTATACGGCCTAGGACCCTCGTACCTACGGGACCGCCTCTCCTGGTATGTCCCACGGAGGACCTTACGGTCTTCAGACAAAAACATCTTGGCGGTCCCAGGCCACAGGGAAGTTAGGCTGGCTTCAACCAGAGCCAGGGCTTTTTCGGTTGTGGCGCCGATCTGGTAGAACGCTCTGTCACAAGAGACTAGGGCCCTGCGGGATTTGACATCTTTCCACAGAGCCTGCAAGACAGAGCTGTTCCACCAGGTCTTTGGCCAAGGCACAGTCTGACCTCCTCCTTCGGTAATCCTCACAGAACTCTAGCCGATATGGTTGCCATTGATTTGATTCTGAATTTATTTTAGAATGAATTGATTTTAGAATGCTGTGTTACTTTTATTGTTGTTAGCCGCTCTGAGCCCGGCTTTGGCTGGGGAGGGCAGGATATAAATATTTTTTTATTATTATGATGATTATCATTCTGCATCTCCTTGCAGGAAGACTCCATTGCCAGCTTCTCCAGGCCTCACTTGGCTACTGGAGTTTGAGAAGCCACACGCTCAACCATCAGACCAGGGTGGTGGTGGAGGAGACATGTGCTCTCACCTGGGTGAGCAGGACCTTCTCTGTTCCTTCAGAAGCACCTCCATCCAATGGGGCTGTCATGAGCTGCATTCATCTTCAGATGTTTGCGATGACACATATCTTCTGGGCGGCTCCACCAGGTATGCATATGAGAGCCCCACCATGATCTGCCAGAGAAGAGGACTGGGTCAGCACAGTGGGGCTGGGGAGGGGGAGAGGAGGAAGAAGGAATAGGGAGGTCTCACTGTGACCCCAGAATGCAGTTCCACAGCCAGGCCACTGGGCACTCACCGTGAGGAGACTCAGCAGACCCATCATCACCCCCAGCATGATGTCCAAGTTGTTGGTCAAGCCTCCAGCCCACAGAGGCCCAAGGATGGTGGCCACGCCCCCTACAGAGCGGCGGAGACCCTGACTGAACCCTGTGGAAGAAGAAGAAAGCATATTAAAGAATATTTATCAGTGTCCTCAGTCCCGCCCCAAAAGGCTCCCATATCCATCTTTTTTAAGACCCTCGGCTTGTTTCAGGAGGCGACTTCAATGCTTGGGTTGGCCTTGTTCCCCCACAAAATACAATATTATCTGGACTAAACTTGGAGGACAAACCTGAAATCTGTCAGAGGGCAGCAATGGACATCACCTCTAACAGCGCTGGGAAATATCTTTGTGAACTTATAATTAAGAATAACCTTTTGTTACGGTCAAGGGGATCAAGAGGGTTATTTTACTTTTATCTCCCCCAGAGGATTTACTAGCACCATAGATTATATCCTAACATCTAATAATGTGCCAATTAACAGAGATACCTTCAGGATAATTCCCAGAGCTGAAATTGACCACTTTCCACTTGAGTTATCTCTGACATCATTCGTTTCTCCTGCCTTTCCTAAATTATTGGACAAAACGAACTATCTGATACTTGGAAACAGAAGGTTAAAATGGAATGCACAGGTCCAAGAAAAAATGATTCAGATCCTGGATTCCCATGAATTTGCTTTATTAAAGGGGGAAACATTGATAGAAACAGAAAACTTTATGAGAACATAATCAACCGAATGCACCCACTGATGACCACAACTAGTGAGATAAAAAAACAAAAAGTTTAAAAGACAGACTTGGTTTGATAAGGATTTTTTTTTTTTTTAGCAAATCATTCCCTGTCATCAGGCTTACAATAAAAAGACACAGCACAAAAGGAAAATAGACAGGAGGGGGAGGAGGAAATGAGCTTGAGTGGCCGTTCTTTGTTACAAATTCCATTTGGGTTGTGCTTCATCTAAAGTCCTGGCTGCTCCTTCAGCCTGCTGTGCCTCAGTCAATTCTCCGTGTCAAGCAACCGCAAGCAGTGGCAAAGACAGAACTGCAATTTCACTTCCGTTACTTGACAAGCCAACAAGCGCAGACAGAGCAAACCCAGGCGAGTCATTTTCCCAAGCCTGGAAGGATGTTGCAACAATGCTTTGCTGCTCTCAGGAGTGGGGGGGGGGTGTCGAGAGGCAGACCTTTTTTCTTTTTAAAGAAAAAAAGGAAATCAGGCCACAGAGGAATCCAACACCAGCCAACAAACAAGCCCTGCAAACAAGGGCTGGAGAGGGCAAATGCCGCACACAGTAACTGGACCCAGGAAAGCGCAGCCTGATCAGGAAGCGAATACTAGCCTGGGAAACTGAAATCCTGGTAGAAATAAGACACTCTGCCCTCTGGTAGCCACGCCAGAGGGAGAGATGCTAGACCTTTTGAGATAGTTCACCTGGACCAATCTATCCCTGAGATGGCTTTAAACACAATACAAAGTTTTCAGCGAGCAGGTGGTTGTGTTCCTGTATCGGCAGAGTTCTGCTTTGATGCTACCTGTCCAGACAGCTATCAGGAGGGTCACAAGGGTCATCTAGCCCAAGCCCCCCACAATGCAGAAATTGCAATTCTGGTGCATAGCAGTTAAGGCACCTTAGATCAAGGGGGGAGCTCTAGCACCACTCTAGACCAAAGGATCCACCCATGACATAAAACAAGACTGAAACTATTTAGCCACTGAGTGCTAGAATTAAGGAATAGTTCCTTTCTCCCCACCCCCAAGAAACCATGATGATCCTGTAATTATCCAGTGCTCTGAGCACTGAAAGATTCCTTCTCCAGCACAAAGAGTGTGCGGCTACCTTTGTAGGAAGGTGTGGAGAACCACGCACAGATAAATCTTCTTTGAAAGTAGATGATGCAAGACTAGAAGTACACATCAGTGTGTACACAGGTGTGCACATGGCTCAATACAAACATGCAGCAGAACGTGAGGAGAGCCTTGAGAATGTCAGCATGGGACTGCATTACTTCAGGCTGAAGGAAGAGAATGCCAGTTCTGAACACTCCCTGCAAGCTATAAAATTAGATTAATAGGGTGAGATTCTATTCCCAGTTATCTTGGCCCATTATAGTTTCCTTTATGCAGTATTTGTTTTCTAACTACACACACACGAGCTTTAAAAACAGTGGCATCCCCACCTACAGCCTGAAGTGACACAGTTCTAACACACCTCGCTTGTTGGACTGGTCATGTTGGGCGGATGCCCACTTATTGTCTTCCAAAGAAATTACAGTCTTACCTTGGGTTACAGACGCTTCAGGTTGCACGTTTTCGGGTTACGGACACGCCGAAACCCAGAAGTACTGAAACGGGTTACTTCCGGGTTTCGGTGCTCACGCATGCACAGTATGCTAAATTGCACTTTGCGCATGCACAGAAGCGCCACATTGCAACCCGCGTGTGCACAGATGCGGCACTGCTGGCTGTGAACGCTGTGGGCTGCTAACATGCCTCCCACACGGATCACATTTGCAACCCAAGCGTCCACTGTACTCTGCTCTGAACTTTAAAATTTGAGACACAGCCTTACCTTGCGTTCTCTCAGCCGTGACTTTAGAAAAGAGCGACACTTGGGAGACTGCAACAAAGGGAAGGCCCAGGACTTGCAGGAAAACGCCCACGACCAACTCTGTAAGGAGAATGGTAAAGGTACCTGGAAGAAGCAAAGCACACAGAACTCAGTAAGGAGGAGGAGCGAGATGATGGAGAGCAACAAGGGATGATCTGTACGTGCGAGTGCACTACTGAGGGTGAAAGGCATTTCCTCCCATCGCCTCCAGTGGAAGGTTTTCGATGGAGCCCACTTAAACACAGAGAGGGGTCAGGGATCAGCTTGTGCACACATGCCCATCCCTTGTCTGTGTGAACTGGAGAAAACAAGGAGCTGTCCGATGCGATTGCCATAAGACCTGCAATTCACATATGCATGGCATCACCACTTTCATGCTGCAGCCATGGGCCGCACAGGGAAAGATGCCCGGGCTATGTCTGAACAGGCCTTGCACCAAAACAACCCTGTGGCCTTTTGAATGGTGAGGTGTAACATCAGGCACAGCTGTTGCATTCCAAGCCGCATGGGCAAGAATTAAACCTATGGATTTTGCATCAGAGGATGCTCATTCACCTCCCAGTGTCAGGTGCATGAACCAAAGACCAAAGTCACACGGTTAGTGAACTGAAGGCTAAGGTTAGCTGTATTTTTACACCTCCAGGGAAGATGGAATTACATCTGCCTCTCTCACACAAGTCAAAGGGTTTTATGCCCTCCCCAAAGCCCACATTAAAGATCTGAGGCAGTCAAGTCGTGCATCCACAGCCGTGGCAAGAGGAGGAATGACTGCTGGGAGGAGCGCAGAGAGAAGAAACAGCATCATGCATCTGCAGCAGCACAAGTAGACCTCTCCCTCTGCCCCAGCTGCAACAAAACATGTCTCTCCCGTATCAGGCGCTGTAAATCTCCACCCCCAAAGGCACATTGTCTCCAGAGACAGATGGATGCCAGAAGAGGGTGGGGAGGCACAAAGAGATAAGAATTGGTTACCCAAACAAATAAACACATGTTTTACCATGTTGGGTTGGCGGCCAATGTTTTAGATCTGGGATGGGGAACCCTTTTCACCCCGAGGGCCACATTCCCTTTTGGGTAGGCTTCTGAGGGCCAGATAGTAGTGGTGGGTGGGCCAGAGGCAAAAGTGGGCAGAGCATCTAAAGCAAATTTTACCATCTGCTTACGTATCCCTCTGGGTACGGAAACTTCGGGATGCGAACGTGGCAAACCCTGGAAGTACTTTTCCGGGTTTCGCCAAGTGCGCATGCGCAGAAGCACTCTACGTGCCGCGCGCATACTCAGAAGCGCTAAACCATGCCACGCACATGCACAGAAGCGGTCCTCCGGTTGCAAATTCCTCGGGATGCTGCCAGATCTCCAGAACGGATCAGGTTTGCAACCAGAGGTAGCACTGTAATCTGGTTTCAAAACATGCAGGAAGCTTTTCAGCAGGGCCAGTCGGGTTTGGCCTAAAGAGAGTTTCAAGGTCGAGACAAAGATCTGGAGGGCAGCGCCAGGCTCCCAGGTCCACAGTCATAGAATTATAGCATTGTAGAGGTGGACGGGACCCTGAGGGGCATCTAGTCCAACCCCCGGCAAAGCAGGAATCTCAACACTCCTGGCTCTGGAACCACTTCTTAATGCTCTCCCAGTTCATTCCAGCTGCAGCATTTCCCAACTGCAGCATGGGAACTGGGACTTCTGGCAGAGCTGGCTTCTGCTTCGCATAGGCATGGGGCTGATCAAGGATACCAGTTTCACCAAAGAGGATCAACAGGACCATGGAAGGACCTTGTCAGGAGCTGAGCAACGTTACCTCGGGGCCGTACCAGGAAGAACAGGCACCAAACACAGGCTATGTTGCAGATGACCAGGCCAAGGACCAAGAGGATGCGGTCAGACAGGCGAGTGCTCAGGCAGCGCACCAGGAAGAAGCCAGCAATGACCTGAAGGCAGAGGGAGAGAAGGCGGCCATTTTGAGCATCACAGACTTCTCACATGACTAGACATCAACGGTGCAATCCTATTTCTACCGAGAAGGAGGCTGCGTACACCTTAAAGGTTTAACATATACAGCAGAACCATCATTTTCAAGACAACCTTCATCCCCAGGCCTGGCAAATCAAGAACTATAGTTGATGATCTGGTAGTCTTTACTTGGACTGCATTATTTTAACTCATGTCCAACAACTCCTATGGCATGTCTATGCTATAGGTTTTTTTTAAAAAAAAATCTTTTAATTTTCCTTCGTTGTTGTAAGTGTTCTGTTTTATAAAGTGAAGTAATAACTAAAAAATTCATTTAATATAAAATAAAGAACAGTACTTTTTTACCATGACATATTGCAACATTTCTTATTGAAAATCCTTATTCCATTGTATTAGGTCTAATGATTTGCTTGGCATAATTCCGATTATTATTATTATTATGCCACTCATCTGACTGGGTTGTCCCAGCCACTCTGGTGGGCTCCCAACAAAAATAGTAAAAACACAATACAGTAACAAACACTCCTTATTCTTTCATTTATATATTTTTCTGTTACTCTTTCCAGGTGATTTTTCCTTAGTTTGCACTTATCCTGGTTTTAAATTCTTGATAGCCTGTTGCTATATGCATCATAATATTTTTCCCCACCCATACTAAAAATTCCTGTAAAGATATGTTTTAAAAAGGAAACAGCCATGAGCATCTTGAATTTGGCTTGGAAACGGATTGTTGTCAACCAAAACCCAGCATTATATAACCCTGGATTCAAAGTCAAGCTGTCTTCAAGGGCAGACCCACGTACAGCAGTCAAGAGGTGCATACGCCGCCCACAAAAATAGCTAAGCCTTAGTTATCAGTTTATCAGACACTTGGTGAAAATGAATCATGGCAGGGAGTGGGATATCTATGAAAGTAGGGATGAAGAACTGGATCCAGCTGATGGACTGGATTCCCAATACCTTACTCCCGGTAGCCAACTTTGGCAATGTCATAATGATGACAGGTGACCTAATTTTGCCGGGGGTTAAAGGAGGTTGTCATAACCAGCCTGTCAATCAGCAGTAACAGCACCTTCCTTTGAAGCTGCTCTTCCAGCACCTATTCACCTTCAAAGGTATAAGCACCAGTCAGGACCGCAGGACCACCTCTCCCCACATGAACCATCCCAGACTCTGTACTCATCATCTGAGGCCCTTCTTTGTGTGCCTCCTCCACGAGAGGTCTGGAGGTCAGCAATACGAGAACAGGGCCTTTTCTGCAGTGGCTCCCCATTTGTGGAATGCTCTCCCCAGGGAGGTTCGCCTAGCGCCTTCATTACAGTCATACCTCACATTACGTTCTTTCAGGTTATGTCCCACGGCGACCCAAAAGTACCAGAAAGGGTTACTTCCGGGTTTCGCCACTCACACATGCACAGAAGCGTAAAATGACGTCACGCGCATGCGCAGAAGTAGCAAATCGCAACCCGCGCGTGCGTAGACATGCCGCTGCGCGTTGCGCTCTTTTCATGTTGCAAATGGGCTTCTGGAACAGGTCCCATTCACAACCAGAGGTACCACTGTATGTATTTTTAGGTGCCAGGTGAAAACATTCCTCTTCTACCAGGCCTTTGGCGGATTAATATCTTACAGCCTTTTAAACATATCTGTGGGAAGGGGTGGGAGCAATTGTTTTTGTTGTTGTTTTGGTTTCATTGTTTGCTTGTGTTTTATCTTGGATTTTATTCTGTGACCTGCCCTGATATCTTCTGATGAGGGGTGGTATATGAATTTAATGAATGGATTAATAAATTCAGCTGTCACGGGGGGGACCCCTTCAAAGTCCTTTTGGAGGAAGTGGCTTAAAGCAAAACAGCTTTCCCCAAACAGAGAAAATATGTCCTCTTTGCTACACTGAGTTTCCAATGATTAGGACACTAGATACTAGCTTCCCTCTCTAGTATCACTAACCAGATGAGTAACCAGGGCTAGATACCTCTTCCCTCGCCACCCCGAGACTGGAAAGGGTGGCTTGTGGTAAATAACCTTATCTCAAAGTTAACAGGTTCGGCGGTTCGCATACAGTTTAAAAGCCTGCCCAACCTGTTTAACCAGTGGCAACAGTTGGAGAAATTGGGCAGGGATCACGCTTACACACAAATATACACATGACAGAAATTGACATCCCCCTCAAAAACAACTTTCAGTTCTACAGAAGTCAGACAAAGTCACATTTTAAGGAGGGGGGAAGAAAGTACCCAGAGGGATACTCTCACCTTGGTCCCTTGTCTGAGGGCTCTTTGCCATAGGTCTTGGCACTCACCTCCACACCGCAGAGGAAATACATGATGCTGTTCTCCAGCTCCCCAAAATTCAAGAACTTCTGGGTGATCGGGGTCACCATCGTCTAGATGAAGAAAACATACGTGAGCATCCAGGAGCATAGGGGAAACCAATGGTCCCCTTTATGTTCCACCACCACACTAAATGGCCTCGGCCCAGTATACCTGAAGGAGTGTCTCCACCTCCATCATTCAGCCCAGACACTGAGGTCCAGCTTTGAGGGCCTTCTGGTGGTTCCCTCCCTGCGAGAAGTGAGGCTACAGGGAACCAGGCACAGGGCCTTATTGGTAGTGGTGCCCGCCCTGTAGAACACCCTCCCAGCAGATGTCAAGGAAATAAACAACTATCTGACTTTTAGAAGACATCTAAAGGCAGCCCTGTTTAGGGAAGATTTTAATGTTTGATTTTTTTTATCGTGTTTTTAATGTTCTGTTGGGAGCCACCCAGAGTGGCTGGAAAACCAAGCCAGATGGTTGGGGCATAAATAATAAATTACTACTACTGCTACTACTGCTGCTGCTACTACTACTACTACTACTACTACTAAAGAGACATAGGAAATGGGGATCTGGGAGATGGCTTTTTCTGGGGCAGCTCCTAAGCTGTGGCGCCCCCTCCCCTTCTTTGGCAATCACTCGTAGCCGAGTAAGATTGTCTTCCATAAACACAGTTTTAACAATGCATCCGTGAGTGACTGTAGGTGTACCTAACATCTTCACTGTACAGCTTTCGTCATCTGCTGAAGATGCTCCTCTTCTCTCTGGCCTTTGACACCTACAAATTAGGACCCACCCTATTCTTTTGACCTCATTGCTTGGCACAGATTTTAATTTTGCGTTACAAACTGCTCCAAATGCAGCCGGGAAGGACTTGAGGTGCAGGGCGGGAAACAAAACAAATACCAACAACAAAGACATAATGAGAAATAATTGGCACTTCCCAAAGGGATAAGTAGTGTGAGAACCAGCCAGGAAGGGAGAGGGACAATCTATACAACGAGCATGGGATTTGCCTGAGCACGCAACACATCAAAAATGTCACCTACCTCTAGGGCGGTTTGATTGAAGAGCGTAATGAACTGGGCTGTCAGCAGAACCACCACCTCTTCCCTCAGGTACTCTGCAATGACAAATCTCGTTGAAGCACAAAAGAGCCAAAACAACGCTGGACAGGACATTATTTCATTTCACTTTTAATCTGTATACCGCCTTTTTATATTATTATACCACAAGGTGGTTCACAAACTGAAGAAACAACAAAGATTGCACACCTCACAACAATCTCATCCGACACAAAAAAGTCACAATAAAAACTTAACTTTAAAATAAACAACTAATATCAAATGAAACAATATTCAACCATCCATTAGGATATAATAGTTAACAGTAAAGTTAAGTATCAGCAAATAATAATTAAACAGTTTACACTTAACAATAAAGCATTGTTAAGCAGTCATCAATAAAAAATAATGGCAAGTCACAATGCATAAAATACCATGAAACATACAAAGCCAGGTAAAAGGATCAAACTGAGAAACAAGGATCTGTAAAATTATTTTTTTAAGAAACTTAATTTTAACCTTAACTTTGCCCCTGCCTGCCTCCAATTTTGTCCTTTCCTTGGAAGACGCTCTGTTCTCAAGGCCCTCTTCTGCCACGAGAGCTACTATGTCCCCACCAGAACATTTGGAAATTGATTGGCTTGTTTTATGAGGTGGTGACGGGGGGAAAAGTTGAGGCAGCATCCTCCAACATGCCAACTTTCTGAACTTGCAGACCAGAAAAGGGAGGCTCAGCTCTAGTCTTCTCCATGTGCCTTCTTGTAGGGCATGCTTTGGATCAGAGATGGAGAACTTCGGGCCCAGGCATCAGATGTGGCCATAGACCTGGCCCCCAGGGCTCTCCCCCAAGCCATGTGTCTTGCTTTTTAATATTTAATGATTTATTATTTATTATGTTTTCATACATGCTGGTACCTTGCCAACAAAGGTCCGTATAGTTAAAGCTATGGTTTTCCCAGTAGTGATGTATGGAAGTGAGAGCTGGACCATAAAGAAGGCTGATCGCCGAAGAATTGATGCTTTCGAATTATGGTGCTGGAGGAGACTCTTGAGAGTCCCATGGACTGCAAGAAGATCAAACCTATCAATTCTGAAGGAAACCAGCCCTGAGTGCTCACTGGAAGGACAGATCGTGAAGTTGAGGCTCCAATACTTTGGCCACCTCATGAGAATAGAAGACTCCCTGGAAAAGACCCTGAAGTTGGGAAAGATGGAGGGCACAAGGAGAAGGGGATGACAGAGGACAAGATGGTTGGACAGTGTTCTTGAAGCTCCCAGCATGAGTTTGACCAAACTGTGGGAGGCAGTGGAAGACAGGAGTGCCTGGCATGCTCTGGTCCATGGGGTCATGAAGAGTCGGACACAACTAAATGACTAAACAACAACAACAAATATACTGGAAGCCACCCAGAGTGGCTGGGAAAACCCAGTCAGATGAGTGAGGTACAAATAAATTTTATTATTATTACTACCACCTGCAGTGAGGGCAGAGAGAGGTGGGTAGACGCTAGTCTACTGCAGAAAGGTAAAAGCCCCACCGACTGCTCCTCCCACTTTTGCCTCTGGCCCCGCCCACCACTGCCATGTGGCCCCTGCAAGTCTGCCTGGAAGGGAATGTGGTCCCCTGTCTTTGATGGCCCCATACCCACCACGGAAGAGAGCTCACCTGTCATGGAGCTGAAATTATAGGCGGGAGTCTTCTCCAAAGAGGCTTCTTCATCAGCCAAGTGCCCATTGGGCACATACCGAACCTCGTCACCCGAAACAGCTTCCCGACGCTCCGCGGAGGTGCTGCCGTAGCTGCTGCTCTCCGCTGCCTCCTCGTGTTGCACAAGAGGCTTCTCCTCCTCCTCTTCCACATCGTCCCGCTCAGCCGCCGCTGGGGCCTTTGAGGAGTGCCCCAACGGCGGCGGCGGCAGGTCGTAGTACAGCGTCGCAACAATGATCTGCAGAAGCAGCCACACCATGCACATGAAGATCTGAAGGAATGGAGGAAAGAAAAGCCTGAGCATGAGTGCATCGCCCTGAACCGTCATTTATTTATTTGTTAAATTTATGTGCTACCCTTCATCGGAGGATCACGGGGTGGTTTGCTACAACAACAAATCCCCCCCTTTTTTTGTAATGTATACTGTATCTTTTTCTGTTTTGTTTTTTTCTGCATGGGTACTATTTGTAACTATACTTTCTATGGACTCAGCTGCTTTAGTAAAAAAAGCAGCGATTTGAATGTGCTATAAACATGCAACACCAGATGGCGCCAGAGAGCAAGAAATTTTAAAACACGATTTTCCATAGAGATTTTTTTCCTGACTTAGTTCCTGACTTATTTATAGCATTCCCCCCCCCCCCCGGTGTCTGGATCCACCCTTTTAAAATAAAGTATATATATTTTTTAAAAGGACACAGGGACTTACAGCCAGCCTGCTTGCTGGATCAGGCCAATGGCCCATGTAGTCCAGCATCCTGTTCTCACAGCGGCCAACCTGATGCTTGGGGGAAACCAGTGAGCAGGATTTGAGCACAAGAACATTCTTGTCTCCTGTGGTTCCCAGCAACTGGGATGCTTCGGAATCATGGCTGCCTCCAGCTGTGGAAGCAGAGCGTAGCCATTGTGGCTAGGAGCCATCAATAGCCTTCTCCGCCTCCATGAATTTCTCTAATCCTCTCTTAAAGCCATCAAAGTTGATGGTAATCTAAGGAATGTTGAAATGACGTTTGGTTGAAAATAAGTGGTACTGGTAAAGAGATGCTTAAGAAAATGTAAATAGGGATTGATAATTGGAAATGGATATTTATAATAATAGGTTAATATATGGAGTAAGGATAAACGTTAGAGGGTAAGGATTTGCTGAATTTAATATTTGAATTGGAATACAAAATGGGAGGTGTGAGGAGGTCAAGAAACTAGTGAAGAAAATATAAGATTTGAAAATATTAATCTATTTTTTGTTTTTAGCTCTGAACTTTGGTGTTTTTCTTTGTCTTTATTCTTTATTTTTCTTTTCTTTCTTCTATCAACTGTTTTTCTACTGTGTATTTTTTATTGGTTTTGCTTTTGTAGTTTAAATGTTGGAATTGGTTTTTATTGTCTGTGAAACATTAATAAATATCATTTTTTTTTTAAAAGTTGATGGTAATCACTGCCTCCTGCAGGACCGAGTGCCATAATTTTTGCAATGCGCTGCATGAAGAACAATTTCATTTATCTGCCCTGAAACTTCCCACATTCAGCTTCTTTGAATGTCCCCCAGTTCTAGTAAAAATAAATAAATAAATAAATGATTATTATTTTTTACAATTTTTTATTTTTATTATTTATTTTGACTGTGTCAGACCAACACGGCTACCCCAGTTCTAGCGTTCAGAGAGAGGAAGAAAAACGTCTCAGCGTCCTCTTTCTCTATGCCACGTATAATTTTGCAAACTTCCAGCTAGAACACTATTAAGGAGAAAAGATACTGATAACTCGCTTGCTAACAGCTCAAGACTAGAAGGACACTTCCACGAAGTCTATTACAAACTGGGGTTTTAAAAGCCTTATTTATAGCCGCATCTGAATAAATGCACTCACTAAGTCTGGATTCTCAGAGAGGAAGCGGATCTGTTGGGACTTTGCAGCTGCCTGGCGATTATTTTTGCACCTTATTTAATGACACAGTCGGCACATTCCATCCAAATATGATTTCATCTAGTGCTGGTTTTGATTATATGAGTCTTTGATCCCCTATTTCTGTCTTATGTTGGAATACTGCCACTTTGCCTCTTTTACACAAGCTCTGATTTTCCCCCCCTTTATCTTTCATCTCTTTACTTGACACCTGACCGGGCTCAAACGCTTTTCTTTTTCTCTTTTGTTGAATTATTGCAATGCTCTGCCAGCCTTGTCACACACTGAATGAAATAATAATTAAAAAGTTGAATAGTTGGGGGCAGATGGCTGATTCTTCCCCTCCTGTGGTTTCCAGCCACAGAGTCAGAGCATAACCATTCTGACTTTCCTTCAGCCTCTAACAAAGACAAATAACTCCTCCCAAAGTTAGACTGGGTGTATTTGCACCAGACTTAGGCAGGAATAAAGTGTTAGAATTCCTGCTCCATGATTGCAGTCATGGGATTTTTGTCTTTCACATGACGGTGTATGTTTTGACTCCACAGAGTGGGAAGTGAGGGAGACTGGATGTTTGTGTTACTAAGTTCTGTGAAGTGGGACTATTGTCCTTTGTTTTGTTTGTTTTGTTTCTTTGCTGTCTGATGCTAGAGAGAGAGAGAGGGAGCCATGTTGCAGTGCTCCGTGTGTGTTTATATGGAAATAAAGTAGATTAGCCAAAATGCTGAGTTGCTGAGGTCTGTCACACGCATGATGAGCAAACTCTGTGGATCCCTAAGTGTGCCGGTGTCGGTTGGCATCGGTCGCTGTGATGTTCAGGTGGAAGAAAGCTTTTGAAGCTCCCAAACGAAAAACCAGGAGGGAGAGAATATGCTAGTCGGGCATGTTTCTCTGCCAGGGTCCTACTCAAGTGTAGGACAAGCTGCTGACATAAAATGGTAGGAACTGTGCTACTTTGGGACTATTCTGATACTTTTAAATGATCCCCCACACAGGAGAACGCCCTGCACGTAGAAGTCTAGTGTGCCAGGGACAACGGTTCCAGCCCAGTCCTTTAGCCGATTTGCTTGATTTTCCAATCGCAGGGACGTCTTCCTTTTCCACCCTACCTGCAATTTGAAAAGGCGCTGCCCATCCTGCCCAATCCGCCAAACAGCCATGTGCAGGGGCGGCACATCCTGTTTTGTCGCTTGAGGAGAAATGTGCGAAGCCCCCGCTGCTACCAGCATTGCACAGTGGTTGCCCGCAAAGTGCTGGCAGCAGTGCCAACTTTCAGTGAGGTTTCCTTTGCAAGATCTCAGGCATTTCGAGAGATCCCACTGGAAGCCAATGCTGCTGGAATGGGCAGGCAGCAAAGGAAGGGGGGCACCACCCCTCAGGCTCCTGCCGCTCAAGGCGGGAGCCTCATCCTGCCTCATCCATTGCACCATTGTGGAGAGGAGCTTGCCTCATCCATGGAATCAAATGCACCAGGCTGGATTATACATAGTTCCTAACAATGTGCTTCTACTCACCCCAGGCGATGTGAACTTGTCGACCACAAAGGGCCCCACCTGGAAGTTACAGAGGCGCAGGAACAGGTTACAAGCTGGCCCTGGGGGGCAAAAGGGGCGAGTCAGGTGTCTGAAAGCAGCATGGCAGCAACGTACAAAAGCTTAGAATCTTAGAACTGTAGAGTTGGAAGGGACCCTGAGGATCATGCAAAACCCTGCAAGGCAGGAATATGCCGCTGTCTCATACAGGAATCGAACCTGCAATTTTGGCATTATCAGCACCACGTGCTAACCAACTGAGCCACGCAGGCTGCAACCTCCATGTTCAGCTTGTTGCGGCATGACCTGCCCACCCACTCTGACACTATTCTCAGTAGCAGCAATCCTTTCATGCAGAGGCGCAGGTTGCCGATGGACATTTGGCCGGCCACTGTGAGACCAGGATGGTGGCTGGGACTGACCACTACAAACAAGTCCAAATTGCACTGACCAAGCAGGGTCTGTGTATGTTCTTTTACACTTCTGGCTGTGGAAGAGGGGCTCCTCCTCTCCTCTGAAGCCAGATCAGAAACACAACTCCCTTTTAGAAGGTTGGAAACTTTTATCTGCTAATCTGCAAGGCTGAGGCACATACTGGGAGAAAGAGACTTTGTGCTAGCCACCAGAAAATGGCTTTTCCCACCTGCTTTGCCCAACCCTCCAGCCCTAGCAGCCTTTCCCAGACCATGACTTAGGAACAGCAGAAGCAGCTGGGAAAAGAGGAGGAGAGTTCGGGGATTATTCTTATTTTAAAAAATACTTTTATACATTGTGTGTCTTTGCTTTTAAATTTGTATTGTTATCTTGTTACTTTTATAGATTATAGTTTAGAAATTATAGATTGTAATTGTTAAGAGTGCATTTCTGTTTATTATTTGCTGATATTTAATTTTATTGTGTACTATTATATTCTAATGGATGACTGAGTATTACTTCATTTGCTGTAACTTGTTTATTTTAATGTTACATTTTCATGATGACATTTCTGTACTGGATCACAGTGCTGTAAGGTGTGCAAACTTTATGGTTTCTTTGGCTTGTGAGCTGCCTTGTATACAGCAATATAGAAAGGCTGTATAAAAATTAAAAGTGAAATGAAATGAAAAGAAACACTGCTTTTCCATGCAGAGGCACTTGCTACATCAGGATATCAAGGAACTGGGTCTACAAACAAGCCCAAACAAGCCTTCATTTGTATTGCACCTTTAAAAAAACCTACACCTTTCTCCTTCTCTGTGTGTGCATTTCAAACTGCAACAATTGCACTGCACCCAGTTTGTTCCTCTGAAAGCTTCCACACTGTTTTGTAATAATAAATAAATTGTTCCTGGTTAAGCAGGGAAGGGCTGAGGATTATGCCTCCCGCTTGCTCCATATGAAACAAAGCAAGCACGTTATGCCATACCAAGCAGTTAATCTGCATGTTCTTGTTCCTCAGAGCATCAGAAGAGACCTGCTGGGTCAGGTTAAATAATTCTCTGTCCCAGCATCCTGCTCTCCCCGTGGCCGGCCACATGCCGATGAGAAGTGCACAAACAGGACCTGAGAGCAAGAGAACTCTCCGCACATGTGAACTCCCGCAACTAGGATTCAGAGACATGCTGCCCCTGACAGCAGAGGCAGAGATCCGCCACTGTAGACATTAACCCTTGATCGTCACATCCTCCACGTGTTCCATCTTCTCCATAGCAACTGCAGACTAAACAAATGGTCTTGATTGGAAAATTGGTCCACAAATGGACTGATCTCTACTTTTGATTTCCACCTCAGTCCCCACAAACATCCAGGGAGGTATGGTAATATCAGAAATGGATAGCCAGGGCAGGATGAAAACCTTTAGAGGACCTGAGCACTTTGGTACCCCCAAACATATCTAATTCATTGGAAGAAGTTTAAAGACTATTTGCAAAAACATTGTAAAATGTTGGAATGTTAAAATGTTGGAATGCTAAAATGATGCAAGATATAAAGACAAGGCGGCATTAGTGACATAGGTAAAAAGAGTATGTAACAAATGTCTCAAAAGATAAGGGTGAAAAAATTAGAATACACTGTGTCAAACGTAATCAAAAGGATATAAAGGGAAAAATTGGAGACACAATGGGTTGAAATGCATAATATAGACTAAGATTTGAAAGAGGGTAAGATACTGCTGAATATGATTTGGGTAAAAAGGAACACAGAAAAGGGAGATGTGAGGAAGTCAGGAAGTAGGGTTATGAAAACAATAAGTAAAAATTTGGATTTTTATGTTTTTTAATGCCTTTTTATGTTTTCTCTCTTTGTTTCTTACTTTTTATATCTGTTTGCTTTGTGTGTGATAATGTTGTTTTCTTTTTGGTCTGATTGGATTGTTTAAAATTTCAATAAATATCTTATAAAAAAACAAAGTATTAATAATAATAAACCACAGAACAAAATTTGATTTGTCGAAATGAAACGAAATTAAGTGATAAAGACTGAAAAATCTTCAGATGTAGTTGAGGGAAGTCTAAAATATTGTATAGGATATGAACATATGTTATATGATTTATGGAACATATGTTATATGATTTAAGGAAATTATATGTAAAATTGAATAAAAATTTATAAAAAAGAAAAAAGAAGAAAATTATCCTTTTTTTAATTGATCAGATCCTCAAAGCTAATATTACATAACACATCTGCTTCTATACTTTGTGGAGATAAGGCACGCAGCCTGCCTCGTTGCATATTTCTTCTTTTGGGATTTTTAATAGACTTCCACTGAGAAAATGAACCCTCAGCTGAGCCATTTGTAGCCATCAATGTTAAAAACCCAGCAATGGAAAAATTTCTGTGGTGCCCCCCCCTTCCCTTAGTGCCCTAAGAATGTGCTTATTTTGCTTAATGGTTAACCCAGCCCTTTCCATAGCAGACAGGAATATACTGAAGGTTTTTAGAGGGCAGAGGAAATCAGACTTACCGATGAGTAGCCCAACCTGTCTGCATGCCATGACAGCCGCAAACACCGTGGCGCGCTCCTGGGACGTGGTGGTTCGGGTGAGGTAGCCAAAGATGGATGCTCCGGCTCCTGTGCCCACACCTGCAGGGGAGGGCCAAGTACAAAGAGTCAGAGGGGGGGAAGGGGGGACAGAGGACAGAGGCCATCCTAGCTGTAAGTCCTGAAAGACCTGCTCCCTGCCTTGCAGAGCTTTTTCTACCAGGCTGGGGAAGGCATGCCCCAGACTGACTCCAACTACAAAAAAAACTAAGGCTGCTGTACAGACTCTTAGGCTGGGGTTTTGTTTGGGTGTGGGGGCCAGTTGTGGCTGTTAATTTTTGTATCGTTATTTTTAGATCTTATTCTGACTTGTGGGTAAATCATTATCAGATTGGTTGTGTACTTTTTGATGTGTTTCATTTATCGTTTATGACCGCTTTTGTTCTACAGTGGTACCTTGGTTGTCGAACTCAATCCGTTCCAGGAGTGTGTTCGACTCCTGAAATGGTTCGAAAACCAAGGCACAGCATTCGCAAACCGGAACAATCACTTCCGGGTTTGTGGCATACGGGAACCAATTTGTTCGACAACTAAGCCGTTCGACAGCCAAGGTACCACTATATTTGTAATTATGCAAATTTCTTCACGTTGGAAGACACCCTGAGTATGGTTCTAAGTATGGAAAGGAGGCATACAGATAAAATGATCTGTGTATGTATGACAAAACCATCCCTAAAGCACAGGGGGGGGGCTACTTTTGGCCTGCAGGCTGGGTTCAAGTGAAGGAAACCTTTGGGAGGGTGCATTCCAACAGGGGGTGGGTCTCTAGGTGGAAGTGGGTGGGGCAAAAAGCAAAGCAAAACAAGGAATGCGAAATTCCAATCCAGCGGTATCCATTTTAAATGGGGGGGGGGAATAAAAATGAAGGAATGCTCTTTCCATCCCAATTAGACAACAACAACAAAAATACATTCACACCCCAATTTATTTTTAGAAAAGAGGAAACAGTGTTTTTCTCCAAGACCCACCACCCAAATGCAACTATTATTCAAAAAAATCTCACATGTGCAAACATAAATACACCCTCCACTCTATCACTTACCTGCCACCAGCCGACCACTCAGAAGCATCCATTTGGAACCACCGACAAAGTACATGAAGTTCCCTGGAAGTGGAAGACACAGGAAAGACAAGCATGAGTTGCAGAGGAAACCAGGCTGAATGAATCATCTTGCTCTAGAGAAAGCAACTTTCTCCCCAGTATAGCAATCCACTAGAAAGCAAGGCACAATTCAAGTCTACACGCCCTTTTTTCTGGGATCCCCCTCTTTTTGCCAGTGGGATTCAATCACATGCCGGTCGATTCAGCTTGCGTGGTTAGGGTGGACTTTGCGCTCTTGTGCAACAAACCCACTTCCCCCACTTTCCTTACTTTTTGCTGTAAGGAAAGTGATGGGGAAAATGAGCTGGAAAGTGCAAGATGAAACCATCCCTTGGCAAGTCGCCTGGAAGAGATCTGACATTTTAAATCCCTTAACATAAGACGAGCCTGCTGGATCATGCCCATTGCCCATCCAGGATCCTGTTCTCACAGTGGCCAACCAGATGCCTATGGGAAACCCACAAGCAAGAACCAAACACAAGAGCCCTCTCCTCTCCTGTTGTTTCCAGCAAAGTTTAGCTTCCACCTACCGTGGGGGGAAAGGGACGCGGGTGGCGCTGTGGGTTAAACCACAGAGCCTAGGACTTGCCGATCAGAAGGTCAGCAGTTCAAATCCCCGCGACGGGGTGAGCTCCCGTTGCTCGGTCCCTGCTCCTGCCAACCTAGCAGTTCAAAAGCACGTCAAAGTGCAAGTAGATAAATAGGTACCAATCTGGTGGGAAGGTAAACGGCATTTCCGTGTGCTGCTCTGGTTGGCCAGAAGCGGTTTAGTCATGCTGGCCACATGATCAGAAGCTGTGCGCCGCCTCCCTCGGCCAATAAAGCGAGATGAGCGCCAAAACCCCAGAGTCGGCCACGACTGGACCTAATGGTCAGGGGTCCCTTTACTATGGGGGACTGGAGTCTTATCTGCATGCTTTGACCCCAAACACAACCACTGCCCCTGCCACCACCACTCTCAATGCAGCCCCCACTTACCTGCTATCTGAAACAAGTTGCCGAAGAGGATGATGGCCTTGGTTTTATGGGTACGGTCAGACCAATATCCAAACAGCGGGCCTGTGATCAGCCCGGCAAAGCTGAAGGCAGAGATGCCCAGGCCCAGGAAGTAGGGCTCGGCATTGAGAGTTTGCAGGTAAGCCCAGAGGGTGGGCAGGATCACAGCTGCGGAGAGGCGAAAAAATAAACTCCAGTAAATAGAAAGCATCAAAAAGAGCATCCATCAGAAGTGGCTTCCAGAAAATATTATGATTAATACTATTGCTATTTAAATTTGCATACCCGCGGGTCTCAGGGCAGTTACAACATAAAAACACAAAATACATAATAAAAGTAAATACCAAAACAACCCAATCACTCCCAACACATTTTAAAAGGACATCGGATGTCAGTCAGCCAAAGGCCTGCTTAAAGAGGAACCTTTTTGCTGGTCACCGAAAGGTGTATAATCAGTGGCGTAGCGTGGGGGGTGCATGGGGGCCGGCCGCACCGGGCACAACATCTGGGGGTTAGGTTTAGGGGGCGCAAATCCACGGGTTAGGGGGCGCAAATTACTTGCCTTGCCCCGGGTGCTGACAACCCACGCTACGCCACTGTGTATAATGAAGTCACCAGGCGAGTCTCCCTGGAGAGAGCGTTCCACAAACTGGGAGGCACTGCAGAGAAGGCCCCGTTCTCGTGTTGCCGCACCCCAGACGTCTTGTGGAGGAAGCACACACAGAAGGGACTCAGATGATGATCTCAAGGTCTGGGTAGGTTCATATGGAAAGAGGTCGTCATGGAGGCATTGCGGTTCTGGGCCATTTAAGGCTTTATAAGGTTTAAGGCTTTCTAGTTATGAGAGCAGGAGTCTTGAATAAAATTTTGGGGAAGGGACAAGCCCCATCCCACACAATCGATCACATGACACGCTACATGCACACCATTCGTTTAGCAATGCCCATCTGTTTTTGGGGGGGCAGCCCCCTCAAATATTTTATGGGGAGGGCCAAAGACCCCTCAGCCCCTAGGAGTTGGCTCCTATGTATGAGAGGCTACAGGTCATTGCCATGAGAGTTGTCCCGTGGTCTCTGCATTTCCCCCATGCTTTCTGAAACTCTTGTCTAGTGTGATCTCAAATTGCCTCTGTTAATCTAGCCAGTTCAATATACTCTTAACAGTTTATCTTGCCATTCCTTTTTTGCTGGCATAGTTTCCTTTTTCCAGTTCACAAAACACTTCAAAAAACAGTGCCCTAAAATACATACCTGGACTTGTTTCAATTAATGTCTGCAGGAGACTTTGTGGACATTTACATAAGTTATAATTGGAAAAATCTTAATAATTATTCATAAAGGAAATAGTTTATAAGAAGTAAATAAGGAGGCCAGATAAAGGAAGTCTTTTATTTGGTTGTTTGTACTGTTATGTGTTATGTTATGCTCACTGTTACAACATGTGCTTCTCTTTTTTAAAAAACTCTCAAACTCGCAAAACCCTGTGAAGCAACCTATTGGTTGTATTGTTACATCTGCATCCCACACTTAATCAAAGAACATGCAAGCAGCATTTGCTGCAAGAAGAACGCAAGGCAGGTTGCAGGTTCAATCCCTACTGGCATTTCCAAGTATAATCATCATCATCATCATCATCATCATCTATTATTTGTACCCTGCCCATCTGGCTGGGTTTCCCCAGCCACTCTGGGCGGCTTCCAACAAAGATTAAAAATACATTAAAATGTCACACATTAAAAACTTTCCTGAACAGGGCTGCCTGTATGGCTGGGAAAGATTCAATTCCTGGAACCCTGGAGTTTGGCTGCCAGCCAGTGCAGACAAGATGGAACTAGATGGGCCAACGGCCTGACATCATACAAGGCAGCTTCCCGTACTCTTATGCAAAACCAGAGCTCTGCTGAGTCAGGCCACAGGTCCAACTGGTTCACCCATCCTGCTGCCCACAGTGGCAAGCAAGGCTTGAAGGCAACAGTCCTCTGCCATTATTGCCCCCCAACCAACACCTTTCAACGTGGCAAGCTGCCTCTGCTCCTGAATACATCATGGTGACTAGGAGTCATTAATATCAGGAGTGACACCATGCAAGCTGGAGTTATTTGTTAGCAAGAAACTGATCTGCACAGACTGGGTGGAGTGTCAGGCCTCACGAGCCATACGTCAGGAAAATTCCTGCTGTGCTGGTTTTTGGGTGTAAAAATGGCGTCGAGGGGAGGTTTTGCCAAACTGGCAAAAAGTCAAGGAAAACCTGGATGTACGGCAACGTGATGGAAAAAGCAGCTCAAAAAGCTTAAAATCACTACTTTGCGGTTAGGTTTCCCCCAAAAAAGCTCAACAATTTTGGGGTCTTCCTATAAAAAAGCTTAACATACCCATGGATTAGTTGCTGAGACTGAAAGTCCCCACCTGCCCTCCCCTCCAGGGCTTCTCCCAAGCATTAGGAGACTGTGCCTGGGTGAAGCTAACTTCCCAGCCCTTTTCATGACTCTTCTGGTTCTGGGAGACCAGGAGGGAGGAGAGCATGTCGCAGCGGGGGGGGGGGTAGGGACTCTTCGCCAGGACTCTTCACCAGCCGGGCCTATCTCTGCCTCTTGGTCTCCCTCCTCTCCTGCTCAAGCTTGTGCCTCTGATTGTGGACTTCTCTGTCACAGACTCTCCCAGCTCATCCAGTCTTTGACTGGATGTTCATGAGTTCAAGTCTTATGGGTGGGGCTATTATTGTTTGGTTGGTTGGTTGGTGTTGCGGTGTGTGTGTGTGTGTGGTGTTCTTAGGTTTATTATGCGTTTTCTGTTTTTATCTTGTATTTTTACGTTGCAAACTGCCCTGAAATCTACATATGAAGGGTGGTATACAATTTTAATAATGAAGAACATGTTTATCTCCACTTTCTCCAGGCATAATTTTGTACAACTCACAGTCGTGTCTTGTCTCACCTTTTCTCTAAATGAAACATCCACCTATTCTCTAAATTTTAAATCCTCCAAGATTGCAACTTTTCCTCACAGGGAAATTGTTGCATCCCCTTGATCGTTTTGGGTTCCCTTTTCTTAACACCAAGATCAAGTATTAGAAGAAAAAACCTCCCCTCTGTCCACTTTATCCACACTGTGCCTAATTTTAGGGATCTTTATCACATCCTCCTTTGGTCACATTTTTCTAAGGTTTATCCCTCCAATTGTCCTGCAACTATTATTGATTTTGTACATTTGTCTCTTGGCTTTCTTCCATGAGGGCTTTCAGAATTTCTTCTATCCTGGCACTGACAAAATCCCAGGCCTGTTCAGTTTCTGCAAGGCTGCTGCTTCCGGCACCTTGGGAGGAATCTCACATTCAAGGGTGAGCCAATGTGAGGACTAGGGAGCCGTAGTCCAACAACACTGGCCTCACCCCTGACCTTGGCAATACTGTCTGAGGCTGATGGCACCTGTGGTCCCTATTGCCTACCCCTCTGACTCCAATCATGCTTACTCCTGCATCTTACCCCAAAAACATTTCCATATTGCAGCCCAAGCCTATTATGTCCTTACTCTGGAGTATGGCCTGCTAACCTCTTCTCATTCTCACAGGGCAGAGGAACAGCAACCCAAACAGCAAAGGACAATTGGCAAGCTTCTAGAAGTCAAAGGTTAGTGTAATGGGTATGAGTTACTCGTGCGTAAACTGGTGCCTTTCTCGGTTAATTTGCCTTGTTAAAACTTTCTGACTGCGCAGCCCCTTCTCATGGTGGCTGCCTCAGTCACTGGCAGAATCAGTCAGTGGGCGTTTCTTGAACCTCTTCCAACATAAAAGTTGTTTGACACACAGTCTCCTCCTCCTCTCACTGCGCGGGAGTCTTCTGCGCAGGGAAGGCGTGGGTAGCGGGGGACCTGGGCTCTCCTCACTGATGTCCAGTGTAGAGTCCCTGAGCCCTCTCTCCACTTCCCCCGTCTGCCTCCCTTTATCCCCGGTGTTGCGCTGATTGGCTTCCCCCTCTACTGAGCTGTTTCTCCCCCTGCTGCTGGGTCCTTCGCCAGCATCATCTGGGAGCCTCCCCGCCTCTCACTCCGATGTCAGTTCTCTGACAGTTAGGATGCAGATACTAGTTTCCTGGGTTAAACCATTTGCAACTGGAAAACAAATTCACAAGGCACAGCATTCTGGACTCCACCGGAGCAAACCAACTGCACAGGTTGAAAGTGGTGAGAAGTGAGAGTTGGGTATGTTCAGCTTGGAAAAGAGGAGACCGAGAAGAAATGCGATAGCCATCTTCAAATATCTGGAGGGCTCGCACATGGAAGAGGGTGCAAGCTTGCTTTCTGCTGTTCTAGAGCGCAAGACTGGATCCAATGGATTCAAGTTACAAAAAAGATTATTCTGACTAAACACCAGGAAGAACTTTCTGACAGTAAGAGCTATTGGATAGTGGAACGGTCTCCCACGGGCAGTGGCGTAGCGTGGGTTGTCAGCACCCGGGGCAAGGCAAGTAATTTGCGCCTCCTAACCCGTGGATTTGCATCCCCTAATCCGTGGATTTGCGCCCCCTAACCCTAACCCCCAGATGTTGCGCCCGGTGCGGCCGGCCCCCCCTACACCCCCCACGCTACGCCACTGCCCACGGGAGGCTGTGGAATCTCCTTCCTTGGAGGTTTTTAAGCAGAGGTTGGGTGGCCATCTGTCATGGATGCTTAAGTTGAGATCCCTGCATTGCAGGGGGTTGGACTAGATGACCCTCGGGTCCCTTCCAACTCTAAGATTCTAAGTGATGGGCACGGCAAAATACTTTACAGTCACCTCCTCCCACCTATCTGGGAATGGCAGAAGCAGGAAGCAAAGCAGGTGTGTGTGGAAAGTTCAGGGCTAAAGAACTGCACCTTCTCAAACTTAACCACGCAATTCATTTGATTATCTACAGGCCAGGATCTTGTCAAGGCAGGCATGCTGAACAACTGGCAGAGGCACAAAAACCTCAAAACACTCAATGTGCACTTCTGGAACATGCAATAAAGATGATAATCTCTCTACGAAATCTGCATTAGATCAGAGCATGGGGAGGCAACCTAAAGCCCGGGGCTTGAATCCGGCCCCATCGCCTTCTAAATCCGAC
Source organism: Podarcis vaucheri (assembly GCF_965113315.1). Lineage (NCBI taxonomy): Eukaryota > Metazoa > Chordata > Lepidosauria > Squamata > Lacertidae > Podarcis > Podarcis vaucheri. The sequence goes on along the minus strand of NC_138763.1, from coordinate 8,643,243 downwards.
CCGCAGCGTGTGTAAATATGTGCATGCGTGTGAGGGGGGGGGAGGGAGAGATCAAGCTACATATAAAATTGTGGGGTACCAAATCTAATAATACACACAAAAACAACACCAGCATGTTGAGACTAGCCTCAACAAAAACCGCGTATACAGTGGTACCTCTGGTTAAGAACTTAATTCGTTCCGGAGGTCCGTTCTTAACCTGAAACTGTTCTTAACCTGAGGTACCACTTTAGCTAAAGGGGCCTCCTGCTGCCGCTGCGCCACCACCGCACAATTTCTGTTCTCATCCTGAAGCAAAATTCTTAACCCGAGGTAATATTTCTGGGTTAGCAGAGTCTGTAACCTGAAGCGTATGTAACCTGAAGCGTCTGTAACCCGAGGTACCACTGTATATGTACGTGTAAAGGTGTGTGTGTGTGTGTGTGTGTGTGTGTGATGAAGCGATATATAAAATTGTCAACTCTGTATCCAGGGCAGTGGCGTAGCGTGGGTTGTCAGCACCCGGGGCAAGGCAAGTAATTTGCGCCCCCTAACTCGTGGATTTGCACCCCCTAACCCGTGGATTTGTGCCCCCTAACCCTAACCCCCAGATGTTGCGCCCGGTGCGGCCGGCCCCCCCTGCACCCCCCACACTACGCCACTGATCCAGGGTCCAGAAACTCCCCTGGTACTTCTCCCCCCCTTTGCCGATGCCCATACCATGCCCAGGGAATCTCACCGTACTCAATTCCTCCCGACAGGAAAAGGAGGCCAATGGTGAGGTTGGTCCATTTCTTCTTCCGCTGCACATCCATAGACACCTGGCGTTGGGTTCTCCCCGGGGACAGAGGCGTCCCGTCGAAGGAGCGTGGGGCCGAGGTCTCCTTCCTCCCTCCGGAGAGCTCAAAGGGCAGCTGGAGGCGGCGGCAGCGGTGCCATCTTCCTCCTCCTAACCCTCACCATTCTCCCTGCCTCAGCAGCAGCAGCAGCATTAGCAGCGTTCCTCTCCAGCCCTTTTTACGCACACGCCCATCCAGCGCTCCTTTGGCGCTCTCCCTCTCGCAGCCCGCAACCTGCGCGTCGCTGCAGCTGTTTTGCCCGACCAAGGCAGCTGCAGCCGGGAGAAAGTTTACTGAATGATCGGCGAGCGGGCGGGACGAGCGCGCGCAGCAGCCAATGGAGAGCGCATCCTCGTCCCCCAGCCTACCCGGCTTCCTCGCCCTCCTGCTGCTAACCTGGCATCGGGAAGGAAAGGGGCCGGGCGGCCAATGGGAGCGCGCCTCCTCATAGACACATGCAAAGCATCCCTAAGTCACCTGGCCGAGAGCTCTCTCCATTCGCGCAGGAGGCAGGTTGGGCGCCTCGCTGTGTATTTCCTTAGCCTTGTCCGCCAGATTTTACGCACCCGCGTCTTGGGAACGTAGCCTTACACTGAGTGGCGCATCTGGCACAGGGTTGCCTTCTGGCCAGAGGCTCTGCAGGATGGCAAGGCAGGGAGCGAGTCCCATCCTTACCTTTAGATTGGAAAATGGTGCCTGCGCTCTGCCGCTCAGCTACGACCCTTCCGAAGTGGGATTTTGCTTCGAAGCAAGGAGTAAAAAGCAGGGCTGTCAATGGATGCGGAAGCCGAACAGGCTTGCTTTTTTCTGCTGGGCATGCAATGCTGCAAAGGGCTACACCGGCTGCAGCGCTAAAACGCACAGGAAACCCACCCAGAACAGCAGTCTGGTAGCTCCTCTGAACAGCACATAGAATCATAGAGTTGTTTGGGACCCCCAGAGTCATCTAATCCAACCCCCTGCAATGCAGAAATCTCAGCTAAAGCACCCATGACAGATGACCATCCATGACGTGAAGGAGTACAAGGTTGTACTTGGCAGTTGTTTTTCTTCCCCTTGTGAATAACCATAGTTTAGAGGTCCTGGGTCCTAAGGCAGTCAGACTATTGTCCGCCAGGCCCAGGGCCTTTTCAGTGATGGCTCCAACCTGGTGGAATGCTCTGTCCCATGAGACTAGGGCCCTTCAGGATTTAACCTCCTTCCACAGGGCCTGTAAGACAGAGCTATTCCGCCTGGCCTTTAATTTGAATTCTTTTATTTCCCTTCTCTTCCTTTCCCCTCCCCTTTTATGAAGATCACCCGCTCTGAGACCCCACAGATAATTCTCCCCTGGCCTCCTTGCTGGCCCAAGTAGGACCAATTCAGCCAGCTAGCCCTGGGGATTATCTAATTGATTTTTGAATTTTATTGTTATTCATGTTTTTATACTGTATTTTATGCTGCTTTTATAATTGTTTTAAAGTGTTTTACATTTGTTGTTAGCCGCCCTGAGCCTGGTTTTTGAACCGGGAAGGGCAGGGTATAAATAAATTATTATTATTATTATTATTATTATTATTATTATTATTATTATTATTATTACATTTAAGCTGCAGCATCGAGGTGGAAGAAATTCAACAGGTGATGCTTCTGCCCGCATGCAGATTCAGTGATGGGTAAAGCTTCACCAGCTGGGTTTGTGGTAGCCACTACACAAGCCAAGAGCCCAGCAGTCCTACCTGAAATAATTCAGCAGCTTTATTTCTTGGCTTGGCTGTGCAAATATACAAGCGGTACTTGAATGCGTTTGGAAGAAAAGGTCTCCCCAGGGGTGTTCCTCTGATGAAGAAACACCAAGGCCAGCTCAGTAACTTTTGCTGCCCGAGGCATGATGGCACCCTCCACCAAGGTGCATGCAGAAACCAACTGGACTGACAGCTGAATCATACTCTAGTTCTGGTGAAAGGACAATTTCTTTCACTGCACTTGAGGGCAGCAGGTTGGCGCAGGGGGTACAAAGCAGATTACGTGGCTCTCACTGCTTTGTTCCCTCCCCACCCCTCAATACCTGCCACCTGAGGCAGCGGCCTCACTTGCCTCATCATAGGGCCAGCCCTGAGAATGACCACCAACCACACATTGCAGCTTGCTAAGGGCAATTGCTGCCTGGAAGCAAGACCAGAAAGCTTATCAAGTCCCCTGGTGAGCTACTATAGATTTGTAAACTTCTGTGGGAGCCTTCCTGCCCCCGCTGAAGTGTGGGGTACATATTATTATTACTCTTAATTGTAAAAAGGACATAATATATGGTCAGTCGGCTGTATTCAGCATGTGCTGGGTCACAGATGGTGCAAAGAATCCATCGGGGCCTTAAGTGCTATGTTAAATTGACCAACTACAAAGAAGTTGCCACTCTGAGTAGTGGCATTTCTGTCTGTTATGATGCTAATAAAATAGGTGGATAAAATCTTGGAAGCCAGAACTGGTCCAATCCTGTGCAGATGGAATGGGAAAAGTTGCAGCAACGCAAGAGAGGAAGAAACCGCTCAACTCCCACAGTACCATTTGCTTGATAACTGAAATTATTTAAAAGAGCAGCTGCCAATGCACTCCAGGCAATGTAAAGGAAATAATTTAATTAATAGGCAGTTAATAATTCTCAAACACTGGTATGCATCGTTGAATATTCAATGGCAGCATTTAAAACACTATATATATATATATATATATATATGCAGGTTTTGGTGTCTTCGGGTGTCTTCCCGTGTAAGAGTCGGGGTGTCTGTGCGACGTTTCGACGAGGTCTCACTCGTCATCTTCAGGCTGGTGCTTTCGGCTTCTTGTTACTGGAACAGAGCAGAGTCTGTTCTACGAAATCTACGAAATCTACGAAATCTACGAAATCTACGAAAGCATATATATATATATATATATATATATATCTCGTAAACCGCCCTCTAATCCTCAGACAAAGGGCGGCGTGGAAATTTAATAAATAAAATAAAATAACCACACGGTGCACCGTAATACTTAAATTTATGTAAGTTAAAGGTTTTTTTTTTAAAAAAAGTAAACGCAGGATGAAAAATATAATATATAAATGAGATAGAATGCATTTAAAACAGGGTGATATACATACACGGATAAATATACGTATACTCTACACACACAAATATATACTGTATTTATTCCTCCTGCCCCGCCCCTTCCCTTTATTGCAGGTTTAAAGGTCGGGATCTTTTTTGCCCTCTTTCGGGCTTCAAAGCAGTCTTGTGCGCGTGCGCAGCTGAGGGACTCCCCCTCCCCGCCATTCTCGCCCTCTTTCTCCTTCCAGTCGCTGCCGCCCTTTTCCCCGCCACCCCCCCTGCCCTCTTCCAGCATGTCCGCCTGAGCCTCAGGCTGCTGACGTCATCGCCAGGCGCCCGCGCCGGAAGCGAAGGAAGGAGAGCGGCGCTCCATGCACACCGCGAGCGCGCGCGTGGCTATAGCAGGTCGAGAGCCTCCGGCTGCTCCGGCTGCTCCTCCCGCGTTGCCATGGCCGGCATCCTCTTCGAGGACATCTTCGACGTGAAGGACATCGACCCCGAGGGCAAGAAATTCGACAGGGGTGAGAGGCAGGCGCTCGTTTTCCAACCACGGGGGCCACAGTGGTCCTTTTCCTGCGGGGGTGGGATGGATGACCTTTGGAGGTGCCCCTTTCATTCTTCCCGTGGTCCTATCCTTCCCCGTTTCTGTCTGCCCACCCTGCTCCTGGACACGGAACCTCATCCTTGCTTCCCTGCCCGCCTGCATGTAGGCTGGTCGATTTATACTGTGTTAGTTTTATGATGTTAGCCTCCCTGAGCCCGGGGAGGGCGGGGTACAAATAAAAGATTATTATTGTTATTATTATCTACAGTAAGCCCACAGCTTAAGCAATGTGTGTGTGATGGATCGCACCCAAAGCCATTTATAGCCGAAACCCAATGGGTGCAATGGCGGGTAGGATTGCCCCCCTTAAAAAAAAAAATTGCCTTGGGTACAGCTGAACACACACAAGTTAAATGTACCTAAGTTGCAGGCTTCCTGCATTTACATGTGCAGTGTACACTTTCTTTTTCCCCTCCAAGGCTCCTGAGATGGAGTGTGCTCGGTTTCTTTCTCTCTCTTCCCCTCATCCCCCAGTTCCCCCTCTCCCATTTTACCCTTGCAAACTACCCTGTGAGGCGAGTTTGGTGGGTTGTGATAGCGGCTCTGAGCTTTATGGTGGATGGGGAATTGAAATCTGAATCTCTCCACACACACACCACCCAGCATCCTATTTATTTATTTCTATTGAATGGGCACAGAAGCCCCTCTCCGCCTTAGGGTTAAACTTCTCTTCAGGGGTTTTAGGAATTGGTTTTTTAAAGCTGTTTTAACTGTTTGCAAATCTCCCTGAGACACATAGAAAAGGTGCTTTGTAGATACGTTGTATATTAAATATAATCTCAAAGCAGTTTGGAAATAAAAACCATTTCGTAAAAAATCCAGTGCAGCTACATACTAGTCCAACACTCTTTAACAGTTAGAGTCAATTCACTAATTTTATCTCTGCCTTAATTAATTAATTAATTAAAGGCTTCCAGTGTGCTGTAGTGCAAGCGTATGTCTATAGTGGTGATAATTGCTGCTATTAGTAGTAATAGTGCTATTTCTACTATTACTACTACAATGCCTAAGTTTACTAAGTCTACAGGTGCAGTAGGGCTTGAATTTATGAAGCAAGAGTGATGGGGAAGGATCTCCTAACAGTTCAGATGCTAATAACCATGGCAACAAGAGAAAAAGAGGCCCTGGTGTTGTGGTGAGAGCTTCTGATTACAAACCCAGGTTCAAATCACCGCTTGTCTCACTTTGGTGACCCTCCATTTCAAAATCCCTTCAGATCTTGGCTTAAAAACCTTACAGCTTTAGGTCCCTTTCTCTTTGATCTGCGAGCCAGAGTTTCAACAGATATTCTGTATTTAAATGTGCAATTCTTCATCCTGGCTCTACGAAACTGAGTCTGGAGTGGCTTGGCATTCCAGCAGAAGTGGAGGTGGGGTCAGCCTTCTATGCCTCTATCCCCTAATAACTTGACACCCAGATTTGTCTCCCTCCAGTCTCCCGACTGCATTGTGAGAGCGAGTCTTTCAAGATGGATTTGATCCTGGATGTGAACATACAGATTTACCCTGTCGATCTTGGTAAGTGAGTGCAGTCAGGGGGCTTGCATGGCAGTGTTTCTCTGACCCAGAGCTAGTTAAAACTTTTTTAGCACATGGATCATTTTTCCTGCACACCCACCCATCCCAACATTACATGCCAGCAGTGGATGTGTCCATAGCAAAAGCGGGCATGGCCATCCCATAATCGCAAACACTCATCACACTTACGCATTCCCATTGCACACTTGCCACATGCAAAGATTTCCCCCTCGCCCATTGTTTGAATGCACCCATATCTCTTGAAACACATGACATTTTTTTCCTGGAAATTCAGCTGCCAAATCCGTGATGTATGAAGCTAGACCAAACATGTCCAAAGTCCATTTGGGGGGGCCTAATCTGGCCTGCTGGTTGGTTTAATCTGGCCCCTGTGGCAGTTTATTTCCTGGGGTAAAATCCTAAAAAAAAACCTCAACAATTTCAATCCTGAAAGAAAGCTCAACAACTTTGGGGTAAAATCATAAAAAAGTTCAATCCTAAAAAAAGGCCAGCAACTTTGGTCGGCCCTAACGGCCCTTCACTTCATCAAATCTGGCCCTCTTTGAAAAAAGTTTTGACACCACTGAGCTAGACAAATGCATTGCGACATGAATCTCACAAACATTAGCTGTAGTGGAGACTCCTCGCTGTCTTATTTTTGTTTTCCCATGCATTTCAGGTGACAAATTCCGCCTTGTGATCGCCAGCACCTTGTATGAAGATGGGACCTTGGATGATGGAGAATATAACCCAACTGATGACAGGCCATCTAGGTAATGGGGGGCCAGAGGATGGCAAACAGAGGACTAGCCAAGGAGAGGGCTTCACGAATCAGTCCTGTGGTTGTGTGCCCTTCCTTTCAGCCTTCTGCAAGGTCAAAAACTAGCTTCTTTTTATAGTTCCTTCAAAGGAACTAGATGGTATTTGTCTGGCTTGAGAGACAATGAAGTGTGCCTCCCAGGGTGAAGTCAAACCGCTGTGTCAGCAGCACAAAAGTGACTTCTCCAGGGCGCAAGCATGGGCAGTGTAGAGACCCAAAGTGTGTCCTTACTTGAAGTGTATACACAATGCTTCTACTGCCTAATCCATGGGTCGGGGATCTGAAGCCCAGGGGCTAAATGTGGCCAGCCAGGTCTCTCTGTCTGATTCTTGGAGCTCTCTCCTGGCTGCACCCCTCTCTGGCTCTGCTTTGCACCACAGGTATTTTTGCCTCGGTGGAATGTCTCTTTGAACTCTGATGATGCCCTTTGCCCCTCTGGATGGAGGATTGAGAGACTAGAGAGAAAGATTTGCATGCCTTGCTCCACCCACTTCTTCCTCTGGCCCCTCATAGGTTGCACAGGACGAAGTACAAGCCCTTAAGCTGAATTAGGTTCCTCACCCCTGGTTTCATTCTCTGCAGTTTGCTCCTCATGCACAGGGTGTCTGTCTGTCTGCCAGGCACTCCCTAAGCCGTGCCTCTCATGAGCTCCCTCTTAAGTTTTTCCTGCTTATCTTAAGTCCTCCTGGGCTGAGCCAGAGAGGAAAGAGCTATAAATGGGGTGCTGTTGTTTGCTGCACAATATTTTGTTTGCCTTTGTTACCCTGTATGTATTTTACATTTATTTCCTGCCTTTCCTCCAAGGAATTCTAAAGGGGGGGGGGTCTCTGTTCTCTGCACTCTGATCCTCGCAACAACCCTGTGTGGTGGGTGGGGCAGAGAAAGAGAGATTCTGCCAAGGGCACCTATGTTGGAAGGCAGATTTGAAACCAGGTTTCCTTAGATTTAGTCCAGCACTCGAGCCGCTGTACCGTGCAGCCCAAGGATGCGACACCTGTGGTCCAGCGCTTGTGTTTGGCCTACGATGCCCACCACCCCTGGCCATTGACTATTCTGGCTGAGGCTGATGGGAGTTGGGGTCCAACAAAACTTGGGAGGGTCGGAGTTTGCCCATCTCTGGTATGACATGCAGGACATCTGGTGAAGGCATCTGAACTTTTTGTTCCCCAGACTGCAAGTGGATTTAGAAAGAGGAAATTCGCAGGCTCTGTGATCTGCACTGTTTAAAACTTGTGATGCAGCTGAAACAGATACGCAGATCTTTATTAGCATGTTGGTACAACCTGAAGTGATGTGATGGCCACAAAACCACACACGTTCTCTCCTTCTCTTCCACTGTTCCTTTTGGTTCCAGGGCAGACCAGTTTGAGTATGTGATGTATGGGAAGGTGTACAGGATCGAGGGAGACGAGACGTCCACAGAGGCCGCCACACGCCTGTAAGTGTCCCCCCTCCTATTTGCGGAAAGAGCTGGTTGGAAACTAATAGGTACATAATAACCTTCTCACAAGCTCTCTGAGCGTGGAGTATAGCTCTTTGAGATGCTCAATATGAAAGGAGTTAAGTGACTGGATTGGGGGCAGTGGGGAGTGAATAGGAAGACGGTAGGAAGTCTTTCCCAGGCTGTTGGACGCCTGTCCTATAGAGCCAATGGAGCATTGCCCCACCAGTAATATGCCCTCAGCCAGCCCCACCTTCCTGGCATCTAACTTACAGCCAGGCAGGCAGTGGTGTGTCCTGTCATTGCCTCTGGCGCCACCTGCTGTTGAGCTCCTTGCCTTCCACCCTACCAGAACTGGGGGCAGGATGGGGACGCAGACATGCAGCCTCTTGTGGGAGTGAGGTCCATAGTTTAAGTGTTGCATGATTCCGCTGGGGTTGTTTTAAGCCCTGTGGCTGCCGTAGTCTCCCTCCCTGCTTCTCACCTTTCTCTGGCCCACCCTTCCTCCTCTAGCTCTGCCTACGTGTCCTACGGTGGGCTGCTGATGAGACTCCAAGGAGATGCCAACAACCTGCATGGCTTTGAAGTAGACTCCAGGGTTTATCTCCTGATGAAGAAACTGGCCTTCTAACCGCCTTGGGAGTTGTCGTGGCAGCAGCTTGGACTCAGTGTGGGGCAGTGTGGGCATTTGCTGCCTCCCAAGTATATGGAGGGAATATTGCTGGCATGGGGGGGTGTTAAAAGAAGCATCTCTCCCCAGCTCCTCTCCTCCTCACATCCCCCCAGCCAAGCCTCTGCATCAACAGACTCAAGGAAGAGCATCTTTGGATTCCGCCAGGACTGTGAAAATGTATCCCCTTGGTTGCAGCAGACAGAGTGTCAGCCGCCTGAGAACAACGAGGATGTTGAAAGGGCTACGGATTTTCTCTGTGCCTATGACAAACTCTCTTTTTTATTACACAGGTGATTGTGGTAAGGACACAGTTCTGTGAGAACCAGTGTTGCCATCATAAGCTGGGTTGGGACGGCCGTCTTCGCTGGGGGCCTGGGGAAAAGGAGGGAGCCTCTGTTTGACCTCAGTTTCTTACCTTAATTAAACATAGCTTTTATATAAATATATATATTCGGCTGTTGTATATACGCTAGAAAGTTCACTGCCCAAGCATTTGAGAATAACAAGCTTGCAAGACAGCAGTCAGGAATCCATATTCTGCAGATTGAATTCACTTATCTGTTTGCTTTTGGAGACCTTTTGATTTGTCATATATATATTCCTAATGTTCAGGATCTGGATTCTTCTACACACACACACACACACACACACACACACACAAAATAATGCAATCCTGGCCAAATTTCATCTCAAATATCAAAAGGACATGGCCTTCCTGGGCAGAAGGACAGAGAGCGAGACAGATGAAGGGAAAGCTGGCCTGACAAGATTCTGGGCTAGGACCAGGATTCTGGCTTTTGTGGTGTAATAGGAGATTCCCTTGTGGGTTCGAGTTCACCAAATTCATACTTTATTCAGCAATGCACTACCAGACAGAGTTCAAAGAGTGCATGAAAGCTTTCCATTAGGACACTATGTAGGCAAAATATGTGTCATAGTGGCTGTTTCACCCTCTAGCCAACCAGCCTCTGTTAACCAATTGCTCCAGTATCTCTCGTTCAGCCACAGTCCTTGGAAACACTGACTCAACCCTATTTTTTACTGTACGTACAGAGCCCTCCTTGCCCTTTACCTGGAGTTGTTTTGCACTTCAAGGGGATCCTTACGGCTGAATTTTTCAGCAGTTCTTAACCAGTTTTGTGCCCAGGCCATATGCTTGCACACATGACGCTGCCCTCCCTCATAATGAGCCTAACAAAAGCATCCATTCAAAGAAACCTCACTTTGGAAGAGGCCTTGGGTAAGCTTTTTGCAGCCTTGTGGCTCTCTGGCTGCTTTGGGCTACAGTTCCCATTGGATAGGAGTTGTAGTCCAAAACATCTGAGGAAGCCTGGCCCAACTGTGCCAAAACAAGTGAACCATGGGCTGCAAGTGGCAGTGTGGTGTAGCGGTTAAGAGCAGTGGACTCGTAATCTGGTGAACCGGGTTCGCTTCCCTGCTCCTCCACATGCAGCTGCTGGGTGACCTTGGGCTAGTCACACTTCTCTGAAGTCTCTCAGCCTCACTCGCCTCACAGAGTGTTTGTTGTGGGGGAGGAAGGGAAAGGAGACTGCTTTGAGACTCCTTAGGGTAATGATAAAGCGGGATATCAGATCCAAACTCCTCCTTCAAGCAACGTGTGTTTTGTAGCGCTCTGGGATTTTCCCATGATGCACCCACTGCGTGCAAGGAACAGTCACCTCTTCGTACCCTGTGTTTTCCTCACCTATCCCCTTGTGGCTGGTAAGATACAACGGAACACATTCTGGGGTGTTCTGTTTTTTTTCTTTAAAAAAAGCATAAGTCTTTATTGTTCGAAGGTTTTGTGTAGAAAGCCTTTGTGCTCTTCCAGCTCAGAGCCTCAGGAAGGGCTAGTTCTAGTCCAGTCTCGGAAGGCACCGCACCCTGCCTCCCTCTGGGTGGGAGCATCAGTCTCCTGCTGCCACTCGTGGGTGGGTGGGAGGATGTCACATGACCATAGGCAGATGCAAGAGTTGTTCCCCTTTTGCTCGGGCGTCTCCTGCTGACCGAAGCCAGCCATTCTTGTTCCACAGCTGCCCACACCGTGTCCTCTGGCTGTTGGCGTCAGGAGGAGAACAGAAGTTGTGTGACAGCTTTCCAATGTGCCAGAGGCTGCCCCCACTTTAACCAAATACTCTGGTTGTATTCAGGTGTTACTCCAAACTGGGGCTAGCCCTACCAATGGGCAGAGTGAGGTCACTGGAAGAAACAGCAGTGTCATGTTATCAGGAGCTCACAGCTGGCCTCACATCCATTAAACTAGGCCGTTAACCAGGACAGGACAGGGTCCCATCTCCAGGATCAAAGCAAGAGACCTGTGTCAGCTTCTGTGTGTGGAATTGCAGGAGGTGGGGGCAACCATCGTGGTCCAATTTCTCTGGTGGACCCTGTTCAAAGCCATGTGGGAATAATGTGGAGGCTTGGCGCCAGACCTGCCTCCAATGTCCCTGGCACACTCCACCCAGATGGGAGAAAGCCTGGAGAGGAATTCTAAGTATTTTTGGTTCAGTGTGCCCCCTGCAGCTGGAAGCCCTGATACTGAGGAAGAGTCCAAGCATCCATCATGGTCTCTTAGAGAGGAAAGAGCTATCCTTTATCTCAAGTTGCTGAGCAATGCCCATTTGCCCCACTGGCTTTGCACAGAGTACATGACGGGGGGAGCTCCTAAAATCTCAGCCCCTTTCCCAAGCAAGGCGATGAATGGCTCCAAGAATATAAGATCATGTGAGGAGCTTGGCTGCTGCCTGAGACTGCAGATCCAGTATCCATTCATTACAGCACATCCTCCCAATGCTTCTCCAACGAAAAAAGGGGTGTTCTCTCTCCTCCAGCATTTTCCCAGTGAAAACAGGGAATCCTGTTCTATCTCCTCCACCGTTTCTCTGATGAAAATAGGGATGTCCAAAGGGAAAGTGGGACATTCCGGGATCAAATCAGAAACCGGGACAGCTTCTGACTTTTCCCTGGAAAATCAGGACACTTCCCACTCCAGTGCCTCTGGGAAGCTTGCAAGCCGGACCTGAGTGCAGCCACACTCTCTCCCCCTGGCGATGCCCTGCAGCTGAAAGACAGGTGTGCTGCCTCCGACAGTAGGGTGTCGCCATTGTGGCTGGCAGCCAGGCCTTTCCAGTAGCCTAGCTGGGCTCGCTCAGCTCTGGAAACACTTCTTTCCCTGACCCCTGTGCTTTGAGGGGTTGGCCAGGCTTGCTCTTCCACACCTGGCCACCAGAGGGCCTACTACTCGTCCTGTTCTTCTCTCCCTTGAAGGATCCGGCCAGCAGCCCATGGGGGGGTCTTTCAGTGGCCCCTGGAGGTGGTCATACTGGGAGGTTGCAGGGCTGCAGGGCTGGCAGCCCTCTGTTGATCTTCCGCACTGCAGGAGTCTTTCCACAAGTCATGGAAGAGGAAGTGCAGCTTTCCCCGCACAAGCTGTTTGTAGGTCCAAAAAATTGTCCTAAGGTTTCTTTCAGGAATTAACTGGGAGCTGCTCTCGGGCTGTGCGGTTGGATTCTGTTCCTAGAATGAGAAAAGAAAGACAAGTGTGGGGGGTGCCTGCCAGGGCTAACGGCCACAGTGAAAAAACATTAATTTTTGGGAAACTGCTTTGAATTTTTTTTAAATAAAATAAAATAAAGCATGCATTTTGTGAAATAAATAAATAAATCTTGAATGCAGGATGATAAAAGCTCTTGGAAATCAAGCCTTATGAGGAACAGTTGCATACCGTCTCGCCAGAGTGGTACATGCTCTGGATATATCCTGCTTGGGCTACTGCAATGCGCTCCACGTGGGGATACCTTTGAAGGTGATTCTGAAGCTACAACTAAGCCAGAATGTGGCGGCTAGACTGGTGACTGGGAACGAATGCTGGGACCTTATAACACCGGTCGTGAAGGATCTTCACTGGCTCCAAGTACATTTCCGACATAAGACATTCAAAACCAACAAGCCTGCTATCCCAAGCTGGTTAAAGGTACCCCTGCCCGTACAGGCCAGTCGTGTCCGACTCTAGGGTTGTGCGCCCATCTCACTTAAGAGGCCAGGGGCCAGCGCTGTCCGCAGACACTTCCGGGTCACGTGGCCAGCGTGACAAGCTGCATCTGGTGAGCCAGCTCCGCACACGGAAACGTGTTTACCTTCCCGCTAGTAAGCAGTCCCTATTTATCTACTTGCACCCGGGGGTGCTTTCGAACTGCTATGTTGGCAGACGCTGGGAACGAACAACGGGAGTGCACCCCGCCGCGGGGATTCGAACCGCCGACCTGACGATCGGCAAGTCCTACGCACTGAGGTTTTACCCACAGCGCCAACCGCGTCCCCAAGCTGGTTAGCCCCCTAAAAACTCCGATACCCCTCCAATAGACACTCCTTACACTGCATTTGAAACCAAAATCGCATTTGGATAGAAACTGTTTCTCAGGCGGCTAGTCCTAGTCTTTATAACCCTGTACCTTCCTCCAGAAGGCAGAAGCTGAAAGAGATCATTTCTGGGGTGCGCACTATCCTGCACTATCTCTGCAGCTTTCTTATGACACCTGGAAGCATAGATTTGATCCAAGGTGGGAAGAGTGCACCCAATTATTCTCTCCACAGTCTTTACAACCCTGGACAGCATTGTTTTTTCCCTGGAGGGCAGCTGAGAAGGATGCAACAGACATACACCAGATGGAGGCTGGATGAGAAGGACGCAACAGCTTGTGATGCCCTGCAGGCCCCCCCAAACTGCACCCAAAGAGACAGGCCCCCCGGGCACAACCCAGAAACATCTGAAGGGCCGCAAGTCCCCCCCCCCCCGGAACCCTGCAATCGAGGTCAGCAAAGCAGAGCCATGCCTGGGTGCAACAACAACTTCCGCTGTTTGTGATTTCCAGTAACTAGCATTCAGAGACCTACTGCCTCCAACAGTACATAGCCAGAGAGCATTGCAGATATTATTCCCCATAGATTTGTCTAATCCTCTGTTACAGCCATCCACGTTAGCGGCCATCACTACACCTTGCAGAAGCAAATCCCATAGTTTTAACTCTTTTCTGCAGTGGCTCCATTTGTGGAATGCTCTCCCCAAGGAGTTTTGGCTAGTACATTCATTAGACACCTTTAGGCATAGCTGTCAATCTACAGATTTGAAAATAAGGGACCAGCAGCCTCAAAAATATGGGACCAGCAGCCAAAATAAGGGATTTTCCAAGCACAGGTATGTTCAACTTCTGAGCCCCTCCGAGCCAAAGGCAGAAAGCCCAGCCAGCAGCCAAACGAAGCCTCAAGCAGTGGTTCCCACAGCGCTGCAACCCAGCAAAGGGGATGCAGCAAGGAAAACCACCATCACCTCTCCGCTGGGAAGTGCTGAGCAAAGGCGAGTCCCCAGGCAATGCGGCTGATTTGATTAATACAAGGCATGCAAGCTCCACCCCCCCCCAGTCGTTCTTAGACTCCTTATTGGGTGAGCAACGAGCCAAGCAACACAGTTGGAGCCTCCCTCGTCCCTGGCCAGCAGGGAGGGAGGGAGAGGAGCTGCTTCCTTTGAAACCCGGGAAATTTAAGGGACGTCATCAATAAGTGACAGCAGCAGGAAATGGCGCTGGGATAAGGGACTTTCCCGCCAAATAAGGGACGGTTGACAGCTATGCCTTTAGGCACCAGGGGAAAACCTTCCTCTTCAACTAGGCCTTGGCTGACTTTTAAACGTGTTTGGGGGTGGGGAGGAGAGAGGTTTATTGGTTTGTGTTTTGTGTTCTTGTTTTTATCATGTATTTTGTGTTTTTATTTTGTATTTTATGACCTGAGATCTACGGATGAAGGGCAGAATACAAATTTAATCCATCATTATTGTCATCCTGGGGAAGCCCCCTTCGGCCTCTCACCTGCCACCCAAAGTTTCGGAGCTGCAGGAGGAAGGAGCTGGCTTTCTCATAAAGCTGCTGGAGCAGTGGCAAGGCGCAGCCCCGGCTCAGCTGGTCTTGGGCGGCTGCTGTGCCATCCACCAAGTTAGCCAGATCACGGAGGGTTTCTTGCCCTTTGTCTTGGTTCTGAAAGAGTAAGAGAGAGGGGCAGTTGTTGGGTGATTCTGACATTTCTTATTTATTGGTTGGTTGTTGTGGTGGTCATATCTCAGCTTTGCTCCATAGATCTGAAGGTGGTGTCCAGACTTCTCCCTGCCTGTGGCCCAGTATACCTGAAGGAGCATCTCCAACCCCCATCATTCAGCCCGGACACTGAGGTCCAGCTCCAAGGACCTTCTGGCGGTTCCCTCCCTATGAGTTGCAGGGAACCAGGCAGAGGGCCTTCTCGGTAGTGGCACCCACCCTGTGGAACGCCCTCCCATCAGATGTCAAAGAAATAAACAACTATCTGACTTTTAGAAGACACCTGAAGGCAGCTCTGTTTAGGGAAGTTTTTAATGTTTGATGTTTTATCGTGTTTTTAATATTCTTCTGGGAGCCGGCCAGAGTGGCTGAGGAAACTCAGCCAGATGGGTGGGGTATAAAGAATTTGTTGTTGTTGTTGTTGTTGTTGTTGTTGTTAATCCTCGCAGCAAACCTGTGAGATACGTAAGGATGGGAAATTCAAACTCTGCTCTCCCAGATCCTAGTATGTCATGGACCGGCTGGACACAAAGGAATGGTGGAAGGAACCAGCTGAGGAACTCCCAAGGGAAGAAGAAGGTTCAGAGCCCGGGGATTGGTGGCTGGACAAGGATGAGTGAGAGCGAACTCCTTTTCCGTGTGCTGCTTCTGGTGTAATCAAAGCAGTACCACAAGAGGGTGGTGTTGCCTTGCAGGAGTCAGATTAGATTAAATGGAAATGGAAAGACGGCCTTAGGAGGCAGAACAACCCAGCAAGGACTAAGCATCCGTGGCTGCAGAATACCGGGGCTGTTGCAAGGTCTGTGCAGACTGGAGTATCCTAGACTGGCGGATCTACAATTTGGGGGGTCCTGCAGCTTGAGCAACTAGCAATGAGATCTGGGTAAGCCAGGGGTCAGCAACCTTTTTCAGCTGTCCACCGTCCCTCAGACCATGTGGTGGGCCGGACTATATTTGTGGGGGAAATATGAACAAATTCCTATGCCCCACAAATAACCCAGAAATGCATTTTTAATAAAAGGACACATTCTACTCATGTCCATACACGCTGATTCCTGGACCATCAGCAGGCCGGATTTAGAAGCCGATTGGGTTGCATCCGGCCCCCTGGGGTAAGCCCTGTTACTTTCTTCAATGGGGTTGTTCCACAACAGATCACTTTTTAAAATGATAATAATAATAACTACCACATCCCAGATTTTGATTAAAGTTGCTGTACTGGGTTATCTCACACGTCAAAGCCAACACAGTGAATAAATATTTCCTATGCCTTATGGTTTTCGAGTTGTGAGGGGTGTGAAAATTAAGGAAACGTTATATGCACGGTACATCATAGAATGGTGAAATTGATTCTACTAGACCCATTTTTTTTTTTAAAGCAATGTGGACTGAAGTCATTTCTGGGGCATGGGCATAGCCAGGATTTATGTTGGGGCGTGGGCAGGACAGCCCCCTGTCCTGTTCCAGAACCAAGCTACCTATGACGCGATTGGTCAGTTCACAGAAGCCACGCCTATCGTTCGGTCGTGTCGCTAGAATGCACCACAGCATCATCCAGTGAGCATTTCAATTCCAGATATTCTGATGATTTCTAGTTTTAGTTAAGTATTTTATTTATTTATTTACTTGATTTGGGGGGGGAGGCAGCTGCCCTCCCCTGCCCGCCTGGCTATGCCCATATTCTGGGCCCCCTCTGGAATTAGGGGGCTTGAAGCTGAAGCTTCATTAGTTTCATAGTAGAGGAAGAAGAAGAAGAGTTTGGATTTGATCAGTGGCGTAGCGTGGGTTGTCAGCACCCGGGGCAAGGCAAGTAATTTGCGCCCCCTAACCCGTGGATTTGCGCCCTCTAACCCTAACCCCCAGATGTTGCGCCCGGTGCAGCCGGCCCCCCCTGCACCCCCACGCTACGCCACTGGATTTGATATCCCGCTTTCTCACTACCCTAGGGAGTCTCAAAGTGGCTAACATTCTCCTTTTCCCTTCTTCCCCCACGACAAACACTCTGTGAGGTGAGTGGGGCTGTGAGATTTCAAAGAAGGGTGACTGGCCTAAGGTCACCCAGCAGCTGCATGTGGAGGAGCGGAGACGCGAACCCGGTTCCCCAGATTACAAGTCTACTGCTCTCAACCACTACACCACACTGGCCCCTGGTCCTAGAAGATGCCATGGCTGGTTGGGAACCTGAGTGTGAGCCCTCCAGCCTGCCCTGGCATCTTCTTTTAGGTCAAATGCTTGTAGCATTTGGATTAAAGCCATCGCAGCTCAACAAGCCCAGGCCCCAGCCCTTGACCCATAGAGGGTAGGTTGGTCATTTTTACATACTCACTGTCTTTGCCATCCACTCTCGGAGGCTGAAGCCGACCAGGGGCAGCTGCACAGGCTGCTGGAGGAAGGGGAGTTCCTCACACTGGCTCTGCGGAAAGGACAGAAAACCCCTGAGAGGAGAAGCTACCAGGTCAGCTGGCAGAAATGGCCAAATGCACTGGCGAAATGCAACCACCTGGCCGCCAACAAGTGCCACCCCACAAATGAGGTGCAAAGCAATTACGGCCAAACTTCATGGGTACCCAAAAGAACATGGTTTAGGGCTGTAGATCATCTGTCCATTGATATATAATTTTATGGTTTTACTCCAAAAAAAAGTGGTGTTATGAGCCATCATTGCCAAAACAAGATGACACCTGATTGGCTGACTAAACACTCCTCTTTCTGATTATTTGGCTATAGCTTTTGATAGGATACAGAGAATTGAACATACCTTGTTGCATTGCATTCTTCATTAAATTATCTTTCCATTGATATACAGTGGTACCTCAGGTTACATATGCTTCAGGTTACAGACGCTTCAGGTTATAGACTCAGCTAACCCAGAAATAGTACCTCGGGTTAAGAACTTTGCTTCGGGATGAGAACAGAAATTGAGCGGCGACAGCGGGAGGCCCCATTAGCTAAAGTGGTGCTTCAGGTTAAGAACAGTTTCAGGTTAAGAATGGACCTCAGGAACAAATTAAGTTCTTAAACCAAGGTACCACTGTATAATTTTATCGTATTGCCTCAAAAAAAAAAAAAAGCGGTGTTATGAGCCATCAAACCTCAGAAATACACTTTCTCCAAAAGGTTTCCACAATTTTGGCCACTAGCGTAGGCACACGGTTCTCTCCCTGCATTTTATTCACACAACTACAGTGGTACCTCAGGTTAAGTACTTAATTCGTTCCGGAGGTCCGTACTTAACCTGAAACTGTTCTTAACCTGAAGCACCACTTCAGCTAATAGGGTCTCCTGCTGCTGCCGCGCTGCCGGAGCACGATTTCTGTTATCATCCTGAAGCAAAGTTCTTAACCTGAAGCATTATTTCTGGGTTAGCAGAGTCTGTAACCTGAGGTGTATGTAACCTGCAGCGTATGTAACCCGAGGTACCACTGTACAGGAAATAGTGGCTGCCCCAACACTATGCTGTGTGGTTAAAAATTCTACTGAGCTGGCTGGGGCTGATGGGAGTTGTGGTCCAAAACATTTCGGAAGCACTAAACTAGGGTTTCCCAAACTTGGCTGTTTTTGGACTACAATTCCCATCATCCCTGACTACTGGTTCTGCTAGCTAGGGATAATAGGAGTTGTAGTCTAAAAACAGCTGGAGACCCAAGTTTGAGAAACCCTGCACTAGACTGAGAAAGGTTGATCTAAATAAATAAACGGTGTCCTTCCTTGCAGCTGGGCAGTATTATCAGGGCCGGCCCACCCGTGAGGCAAGGTGAGGCAGTTGCCTCAGGCAGCAGGATTCACCAGGCAGCAGGTCACAGTATCAATCTTTCTCCCTCGTTCCTGATGTAGATCTGCCCTCACCCCTTCTTTTCTGGTGGGGTGAAAGGAGGCCCCATTTTGGGGTCTGACTCAGGCGCCAAAATGTCTTGGACGGTTCTGAGTATTATTCTGGGCCACCCATCACATGCCACCCACTCGGTGAGTGGTGTAACCTTAAGGAAAGTCTATGGAAGCCAGCAAAACATGCCAAGGCTCTGCCCGGGTGAAGTGAAACGGCATTGCTTACCACTTTGTCCTCCAAGTCCATGGCTTCGGTGATGTACTTCTGGATTAGCCTCCTGTCACAAACCAGCCTGGTGGGACTCATCTCAAACAGGTCCAAACAGAGCAAGAATACAGTGAGGAGAAGGAGGAGCCCTAAGGGAGGTTTGAGGGAGGAGAGACAAAAGGATAGATGGCCAAATGTTTGGTACCCTCTGAATCAGCTTGGCATGTAGGCTCCCTAGACCTCCTTCCTTCCTTCCTTCCTCCTCAAAGAGGTTCTCCCCCTCCTCATTTAACACTGGGCTTTCCTCTCAGGTCAACCTACCTCACAGGGTTGTTGTGGGGATTGAATGAGGAGGACAGGAAACCACGGACACCATATTGAGAGCCATGGAGGAAAAGCTGAGATATAAATGTGATGAATAATGATGACAAGGTTAGGTGGGACAAGGAAACCCTCTGCCCTGTGGGAATGTTCAGGGATGCAGGAGAGGATCTATTGTCTGATTATATCCTTATCCAACTTGTGTTAACAAGTTCCACAATTTCAGCAGAGTAACATTCCCTTCTTTTAAATTTACAGTGGCTGCATTTGCTCAGGCTCGCTAAAGCCTCTATAATAACTGTTCTGGTATTTTCCCCTTATTCCCTCATAAAATAGAAGAGACGACACAGTCTTTTACAAAAGTATAAAAAGAGTTTACTCACATTCTGTTCACAATCAGATCCCAGAAGGCAGACTTAGCTTAATGAAGCAACATACACTTGGAATCTATCTCTTAAGAAGACAGTCCCTTTGTCCTCTCTTGGCTGGAAGCCAAGAGGGCATCTTTCACTCAGTAGATGTTGTGTCTTCGATGCATGTGGTGAAAGAGAGAGAGATGGTTGCCCTGTCCTGTGCTTTTGTCATTACCTGCACAGGTGAGGCCACGCCCACCTCTTGTCACATGCAGAGGAAGTCTGTCCCAGCCCAGGAGGAAACAGGAAGTTTACCTGCTGGCTGGACAAACATCCCTCCCCATGTGTAAACATGTGCACTCTAGGAATGTTGTCATTGACTGCTCTTGTGTTTCACATCCCACATGCCCCAGGTAATGGAAGGCTGAATTAGGGTGAGTTTGTGAGCAAAGGAGCTGTCCACAGACTCCGCAATTCCCTTGCCAGTCCATTTCCCAGTTAAAATTGCCTTTCCGAAGCTGAGCTATCAGGCAGATGACAAGGACATAACAAGCACCTTTGCTTCCTACACACAGAGATTGTATGTGCGCACACACACACACACACACACACACACACACACCTCCTTTGACCCAGAAAAAAAATGTTCTGTGTATGAATAGAGGACCAGGATGATGGACTTCAGACATCATTGGTTCAGTGTACAAAGGGGTGGGTGCCTTCTCCTTCCTGTTCAAACACCTTCCAGTACTGTATTAATATTTGCTGTATCCGAAGCTGAGATAACCCGGCTTCCATTTCTGAAATGGTGCGTTGTGCAAACGCCAAGGTTTAGCAGCTGAACATGTGAGGCTGCAAAAGTGCCTCTGAGCATGTGCAGAGAGCCTGGCCCTCAGCACAGGGAAACCTTAAGCAGATCTCATAATCTGAGGTGGAGGGAAAGGTCACCTAGAGGAGAGGGAGAAGGTTTTAGGCACAGCACTCTCCACCCACTCCGATGCTGGAAATAACAATTTCAGTTTCGTTACTTCTTCTCCAGAATTTTCACCGCTGGCCTGAACTGGGCTTCATGAAAACAAAACAGGATCCAAGTTCTTTCCTCTGCTAATTAAAAAGACGTCACCCAATGAACTAAATCTTACGCTGCAGTCTTGTAGCCACTCACGAGTAAGCCCCACCAAATTCTGCAGGACTGATTTTGGCAGTACTGTTAGTCAATGACCCACATGACCATTTGTCAATTAAGGAACTAGTCAAATGAGCATGCATCTGCATACAATTAAGCAACATTTCTGGGGGGAGGGAGCACCACCCTGCTTTTTAGAGAGGTGCTGCTGTGTGTTACACCAAGACTTGTCCTTGGGGAAATCCATAGCGGAGAGGAAGTCCTGGATAGAATGGTAGAGTTGGAAGGAACCCTGAGGGCCAACTAGATCAACCCCCGCTCCTTCTCAGGACGCTCTGGACTGGAGGCAACACCATCCACAGCCCCTGAGACTCAGCCCGGCCTGCCAGAGTCAGACCCCTCGCTCCAGCCCATACACAGAGTGCCTTTCCCTCCAGCCATCTAGGACTGGGGAGAAGGAGGGCTTCCAGTAGAGAAGGGCGTGTGCTGACCCACAGGCCGGTCTCCCCAGGGGTCCTGCCTGTGTCTTCCGAGACCCCTTGGGGCGAGCCCAGCACTCACGGTTCAGCTCCATGCCCAGCTGGCAGCCGCCTTGTCACAGCATCTTCCTGCCAGGGAACAGCGGCTGCCTCCCAGCTCCTGCCTGGCTTCCATGGACGGTGTCTTGAACGGTGCCACAGCCACGAGGGCAGGCCAAGGGGGCTCCGGCGGGCTTTCTGCGTAGCTGCCGGGACCTCGGAGCCAGCGCCGTGCAGCTTCCTGTTGTGAAGCTGCTGGTGACCTCTGGTCAACGGCTTCCGAGCAGCAAGCCCGAGCCTTCAGGAAGACTTCCCACTTCCAGACATTTCCTCCTTGGCTGACGGAGGAGGCAAGGAATGACAAGGCCGGCTGGCTGGCGAGCTGGCTCCCTAGTGCGAGGGTTTCACAGAATCGTAGAGTCGGAAGGGACCTCCGAGGGTCATCCAGTCCAACCCCTTGCAGTGCAGGAATCTTTTGCCCAGCATGGGGCTCGATGCCACGACCCTGAGATTAAGAGGTTCATTCTCTACCGTGGCCGTTCCTAGTGCTTCAGGGCCAGATGCACAGTCCTGCTGCGCCTGCTCGCCGCAGTTGGTGAAATTGGGGGGTTCTGGTGAGCACCACGAAACCTGGAGCTGGGCTCACATAGCCTTGCGATGAAGAGCCTGGCATCCGTCAAGTCTCCCCTAGTCTGGATCCATTTGTTCCAAAAGACCTAGCAAAAAAGAGAGAAAGGAGTTGAGAGATGACTTAACCTAGGGAGAAAACAGCAGAGACCTGATGCAGAAAGCACAGCAGAGGTTGTATTTTCTGAGAATCCTCCGGAAAAATAATATCGCAAAGGACCTGTTGATGGCATTTTACCATTGTACTGTTGAGAGTATATTAATTTATGGTCTGTGTGTGTGGTTTGGGAGCTGCACGGTCAGGGGAAAAAACAATGCTGTCCAGGGTTATAAAGACTGTGGAGAGAATAATTGGGTGCACTCTTCCCACCTTGGATCAAATCTATGCTTCCAGGTGCCATAAGAAAGCTAAGTGCCATAAGTGCAGGATAGTGCGCACCCCAGAAATTAATAATAATAATAATAATAATGATAATAATAATAATAATAATAAATTTTATTTATATCCTGCCCTCCCCAGCCAAAGCCGGGCTCAGGGCGGCTAACAACATTAAATTAGTGCAACATTCTAAAAACATTTCATTATAAAAACTAGTTAAAATCAGATTGATGGCAACCATTAAGCTAAAGTTCTGTGAAGATTGCCAAAGGAGGGAGTCAGGTTGCGCCCTGACCAAAGGCCTGGTCTCTTTCAGCTTCTGTCTTCTGGAAGAAGGTACAGGGTTATAAAGACTAGGACTAGCCACCTGAGAAACAGTTTCTGTTCAAATACGATTTTGGTTTTAAACGCAGTGTAAGGTAGTCTCTATGGGAGTATATTGTATTTAATTATGGGGTATCAGAGTTTTTAGGGGGCTAACTAGGCTGGCATAGCTGGGGTAGCAGGCTTGTTGGTTTTTGAATGTCTGGTGTAGATTTTTTCAATTTCGTTGTTCTGTATGGGACAATGACAATAAAGATTATCGTATCGTAGCAACCCAGAAAACTGCCTTATCCTGAGTCCACCCAGTCTTGTATCATCATCATCATCGTTATGATTCCTGACTCTCCTTGCACCATGAGGTCCCAGGGTGGGTCACAAATCATGGAATCATAAATTTGGAAGGGATTCCAAGTGCCATCTAGTCCAACCCTCTGCCATGTAGGAATCTTTTGCCTAATGTGGGGCTCAAACGCATGACCCTGAGGTTAGGGCTCCCATCTCATGATTGACCACAAACTTGACATGAGCCAACATTGTGACGCGGCAGCTAAAAAAGCCAATGCAATTCTGGGCTGCATCAATAGGAGTATAGCATCTAGATCAAGGGAAGTAATAGTGCCACTGTATTCTGCTCTGGTCAGACCTCACCTGGAGTACTGTGTCCAGTTCTGGGCACCACAATTCAAGAAGGACACTGACAAACTGGAACGTGTCCAGAGGAGGGCAACCAAAATGGTCAAAGGCCTGGAAACGATGCCTTATGAGGAACGGCTAAGGGAGCTGGGCATGTTTAGCCTGGAGAAGAGGAGGTTAAGGGGTGATATGATAGCCATGTTCAAATATATAAAAGGATGTCACATAGAGGAGGGAGAAAGGTTGTTTTCTGCTGCTCCGGAGAAGCGGACACGGAGCAATGGATCCAAACTACAAGAAAGAAGATTCCACCTAAACATTAGGAAGAGCTTCCTGACAGTAAGAGCTGTTCGACAGTGGAATTTGCTGCCAAGGAGTGTGTTGGAGTCTCCTACTTTGGAGGTCTTTAAGCAGAGGCTTGACAACCATATGTCAGGAGTGCTCTGATGGTGTTTCCTGCTTGGCAGGGGGTTGGACTCGATGGCCCTTGTGGTCTCTTCCAACTCTATCATTCTATGATTCTTTGATTCATGCTCTTTCCAGACTGAGCTATCAAACGGACACAGACATGATGACTTTCACAGGGAGAAGCGCAATTCTCCTGGCGCTCTGAACAGCTTTGGATACCCACCAGCCATAGGCTGTGTTGACGCACTAGACCTTTCGACCACATTTTTAAGAACAGAAGAAGATCCCAGCCAATGGCTTATCTGATCCAGCACCCTGTTCTCACCGTGGCCAGCCAGATAAACCCAAACAGTGGAACCCAAACAGAAGAGCAACTCTCTCCTTCTGTGGTTTCTCCAGCAACTGGCATTCAGAAGCATCGCTTGCCTTCGACTGTGGAGGCAGAGCATAGTCATCCTGGCTTGTACAGTCGTCCCTTGGTTGTTGAACGCCTTGCAAATTGAAAGTTTTGTCTCCCAAATGCCTCAAACTCAGAAGTGATCATTCCAGTTTGCAAATGTTCTTTGGAACCCGAACGTCCAACGCAGCTGACGCGGCTTCCGATTGACTGCAGAAAGCTCCTGAAGCCAATCAGAAGCCGTGCCTTGGTTTTCGAACATTTTCGGAAGTCGAAAAACCAAGGGACGACTGTAGTCGTCAACAGCCGCCTCCTTCATAAATTAGTCCTCCTTTTCAAGCCAGGTAGGTTGGAGGCCATCCTGCCTCCAGAGGGAATGAGGTCCCGGGGTGAAGGAGTGGTTTCTTTCGTCTGTCCTTAAATAAGGAGGGGAAGAACCATGTGCACTACCTTGTGCTCCTTGGGGGGAAAGGTGGGGTATAAATTCAGTGCAGTGCAGTGCAGTGCAGTGCAGTGCAGTGCAGTGCAATGCAATGCAATGCAATGCAATGCAATAACGAAACGAAACGAAACGAAACGAAATGAAATGAAATATTTGCAGCTGGTCACCTGAGGCAGGGGACATTCTCAGCCCTATCTGGAGATGCCAGGCACCTGCAACCTTCTGCATGCCAAGCAGCTGCTCTGCCACTGAGCTACCACCCTAGAGTCCTTCCACCATGCGTATTTGGAATTCCCTGCGGAATTTCTTGTCCTCCAGCTCAGCCTGCCTGTGGCACACAGTCCACAGTGCAAACTGTGCTTCCCGTCAGAGGCCTGCCCTGTTCCATAGCAAGTGCCTGTTTGACAAGCCAAGCAAACAACCCCCTCTCTGCTCCTGCTGCCTCTCAGGAGCCACCCTGCTAGAGAGCTACTTCCACGCTTACCTTGGTACGTCTCCGCTCTCATGTGCCCCAGGCCTGCGAGATCGGCCACCTTGAGAGCCGGAAGGGACCTGGGCCGCCCCCGCCGTCTCTCCCATGGTTTGCCCGGGAACTGGGAGAGCGCTGCAGAGGAGTGGGCGGTGAGAGATAAGGGAGGTCAACCACCTCCTCGTGGCACAGGCACTACGGCGGATGGGCTCCTGTCCAGGTAGGGACGTGACAGAAGTCACATCTTGCAGTGGGGTGTCTGCGGGAAGGAAGGTCACACCCACCCCAAACATTTAATACACCACTGACGCACATGGCAACCTTCCCCCCTGAATTTCGGGAACTGTAGTTTCCCCCCACAGGGTGCAATTCCCTCAGCTGTAACAAACTGTGGTTCCTGCACCCTGAAAAACTACAGTTCCCAGGATTGAAGCGGCGTGGTGCTGCTTTAAAAATGCAGCGCATGGGGACATTAAAAAGGTAAAGGGACCCCTGATCGTTAGGTCCAGTCGTGGCCGACTCTGGGGTTGCGGTGCTCATCTCGCTTTATTGGCCGAGGGAGCCGGCGCACAGCTTCCGGGTCATGTGGCCAGCATGACTAAGCCGCTTCTGGCGAACCAGAGCAGCACACGGGAATGCTGTTTACCTTCCCGCCAGAGCGGTACCTATTTAGCTACTTACACTTTGACGTGCTTTCAAACTGCTAGGTTGGCAGAAGCAGGGACCGAGCAATGGGAGCTCACCCCGTCGCGGGGATTTGAACCGCTGACCTTCTGATCGGCAAGTCCTAGGCTCTGTGGTTTAACCCACAGCGCCACCCGCGTCCCTCTAGGGGACATTAACCCCCCCCCCCCCGAAAAAAAAATTCTCCAATGAAAATAGGGACGTCCCATTCCATAATAATATTTTTACTATTTATACCCCACACATCTTACTGGGTTGCCTCAGCCATTCTGGGGCTGACATATATGAAAACATAATCAAACATAATAAATAAAACAAAATACAGTTGTACCTTGGAAGTCGAATGGAATCCATTCTGGAAGTCCACTCGACTTCCAAAACGTTTGGAAACCAAGGCACAGCTTTCTATTGGCTGCAGAAAGCTCCAGCAGCCAATCGGAAGCAGCGGAACCCAGGACAGACATTTGGGTTCCCAAGAATGTTCACAAACTGGAAAAATTCACTTACGGGTTGGGGGGGTTCGGGAGCCGAAACGTTCGGGTCTCAAGGCGTTCAACTGCCAAGGTACGACTTTAATACGTAATAATACATAATAAAAACATAATAACATAGTAGAACATTAAACATCCCTATAAAGGATTCCCTTCAGATGGCTCGGGGGTCAGATAACTCTAAATCCTCCAACATTTCTCCAATGAAAAGAGGGACATTTTAAGGAAAAGTGGGACATTCTGGGATCAAATCAGAAACTGGGGTGGCTTCTTCTACATCAGGGGTGTCCCTGGAAAATAGGGATTCTTAGAGGGGTCTGAAGGGGCCTTAGTCACAACTCGCTATACCTTGGTTGAAACCGCTGTCACCTGCAAAAAGAGAGTCTGGACATAAGAGCTTGCCTCCGGATTTCTCTGAAATGCACCCCTATCATCCTGGGGTCCCTCGAAAAAGGTGCCGCCTTGGAAAGGACTTCCTGGCAGGAGAATGCTAGAAAGATGTTGCTGGAAAACAGGGGAGCGCACTGTCAGCCCGCAGGCCAGGTGCGGCCCACAGGAACTCTTCATCTGGCCCTCAACCTGCCTGCCTCGCTTCTCCACCCATGAAGCAATTAGGCTTGAAAACAGTCTCCCATTGGAGACTCAAGAAGGGCTGGTTGCAGTTATCACCAATAGAGGCCAAGGCTCGGAAAAAACCTAATATGGAGGCCGGTTGGCCGAAATATTGGGAAATAATAGAAAACATTGGAGATAATTGGAGGTTGCAGAGCTTTGAAAAACTAAAGGGTAAGGTGCAAGATTGGTTTCATTATGCCCAAATCAACGAGGTTTTTAAGTTAGACAAAAAAACAGGATTCCAGGTGGAAAAATCGAAACTTGAGACAGGGTTGTTAGAACCAAAGACCAAGGTATTATCGAGAATGTATAACTTGCTGCTTAAATGGAACACTCAGGATGAGACAGTCAAATCAGCCATGATAAAATGGGCTCAAGACATTGGTTACAATATCATGTCTGAGGACTGGGAAAGGTTATGGACCACCGGTATGAAGTTTACGGCATGTAATGCCTTGAAAGAAAATATTATGAAAATGGTATACAGGTGGTACATGACCCCAGTCAAGCTTGCTAAGATATACCATTTGTCTGATAATAAATGTTGGAAATGCAAGGAGGCTGAGGGGACATTCTTTCACCTTTGGTGGACCTGTCCAAGAGTGAAGGCCTTCTGGGAAATGATCTACAACGAGTTAAAAAAGGTGTTTAAGTACACCTTCCCTAAGAAACCGGAGGCCTTCCTTCTGGGCATTGTCGGCCAAAAGGTGTTAAAGAAGGATAGAACGTTTTTTATGTATGCTACCACAGCAGCAAGAATTCTTATCGCTAAGTATTGGAAGACTCAAGATTTGCCCACACTGGAAGAGTGGCAGACGCAATTGATGAACTACATGGAGCTAGTTGAGATGACTGCCAGGATCCGAGACTTGGGAGAAGAAGCAATGGAGGAGGACTGGAAAAAATTTAAGGACTATTTGCAAAAATTTTATAAGTTATATGAACTATAGGATTTCGCATGACTTCGAATGTTAGCCCCAGTAACGAGAGTGGAATACATACGAAATTAGATAACATTAATGAAAGAATCAATGTTTAAATGGTCAAAAAGGATAGTATGTTTGCTTATAGAGTAAACGGAAAATAAGGAATTTAAACTTAAACTGTAATTGAAAGTATAAAAGAAACACACGAAACAAGGTTATAATTTGCTGATAAATTTATTGTTAAGAATGCTCTGTGCGGGAGATGTGGGGAAGTCCGTTGGAAAGTTGAAATAAGTTGTTGAAATGGTTTGTTTTCTCTTTTTTCTTTTCTCTTCTTTTCTTTTTCTTTCCTTTTTTCTTTGCTTGTTTAATACTGTGTACTTTTATTTGGAAAAAATGAAATAAAAATTATTTAAAAAAAAAAAGGGCTGGTTGCATTAGTCTGTTGCCAAAAAGAGCCTTGCAGCACCTTAAAAGCCAACAGATGTATTGGGGTGGCGCCGGCCCAGCCAAGAGGCAAGGGGAGGCTACTACATCAGGCGGCAAAATTCACAGGGGCAGCAGATGCAGATGTCAATTTTTCCTCCCCGACTTGTTCCTGATGTAGATCTTCTCCCACCCCTTCTTCCCTGGCAGAAAGGAGGACATCATTTTGGGGTCCACATCAGATGCCAAAATGTCTTGGGCCAGCCCTGCATTTGGGTGTAAATTTTCAGAAATTCAGGCAGCAATTCCCATTCATTTTCCTCCCCATGGACCACTTGAAAACCGCTGAAGGTATTGCTGGGCCGCCTAATTATTTCTCTGCCTGTTGTAGCAACAGCGATGCTCTGTACTCAATGCTGTGCCGTTTTAAATCATTTTTCCCTTTTTGCTTCTTTTATTTCTTATATATTGCATTTTCTTATATAACAGTTTGGATTCCACAGAATTCGTAACGCCATGGCTCTGGGTCCGCCAGCATAATCGGGCAGGCCAAAGAAAGCCTCCCCCCCCCCTTCTTTTTTCAACAGAGGTTTCTCCGCACAGCAGTTCTGGAAAATCACCACCAGATGGAAGCAGAAAATAATCTCCGAAGCCGTGGAAGAGACCGGACCCTAAATGATATGGGAAAGGGGCCGTTGCTTTCGGTAATGCGATGTCAGGGTGAGTTACAGGGCAGTTCGATGTGTGTTTACCTACTGTGTTCAGTGGGAAAGACTCTCAGGAAAATCGTATCGCAGAATCATAAAATCAAAGAAGAGGTTGGATGCATTGCAAGGGGGTTGGACTAGATGACCGTTGGGGTCCCCTCGAACTCTACAATTCTATGATTCTCTGATGTGGAGGAAAATGAAGGTGCTTAGGTATCATATGCTGCAGCTGGCTGGCTCCCTCTCGTTCTCCTATTGGGTATATTTGCACTTTTCCTTGCACGAAACTAAGGCATATATCCTTTGGGGGTCTTCAATCCTTTGTGCGCTTACCTAGGAGAAAGCGCTACTAAAACTAAGTGGGTCTTACTTCTGAGTAAACATGAATCGGATCGCTCTAGAGTCGTTTCGTCAGCTTGCCAAATTATGCAATTTTATATGCTCAGTTATAAATGGTGCATTTTACGTTGTTTAAAATATAAAAGGAGTTTGGGTTAGATCAGCTGAATGTACTTCCATTTCCCCCAAGATTTCTAGTTGTTGACCCCTCAACCTCAAAAAACAAAAAAAACCACCATTTCCCCTCCTGGTGAAAGTCCTTATCACCTGCTAATGTTGGCACTTCCACACCGCTATTAAGGCACAGCTACAGGGGTCAATTAAAAAAAGCTGGCAACTCTATTGGGTACTAATCTGAGTTCTTTGTTCCTGGAGAGCCAGACAAAGACATGTGTTAATGATCTGAGCTGTGATTTTCTAGATGTTCAATTTAATTGGAGCTGCCAAAATCGGGCCGGGGTTGTCAGATATCCAACTCTCTCTCTCTGTGCAAAGGGACAAAGCGAATACACATTGAGAAGATTTGCGCCAACTACCTAACATTTGTTTAGTGAAAAGCATGTGCTAAGCGTTGAAGAGAGGATTCGCCTGGCTGGGGTCAGTGGTGTGGTCCCCTCCCCTCTCCACCCCCTTCATCACAAGCCCTACCTTCCTCCTTCCAACGGGAGAGCTCACCCCGTCGCAGGGATTCGAACCGCCGACCTTCTGATCTTGGCAAGCCCTAGGCTCTGTGGTTTAGACCACAGCGCCACCCGCGTCCCGTTTGCACATAACAAAATAGGAGCCTACACAACACAAAACACTGTTGCTGTATGTAGGTTTTATTTTATTTGCTTTTTATCTTATATTTTAGAAATGTACATCCAGGTTTTTTTCTTTTAAATTTTTTTGGGGCCCCAAGGGAGTGGGGCCCTAAGCTATAGCTTGTTTAAGCTTATACATAAATCTGGCACTGCTCCACGGTTGTTTCTGAATGCCAGTTGCTGGAAACCACAGGAAGGGAGAGTTGCTCTTGCATTTGATGCCTGCTTGTGGGTTTCCACTGCCTGGCCACTGGGAGAAGAGGGTGCTGGAGTAGATGGGCCACGGGCCTGATCCTGCAGGCTGCTCTTATGTTCTTACTGGAAGCATCTCTCTACGATTTCCTATCAGGGTTTTTTCCTCTGCCCTCCCCAGAGATGCCAGGCATTGAACCTGGGACCTTTGGCATGCAAACCAGATGTGCCACCACTGAGCCAGGATTCCCCCCAAGCCTTTGAAATGAACTTCCTTAAATCTCTTCTCGTGTTCTTATCTTCTTAAGTGGTAGAAGCGTGTGTGTGGTTTGTTTTTGTTTTTTATTAATAATTTCCACATGTTGTTGTTGAGTTGTTTAGTCGTGTCCGCCTCTTCGTGACCCCCTGGACCAGAGCGCGCCAGGCACTCCTGTCTTCCACTGCCTCCCGCAGTTTAGTCAAACTCATGCTGGTAGCTTCGAGAACACTGTCCAACCATCTCGTCCTCTGTTGTCCCCTTCTCCTTGTGCCCTCCATCTTTCCCAACATCAGGGTCTTTTCCAGGGAGTCTTCTCTTCTCATGAGGTGGCCAAAGTCTTGGAGTCTCAGCTTCAGGATCTGTCCTTCCAGTGAGCACTCTGGGCTGATTTCCTTAAGAATAGATAGGTTTGATCTTCTTGCAGTCCATGGGACTCTCAAGAGTCTCCTCCAGTGCCATAATTCAAAAGCATCAATTTTTCGGCAACCAGCCTTATTTATGGTCCAGCTCTCACTTCCATACATCACTACTGGGAAAACCATAGCTTTAACTATACGGACCAATAGTACGGACCCCTTCATGGATCACTGCCTTGCTGTGGCAAAGGGGCTTGAATAACTCAGAGAAGCTCTGAACTATGCCATGCAGGGCACCCAAGATGGACAGGTCATAGTGGAGAGTTTTGACCAAATGTGATCCACCTGGAGCAGGAACCGGCAAGCCACTCCAGTATCCCTGCCAAGAAAACTCCATAGACAATTTCAACATACAAACTATCAAAACCTATCATATTCACTATTCCGCCCCACCCCCTTCAAACCCTTCCTCCCACCCCAAGACTTCCCTCAGCTCCTCTCCCTGATTTCTCAGCACATATTATTCTCTGCATGTTATAAAATTGTACATATCCTTACATTAACTATCTATCATGTTATCAACCAATATATTTGTGTACAGTATATTTATTCAAACCCTGCCAAGGAGTCCACTTCTTTTTGTTGTCTTTTTAGATAATTTGTAAAAAGCTCCCATTCTTCCTTAAAGTCACAGTTGTCCTTGTCCCGGAGTTTGTATGTCAACTTAACCAGTAGAAGCGTGTTTTAATGGTCTGGCATGGATGCGACGTGGCTGTGTGATGGATCATCCCTGAGACTTCTCCAGTGTGCAGCTCTGCTGGAAAAGATGACTTGTGTTTCATTCGTGTGTGTGTGTGCGTGCGTGCATGCGTGCGTTTGCTTTTAACAATGTGCAAAACCATCCTCAGGCTGGGCTCTGAATCACCCCAGAAGCTTCCTCCTTCCCTGCAAGGATGCTGCTGGGTTCCCATCCTGGCATTAAAGCCATCTTGTTAGCACGGGCTACCGGGGGGGGGGTGTGCGGAGGAGAGGGTTGGAGAGGGGAGTCCTTTTGAAGCCCCTATAAAAGCCCACAATTACAGCTGGACAAACTGGGGCAAACAAAAGAGAGAGCCTGGGAGACTAATCTTTCCGCCAAGCAAACAGATGGGCTTGCAGGGGGGGTGGGGGACACCGAGAGATTGAGGGTCCATAAACATCTTCCAGTGGCTTCCCAGAAGAGATGCAATTGTCTCTTGGTTTTCTCCAATGCTGTGTGTCTGATTCTGTTGTGTTGTAGCTAGTGGTAGGTGCCTGGAACCCTGAAGAGCGGCTGCCTGTCAGTGTAGGCAGTACTGAGCTGCATAGACCATTGTATAATTCAGCTTCCTTTGTTCCTGCATATGCTATCTCAGCAGTTCCTAGCTGCTTT
Source organism: Podarcis vaucheri (assembly GCF_965113315.1). NCBI lineage: Eukaryota > Metazoa > Chordata > Lepidosauria > Squamata > Lacertidae > Podarcis > Podarcis vaucheri. The sequence continues at coordinate 8,610,983 of NC_138763.1, read as the reverse complement.
GGTATGGTGACCCACAAAACCAAGTTCGCTTGGTATGCTGATCTATTGACTTATTGTCATGTGAAATTTCTACCTGGGGGGGTCTTTGGCAGCCATTGGTTTTGTGCATGGCAATGTTTTCATAACCATGACTTGAGACATCCACCCATAAGGATCTTGTGGCCAAGCAGCACAGGATCTCCCGTGAGCCAGAGTGGATCCCAAGTGTTACAAGCTAAGATGTAAGTCTGGGCAATGTTTGGTTACAAGCGTCAACTCAGTATTCTAATAGGCCAGCAAAAGAAAAGTTGTAAGAGGAATTCATCAAGATGATCAAGGGTCTGGAAACCAAGCCTTATGAGGAACAGTTGAAGGAGTTGGGTATGTTTAGCCTAGAAAATAGGAAACCGAGAGGAGATATGATGGCTGTCTTCAAGGGAACAAGCTTGTTTTCTCCTGCTCTAAAAGGTAGGACATGAACCAATGGTTTCAAGTTACAAGAAAGGAGATTCCGACTCAACATCAAGAAGAACTTCCTGGTGCTAAGAGCTGTTCGACAGTGGAATGGACTCTCTGGGAAAGTGATGGAGTCTCCTTCCTTGGAGGTTTTTAAGCAGAGATTGGATGGCCATCTGTCATGGATGCAACCGTTCCTCATAAGGCTTGGGTTCCAACCCTTGATCACCTTGGTTGCCCTCCTCTGCACACGTTCCATCTTGTCAACACCCTCCCTAAATTGTGGTGCCCAGAATTGGACACAGTATTCCAGGTGTGGGTTGACCGAGGTAAATACATTACACTGGCACTTTATTGCATGCTCCTAAGGAATGCAAACAGACATTAATTCATTGTATGTTGCATGTATGCACACAAACATAGGTCAGTATGTGTTTTGTTCCAGTAGATCTGCAAGACGCCCTCCGCCTATCATGAAAAGGTGAACAAAGATGCTTGCTCACCTGTAGTGCTGCAAGAAGGTATGGGCACACACACACATTTCCTCAGGGATAGGGAACCTGTGTCAGGAAAATGGATGGGTTTCTTTTCCCACCCATCCCTGCCTCCATGTAACCTTATAGGCTCAGGATATGAGCTTTCCCAGCCTGCCATCACTCCCTTCTCATAGCAAACCCAGACAGCGAGTGTCAACAATATGGGTCAACTAAAAAGCAAGAGGAGCTTACTAGCATGGAAACGTTTGCAAACATCTTTGATAAATTAAAACTTGAGGAGGCAAAAAACAGCCACTCCTAAACAGCCCAAAGAGTAGTAGCACACATGCTCAATGGTCACAGAATGGTGTGTGTTGGATGGAAAAGGGAAACAGAAAGCAGGGAGATGGAATGAGCCACCTTGCAGGAGAGTATGGCTGTGAGCAGGAGCTTTCCTGTTGCAAAGTGAGGATCCACTGCAACATTTTGTTGCAGATCCTCTTCTTTTTTAATTCAGTCTTGCCTCCTCCAGCCTAAAAACACACACTCAGACTTTGCATTTGCAAAATGGCACATTAGCAGTCATTAGGTGAATCCACACAGAAGCCTGTGCTTCCCCATAAGGTCTGAAACAGGCTCTTTCTAGCTTGGGAATATTTAACAAGAACATTGTTAAAACCCGGCAGGGACAGCAGGCTGTAATGATAGCAGAGTCACTAGGGAGAAAGTGCAGTTGAACATAGTGGAGCTTGGTTCAGGTAGGTAGCCGTGTTGGTCTGACACAGTTGAAATAAATAAAAAAATTGTCCACTAGCACCTTTGAGACCAACTACGTTTGCTCTGGGTATAAGCTTTCTTGTGCATGCACACTTCTTCAGATACAAAGGAGCTTGTTTCTGACTAAATGTCTACAGGACTGGATAGCAAGTCATTCCAGTGTTCACCTGGCGGGGGATGGCATGTCCTTCCCAAATGCATCTCAGTAGACCTCCAGACTGTCATTTCTTTTGTGGTTAGTGTTCAAGGACACGCCAGGGAATTTAGGCTTGTGCAATTGAAGTGGACCAAAGCACTCCGTCACCCTAGCACAGCAAATCCTCCTTAAAAAATAATTGGAGCTTTTACAGTTAGGAAAGTGATGGGGAGATGCGATGGAAAGTGTGAGATGAAGAAATGTTTAATGGAAAGATGTATAAACACCCTGGAAGAAAATCAGGATGGGTGCTCATTGCCATATAACCCACCTAGAAACAAATCAGAACAAATGTGCAATAAAGACTGAACATCGTTTAACCTCTGCATAGGGTTATGCAAGCAAATCAGAGCGAATGCTCTACAAACAGGTTGCCCCTATAAGCTTTTGGAAAACTGCTTTCCTGTTGGTTCTTTACTGCATTGTATTGTTTCTAGAAATTGTGTCTGTTGCATAATAAATCCACTGAATCCACCAGGACTTACTCCCGTGTAAGTGTGCATAGGCTTGCAACCTCAAGTATGCCAAATTTCACATGTCACGCTGGCAAAGGTGTGAGAGGCAGGTGAGCGGCAGAGAGGAGCAGGAAGCCAGGGGATGATATTTGCTAGGTTGCATCTGGAAAAGAGAGAGAGAGGTGGGATTGGAGGGTCTCTGAACAGCTCAGAGGTTAGGTATGCTACAGGCTCTGCCCCTCTGCAAGCCCCTCCACCCCACCCTGCCTAGCAACAGCTCTGGGGAATCCGACTGCTTATTATGATCTCAGTAAGCAGGAAATGCATATTGTTTAATTATCTTTGAGCAGAAAATCTGGATAATATCACAATGCCTTGTTATTGTTGGAGAGGAGGAAAGGAATGCAGCTTTCCATAAACGAGCAGATTGCAGAGGTAGGAACCTCTGAAGTTGCCTTTCCCCAGGTCAGGCTGTTCGGCTCATCTCTCTAAGCATTCCCTCCTCTGATTGGCCGGGGCATTTGGGAGTCTCGTTCCCTAAGCGCCTGTCACAGGTGGCCAAAAGAGCACCTTCCGCACACAAGGGCAAAAGGGGGAACGAAAAGGAGTATCTGGTAAGAGAGCAGGGCTGGCTTGCCTGCTGAAGAAGAGTGCTCTACACTGCAAAACTTTGTTGCAGGTCCCACACCTTCTTTAAGCTAAAGGATGCACTGGAGGGAGGGAGCATCCATACCATATATTTAAGGCACATTCAATGCACATTGAAAGCCCCCACCAAAGACTCCTGGGAACACTAGTTTGCTAAGAACGCTGGGAATTATGGATCTATGGGGGCACAGGATTATTTGGGGCAGCCGTGTGCTTTCAATGTACATTGAATGTGCTTTAAACTTAAGGTGTGGCTGCAACCCAGCCCCACAGTCCTTTGCTCTCAACGATTTAAAAGACTCAGGAGCCTTTGAGATGATAGAGGGTTGTTGCGCTGTAAAGGTAAAGGGACCCCGACCATTAGGTCCAGTCGTGGGGTTGTGGCGCTCATCTCGCTTTATTGGCCGAGGGAGCCGGCGTACAGCTTCTGGGTCATGTGGCCAACATGACTAAGCCACTTCTGGCAAACCAGAGCAGCGCACGGAAACACCATTTACCTTCCCGCCTGATCGGTACCTATTAATCTACTTGCACTTTGACATGTTTCAAACTGCTAGGTTGGCGCAGTCGTGCTGTATGACCATGTCATATTCACATGTGTCCATTGGTGGCGCCTGTGCACTAGAGGCAGGTTGCATTGCACTGCACAACTCTGCAAATCCTATCTACGTCCTTACTGGGGATCTGTTCCTGAGCGACGGCATGCACAGGGTTGCACTGTTAGCTTCGAGAGAGCCTGGGGAAGGAGCTAACCCCTGAAGAATACCACCTCTTGCGACTCATGCTAATAACACTTTTTAGCAAGTATCACCCAGAGGGGGCTTAAAATGGAGATCCAGCAGGAAGCTAAAGAATAGGAACCATCCTCTTTAAACAAGGACAGTTGGAGCATCTGGTTAATCGAGTGTGTGAATGTGTTTTAAAGGAGTGGAGAGCAAGAGCGGAATTCCTTCTCACACTTCTGCGAAACCCACCCAGGCCCAAATATTTGCCTCCGTCTCCTGGGCTGCTTGTGTGGCAGGGCTCCCTCCCAGGGAGGTGAGGCTGGGAACCCAATTGCCTGGCAAACACAATTCCCTGGGCACAGCCAGTGTCATTAAACCATCCCTTTCTAATGCATCCATTAATCCCATGGCCAAACAAGCCCCCTTCCTGGTTACGGAGAGAAGGGAACCCCCACGGGCAGCTGCAAAAGGCACACAGGAAAAGGGGAACAGCTGCCCCACTTTGATCTCCCAGGGATGCCAAATCAAGACACAGAGCGGGAGATAGGGGAGAGAACTTTTTTATGAATGACTCAGGAGTGTGGCCTGCTGCCTTTATCAAACAAGGCAAATTAGAAAACCCTCCATAAAAGAGGCATTTATTATTATTATTATTATTATTATTATTATTATTATTATTATTATGCCTTTTACACATTCAGGAGAAGATTTTGGGAGAGTGTATTATACAGCCCTCTGGTTGGGTTTCCCCAGCCACTCTGGGCGGCTCCCAACAGAAAATTAAAAACACTATAAAACATCAAACATTAAAAACTTCCCTAAACAGGGTTGCCTTCAGATGTCTTCTAAAAGTCAGATAGTTGTTTATTTCCTTGACATCTGATGGGAGGGCGTTCCATAGGGCGGGCAGCACTGCCAAGAAGGCCCTCTGCCTGGTTCCCTGTAACCTCACTTCTTGCATTGAGGGAACCGCCAGAAGGCCCTCGGCGCTGGACCTCAGCGTCCTGGCAGAATGATGGGGGTGGAGACGCTCCTTCAGATATACAGGACCGAGGCTATTTAGGGCTTTAAAGGTCAGCACCAACACTTTGAATTGTGCTCGGAAACGTACTGGGAGCCAATGTAGGTATTTCAGGACCAGTGTTATGTGGTCCCGGCAGCCATTCCCAGGTTTGTTTGTTATTTTACGATCAGGCAATATATAAAGTTTGTGAAATAAGATAAATAATCAGTAAATTTATTTCAAAAGTTTTTCTACTACTTAATTACAACCGCCTCTAAGTGGTATACGAGTAACTCAATGCAATGAAAATGAAAGTCAGATGAAAATGTAAAATCAGAATTCACTATGCAGTAGTTAGTGCATATATTTCATGCCTTGTGCATGTGATGATCCAATACTGGGAAGCAGTGGCCCATTGTTGCTTCCCAGCTTGAGCGCATGGACTGACCTGATCTGTACTTGTTAGCCTTGCATGGAGATCTATCTGTAGATGATTTCCATGCAGATGTGTTTCTGCAGGAATTTTAACAGCACTGCAAGTGATGGTTAGTTGCTCTCGAAGTGCCATAAAACACGAACCATTCATTCTGTCCCTGCCCAGAGGAGGTTGCCATGTTAAATTAAGTAGACAGAATCAAAACATCTGACTCAACAAATAAACTCCGAGCAATCTCACTTTTGATGATGATATATATATTCTTCACAAAGGGAAACAGAGTGAAGCCAGCGAAGCCAGCAGGCTTGCTTAAAATTCCTGCCGCGTTGCATCAGAGGGCTAAAACAGGTTGCTAAAACAGCTGTTTTCTTTTGGTAGGAAAGGCTCTCTAACGTAACAGAGAATTCTCAGGACATAACCAAACGTCAGTTCAGCATGGAAAAATTACCCTTTAAAGCTGCAAACCTCTGCGCAATTGCAAGGGAGCAAATTCTGCTGAGCAAATTGGGACATGCAGTAAATAGTAATAATATTGTCCTGGAAGTTGGCCTGAGATGGGCCACGGTGCTGGTTTTTTACCTATAAAGCCTTACACCACTCAGTACTATTATACCTCCCCTTCAGGGATGCCAACTTGAATAAAATATTAGGGGGCCGCAGCCAAGCCCCACCCCACATAATTGAAGCCGTTCTAGGGGTGTAGTCACTGCCGCATGCTGACAGCTTCTAGGAGCCCCAGGTGAGAGCTGAGTGCAGGGTGGGGACCAAAGGTGGAGAAATGACCCCAGAAGGAATGCAAAGCGCCCCCCCACCAGGGGTACTAGCCCTCCCCTAACACCCCATACATTCCAGAAGTGATGATATTTGCATTTGTTGGCAGAAAACAAGCTGGATCTTTTTATTGGGTGTTTTTAAAAACCCGTAGGTATTTTTTATTACTTTCGAGGTTTGGGTGAGGGTGTGTTTTCTATAATTAAGAAGGGGGGGAAACCCCCAAAAGAAATAAAACGAATAGCCCGTCGTCCTCTCCCCAAAGTCCTTTGCTCCTGAACACCTGGCGAACGACTGCCTCCCTCCCTCCTCAGCCCACCATGTTACTTCACAGGAAGTTCCTACAGGCGATCCCGGGGCATAGCTCAATCATGCTGAATATGAGGAAAATAATATTAAGTCCATGTGTTTCAGACAAAACACAGCTGGTTCCCTCCTGCACCATCATCCTCCGCTCAGCCTTGTCCCTCTCTTCCCCACTTCCACTCCCGCACCGCCCCTCCGTTACCTTGCGACTGGGCTTCAGATGTGCAAATATTGCCACAGAATCCAAAATTCCCATGTCTAGTGTGAATTATTAGATCTCTCTCTTTCTCCCTGTTTTACTGAAATTATCTCTCAAGGGAGCAGGCCTCAGTCCGGTCAACCTAGTTACTTGGTTCTAGGGGAGGGAGAAGTGTTGGAAAGAAAGGCTTGATTCCTTGATTCCTTGCCACAGGGATATACAGCAGGAGGATGGCTCTCTCTCTCTCCCTCTCCCCCCCCCCCCACTCACCAAGGCTGCAGCTTTCAAAGCATCTGCTGGTTTTGAGGCTTCAGTAGGCTGCCTGTTTTTTCCTACAGAGAGGATGGTGGGACACTCCTTATGGGTCTCTCTCTCTCTCTCTCCTCCCTCTCTCCCTACCCTTAAAATAATTTTTCTAAGCCTCAGTACAACCTGCAGATGCATATAGTGGGGTTGTTGCGTTGGGATGGGAGAGGAAGGCGAAATAGCTCACACAGAAAGGCACATTCTCAAGCAACGCAGAAACTGAAACACAGCTACGCTACGCAATTTGCACTTTTCAAAATTTTGCAAGGCAGTGCTCCATGTACAAGCGACATGCACAAAAGTGCATATTCCCTGGTAAATAAAAAAAAGCACATATTCGCGAACGTAACATACACAAATGCATTACATCAGGGGAAATTGCTTTGCAGAAAAAGGTGAATATTTTTCTGTTGTGAACAGCCCTGGGATCTTTGGATAATTACAAATGTAATTAATAATTAATTAATTAATTAAGCTGTATACAAACACATGTGTGTTAGGAAGGATTTGCGCCAAAATGCCGATCCATTTCCCATGCTTCTGGCCTGCCAGTGGAAGCTGTAGTAGGAGGAGCCAAGCACAGCACCACCCAATCAGCGATGGCTGTGATATCAGTGAATGAACATATGCAAATTGAATGCAAATGTGAGTGTCCCATGGGCCTGCTTAATGTTTGTGCATCTAGCTCAGTGTTGCAAAAGCCACCTGGGGGTACCTCTCAGATTTTGGGCAATTTGTCTGCCCAGCCTTTGACTTGACTAGCCACAATTCTCCAAGGGCAGAAACAGAAGTTGTTCCCAGATGTCAGGAATTCAGCCTGGGATCTTTTGCATGCAAAACGCGGACTTCTACCACAGCCAGAGTCCTTTTCTCCCCTGCGTCCCAAAATCCCAAAGCTTCAAATCATATTAGCTTTAACATGTCATTTTCAGTTCAGAGACACTCTTATAGCAAACCATTGCTCGACTTCCATCATTTGATTCTGGCCTCTTTCCCCATCCAAAACCTCCTCACAGGTGATCCGTCATGGAGAGCTCCACTCGCCCCCTGCTGGAGAATTTATCCAGTTTCTTCCAATGAGATGCAGGAGTAGATTCTATGCAGCCAGCTGCAGTGTCACCTCAAGATTGACATCTCAAGGGCCCCAGCCTAGCTTTCAGGGAGCTGAAGCAGGAGACCCCTTTGGGAAGGACTGCTGAGGGATGATTTGCTGGGAGAGAAAAGGAGTGTGAGCCTTAGGGTGCAAGATATGAGGGACATTTCTGTTGGCTATTTGCAGTTTAGTAGCGCTGCAGAGAGCTTGCTGGGGAGACCATGCATTAAAAAGGGACTCAGAAATAACTTAAACAAGGTTTTAATAACAAAAGCAAAAATTGCTTATAAACTAAATACATCAACAGCAAACCAGACCCAACCACCAACCCATCCCCCAGGGTAATGGAGAGAGCTAGGTGCTGCTCCTTATATACTACACCCAAATGCTGACACAGCTTAATCAATACAACTCAGCAGCACCTGCTATGTTTCACAGCTGTAAAGCTGGGTCTCTTTATTTTGCTCTGGGCCCCTTAAAGACATACACATCGGGTGGAACAATGATGAACCTTTACATTTAAAGAAACCATTCAACAATTTCACGTCTGAGTGTGAGCATTGTGGGAATTGTAGCATAACCTCATGCCCACGCAGCAGAAGGCAGGTGGGTGGCATGAGGCCACTGTTTGGGGCACCAACGGTGGAAAAGGCAGGAGGGGAGCTGATCACGGATACTGGATGAGATAGGCCTGATCCTGCAGGGCTGTCCTTCATGTTTCAAAGCCTTTCTGGCCAGATTGTGGCAATGAAGGGGAGCTTGCTATGGAGTGGGGTGATGTTCAGAGTTCAACATACTATATTTATAAGAATACTGGGACGCGCTGGGGGCGCATGCCGGCCCCCGTGGCAAGGACTTCGTCGGGGTGGGTGACTCGTGGACCCACGGGAAAAGATTTTCAGGATTTGTGAGGGAGGTTGTAGTTGGATAGCCCCCTCCCCAGCAAGTTTGACGGGGGAGATCCGTTCCCCGTGGATGGGTGCAGGGAAGGCGGGCAAGCCCAGGTGAGGGTGCGGGGGACCCAGCGCCTCCGCCTCCGCCCAGCACCGCGGGCGGAGCTTTTCCTCTCCGCGTCCCGCCCGTTTCCTTTCCTCGCCGCGCTTCTCCTCCCGCGCCGTCGGGCGCCCTGCCTAGCCCTGCCCGTCCCGCCGCGGCGCCCTCGTCCTCCCGCAGCAGCGGAGCCCGGGAGGGACCGGACCGGAGCGGCGGCGGGCCAGGCAGCCTCCCTCCCTCCCGCGCCGACGAGAGGACGTCCCGTCCAGGACTGCGCGGAGGGCGAGAGGCGGAGGCGGTGGGAGGGGGCCCAATCCGTCGCCGCAGCCTCCCCGATCCTTCCCCCCTCTCCCCACCCCCCCAGGCGGTGCTGAGCGGGCCCCCCGCCGGGGCCGCGATGTGCCGCCGCCTTTGTTTGCTGGAGGAGATGCCCCCTCCGCGCCGCTTGGCCCAAGCCGGCGCCTATAAAGGCTGCCGGGGCCAGACGGGACGGTGACTCGCTCCGGGATCCCGCGCTCGCCTCGCCGCGATGACCCTCCTGGGCGCGGCGCTGCTGCTGCTGCTCCTGCCGCCGCTCGCCCTCGTGTGGCCGGGCCACGGCTCAGCCCCGCGCCCGCCCAAGCCCCTCTTGCCCATCCAGCCCGAATCGGCGGACCCTCTACCCTCCAAGGGGGCGGCAGGTAGGACCATCCTCCTCCTCCCTGGGACGCGCGGGTGGCGGAGGCTTCTTTGCAGGAGATGGGCACGCCACCCCCCACCCCTCGGAAGGGCGCATCCTGACCCAGCCCTGTCTCCCTTGCTTGGTTGGCACAGCTGCCCGGGCAGCGGCAGGCGAGCCTCCCAGCTGCTTCCCACGGACGGATTTCGAAGACCCCGTGCCCGCGCCTCTTGGCCGGGCGGCAACCCCGTCGAGGCGGGCGGTGGACGGGGACGCGGGCGTTTGGGAAGCCTCCCGGGCCGCTTGGACGAACGCGGGCGGGTTGCCGACGGGCGAGGAGCGCGCTTCCAAGTGGCACAGAGGGGGAATAGTTGTGGGTGAAGGGATGCCTGCTGTGTGAGAGAGTGACTCGGGTGTGTGCGTGCGTGTGTGTGTGAAAGGGGCCGGCGTGCAACGCGAGGCACCAAACGCAGCAGATGGCACGAATCTGGGTAGGAAGAAAAGTTTCTTGCCCGGCGACCTCACCCCCAAGGCTTTGCCCAGAGCTATTCCACACAAGACACCCACACTCGTTCAGTGTTCTAGACGTGCAGTCCTGGGTGCTGTGAGGTTGCAGGAATGCCAAGCGGGTCGAGGCTCCGCTCAACAGGCATAGCTACGCACAAGTCACAGACTTTCACCTTTGGGGCTCAGTCCTGGAACAGGTGAAGAACTGGCGATTCCCATCAGTTGTCCCTAAGTGGATCCCTGGTGCAGCCCTGATGGATCAGTGGTTGGGAAAATGGGCTCCTTGAGCAGAGAAGGTGGACTTCCCATCAAATTTAAATCTCCAAAAAATTTATTTTTAATCAGGGTGGGAAGAAACGCGGAGGAAAGAAATTGGGGAGGGATCACCAGCAAGGTGATCCCTATTGCAAGGCAGCCTAAGCGGTTGTAACAGTCGGTAGGGCTTCGAACTCTCAATCTCAGTGTCCGGTTTGAGCCTCACGTTTGGCAAAAAGATTTCTGCATTGCAGGGGGTTGGACTAGATGACCCTCAGGGTCCCTTCCAACTCTACAATTCTAGGATTCTAACTGAAATGCGTATTTATTTTATTGAGCAAGATTTATATATATCACTTAATCAACAAATCCTGTCCATTAAAATCATTCATTAAAAGTACCAACTGAAAAAAACCCACATTAACATGAAATATATCAACATCCAAATTAATCTCCTTATTTCTTCATGTACTTCTTCTCCTGCCTTGGAAATTTATTTATTTATCTCTTTTATTTAGATTTGTATGTTCCTTGAGGCAGGGACCTGCTGTACTGCTTCTTAATATTATAATTGTTCATCCTCACAACAACCCTGTGAGGTAAGAGAGTCTGAGAGGCAGTAATTGGTCCAAAGTCACCCAGTGAGCACCTTGGCCAAGGGGGGATTTGAACCCTAGGCCCCCCCAGGTGTGAGTACAGCACTTTAACCACTACACTACACTGTCTTTAATGGTCCTATTAGAGAGCATCTAGTCAACATTTACATAGCAGGTATATAAATTATTAGGTGTTGCCAGAATTTTTGTTGGGGGGGGGAAGGACTTTTTGGGGGCAGAACTGATGTGATTAGTCAGTTAGTTAAGTATTTCTATTGTTCTACTTGATCTGGGGGCAGGGAGCTGCCCTCCTTGTCTACGCCCAGTGCTTTTTTTCTTAAAAAAATGTTTAGGGGTACTCTCATTTTCCTTTTTTAAAAAAAAGATATTTATTAAAAAAATTTAAAATATAACAATGAAAAATAAAAAGAAAAAGAAACAAAATACAAAATCCATTTTCCTACTCATATTGAAATACTGCCCCTCAATGAGGCCAAACTTAGATTCACAAAATGTTTAGGGGTATGTATACCCCTGCAACCCCCCCCCTGAAAAAAGCACTGTCTATGCCTTTTATGTAAGTAAAGAACTACTTGGAGGAATCTCTGTGTCGTCTGCTTTGTCAACCCACTACTTAATAATGCCCGTGCGGCAGGTCTACATAGGCTGCAGGTGATTGGTTAGGGCACATGGAGGAAGGAATTAGGGTGGATGAGAGTGGATTGGGAACTGCGTGCTTGAGATGTGAAATAGAGAATTTTTGGGAAAGGGGCAATGGTTGGGCCTAGGGCTGAAATCCTGTCCCTGGAAGTGGTGAACCCCATTGAGAATGGGTGGACTTACTTCTGAGTTAAATATGCATAGGAATCCATTGTTAAGTCCGCTCATTATTAAACACACCCTTTGCAACTGGAAGCTCTGGTTCCTAATACCAAATTGGGGGTGTCTGATCAGTAATGGGTAAATGTACTCCTGTCCATGCCTGCAGTTGCTCTTTTTTCGTTTAATTTTAAACATCTTTATTAGAAGTTCAAAAAGTACCGTACATAATTATATGTGCACTAAACATTTTGAGACATAGAGAAAAGAGAGAAAAAGAAAATAGGAGGAACAGAACCCATGTAGAAGAGAAAATAAAGAGGGGGGACCCCCAAAACTATATTTTACAAGGTTGTTATTGTACTTCACCAGATGTTAACCTATTACAGTATTTGCAAGAATGGATTCCAAATATCACTGAATATGACCATGGCAAGTCTGCGTTTATAAGCAAGTTGTTCATATGTTGCGAGTTTGTATAAGTCTTCAAGCCAATAATCATAGAAGGGAGCCACATTTTTATTTTTCCAGCTGATGAATTGGATGCCCGCAGTTGCTTTTTCCTTCACCGCTGCTTTTTTGGCTCTGAGAAGAAGTTTGAAGGTTACAAACTCCGCTGAGTCCTCATCGAACTGGACAGCTCAGTTGGTTAGAGCATGGTGCTCTCCAAGGTTGCAAGTTCGATCCTCGTACGGGACAGCTGCGTATTCCTGCATTGTGGGGGGTTGGACTAGATGACCCATGAGGTCCCTTCCAATTTGACAGTTCTGTGATTCTAAGGAAGCCTTAAGGGCAGGGCTCTGGAGGGCAGGGCAGGTGCTGGAGGTTGCTGGGTGGACCTGGGTGAGTCAGCAGACAGCCTGTGCTTTTAGTGAACTGATTTATTTGGAGGAGGGGGTGCAGGCAGCTGGAAGACCATGTACATTTCCTGCAGACCTGAGGTGAAGAAGGGCCTCAGAAGCTGATGTCAGGGTCCAGGTAGGTTCATATGGAGAGAGGTGGTCCTTGAGGTATTGCAGTCCTGAGCCATTTATGATGCTGGATGATGGTTTTCAGGTCGGTCTTCCTGTGCTGTGCTTGGTTGGTTGGTGCACTTATGAACATTTAACATATATCTAAGACCTAAAAATTCCTATCACAGCTTAAATGGGTTCACATGGAGCTGGAAGGTGCAGGCAGGAGGCTTGCAAGGACCAATTAGAAGCACCTCCAGTTAAAAGGATCAGAAGCAGCAGATTTGGGGCTGGATTCAGATTGCTGCTGCCAGTCAGTGCTCAGCTAAGTGGCCCAGTGGCCTGACTCTGGGATAAGGCTTTTGAAGGTGATGGAGTTATGTGGAACTGGCAAGATTAACAGCAAAGATTAGAGACAGCAGAATTTGAAGTAGGAGCACCAGCGTTATTTATTAAGTAAATAGGTTCGAATGGATGTATTGAATATTATACATGAAATATGCATCCTTTAAGGGTAAATATGGAAACCATGGAAATGGGGTACGGTAAGTCAATGGACTGTAATTTAATGGTCTATACCAAATTTATGGTCTATACCAAAATCTGTTTTTGTGTGTGTGCAAAATCAATAAATGGGTGTTTTTAAATAGAGGCAACCTTCATAGAGGCTTTCAGGAGCACTCAAGACTCTTCATCTCCCCCCCCCCCCAATTTCTTTTAGGCTGCTCTTTTGGTGGCAGATCCTATGCCCTGGAGGACACTTGGCATCCAGACTTAGGCGAGCCCTTTGGCATCATGCACTGCGTGGTCTGCTCTTGCGAGCCAGTAAGTGGTTATTTCCAATTCTTTTCTCTCTCTCTTTGTTCCAGATGTGGGAGGGAGTTGCTGCAGAACCCCTGAGCAGGACTGGGGAACCTTCTCCACTGCAGGGGCCACATTCCCTTCTGAGCAAACTTTCAGGGGGCCACAGAGTACAAGTGGGTGGAGCCAGGGGCCAGAGATGGGCGGAGCTACAATTGGGACTTTCCCCTTGGTGCTAGTAGGTTGGTTTCAGCACAAACTCACCTCCCCCCCGTCCTTCACCTATGATGATGATGATAATAATAATAATAATTTTATTATTTATACCCCGCCCATCTGGCTGGGTATCCCCAGCCACTCAGGGCAGCTTACAGTACATATAAAAAATATTGAAACATCAGACATTAAAAACATTTCAATAGAGGGCTGCCCCCACTCCCTGGACCGCTACACCTCTGCTTGCAACCCATCGAAGGCGTAGTTCTGCCTGTCTGATTATTCCTCCTTAAGTCTCACTGTTGCCCTTTTAATTTAATTTAATTTTAATTTTAAAGAATAATACTTTATTTACAATTCAACAATAACAAAGGAAAAAACCATAGTAGTTGCTACATCAAGTCATTACAATTAACCAATTTTAACAATATATAAATAGTAATAGAAAAATTACATAACATCACTTTTAACTTACTGAACTTTTCATATTACACTTTTATCTCTTTGTCTCTTTCTTAACATATCAAAAAGAGAAAGGCCAAGAAAGGAGGCACAAAAAAGAAAAGAGAAGAGGAAGAAGAAGAGGGGAGAGGGGGAAGGGAAAAAAGGGAAAAGGGAAAACAAAACAAAACAAACACATTTGGCTTCTGATTAGACTCATTGTATTATTATTTCTACAATTTTTTCACACACAGTTCCAAGTTATTGTATTTCTTTCTTTGTTTTCGTCAGATATCAAAAAACATTGTATTTGTTGCCCTTTTAGCAGGGAGGAAACTTGGTACCGTGGTAGCTCTGGTTGTTGTTTAGTCGTTTAGTCATTTAATTCGTTCCGGAGATCTGTTCTTAACCCGAAACCGTTCTTAACCTGAGGTACCACTTTAGCTAATGGGGCCTCCCACTGCTGCCGTGCCGCCGCTGCGCAATTTCTGTTCTCATCCTGAGGTAAAGTTCTTAACCCAAGGTACTACTTCTGGGTTAGCAGAGTCTGTAACCTGGTGTTTGTCACCCGAGGTACCACTGTATTAGTTGGTTCTGCCTCTCACTGGCTCTGGCGCCACCTACTGTTGGCCTCCTTGCCTTTCTCCCAGCAAGAACCAGCCATCGCCACCGCCACTACCTACCCGTGAGCAGAGTCATGTCCCGGAGACAGCCAACTTAAAGACATTGCATGATACCCTGCATTGAACTTGCCTCTTTCCAATCAAGGAACACAACAAGCGGAAGGTGGCCTCCTTTGAGAGCAAGCAGCTTTTCCATGCTTTTGGCCGAGTAAGCCTCTCTCTAACCCCCCCCCTTTTCATAGGGTGACAATCTGTGCTTCCGGTTCACACTTTTAAACACCTTCAAAATAAATATCTAAGGTCTGCTTTAGGAACTGGAAGTTCAGGAAACTCTGTTCTCTTCCGTATGACAACGTCTACTCAGGCACACAAATACTGTACTGAGTGAGTTCCAAACTAGGTGAGACCACAAGAGAGCCATGACCAGATTATCTCCTGTGGGGTTGTTTTTTTTTCAAAAAAAGAAAGAAATTAAAGGTAGATACATTTGAAACAAACCATCTCCCCTCTCTGCATACACACAGCTGCGTTTACCCTGTTTGGGGCAGGGGGGGAAAGCCGGGAAGAGCTCATCCCAGACCTCCCACCTTCATTACTCCCCAAGAGAGGCTCAAAAGTGCATTTAGTCACTCATTTTTAATGTAATGTAGAAAACTGCTTTCTTTTTCTTTCTGTCACACAGGCACATAAATCTCTTAATCGCTTCAAGGTATGTGTAGGAGCCTTGCCTCAGGCCTCTTCTATTGATTCTAAATAGTTTTTAACCTTGTGTTTTACACTGCTGTGATGTGCCATAAAGTCACACCTTCTGGCGAAGGACAGGTTATTAATAACAATAATGATGCTAATTAATGCTAACTCCAGCGATCAGAGAGCTGGGATTTCAGAGTGGGGTTCTGGCTTGCAATTCTGTCATTTGCATGACTTTTTTTGGACAAGGCCCTCACCTAATTCCCCATCAGCTTCAAAACAGGAAATTATATTGTCCTGCAAAATGCAGATACACACACACACACACACACTTCAGCTTGTTTATCTATTGGTCTATTTGTTGATTGTTTTCTTTTCAGATTGTATTAAATTATAATGTTGCTCTTTGATGATATTTTGCATAAGTTGCCTCGTGCTCCCCCCCTTTTTTAAAAAGTGGGGGTGCAAACAAATTCATAAATAACAGGGAGGCTGGGAAAGCAGATCTCATAAACACCGCACTTGCAGGTGCCCTTTATTGAGGAAGTGCCTGTACTTTTGGACACAGTCACATTATTTCCCTTCCGCAATAGCTCAAAATGCTCTGGCACGTCCTTTGCTGCACGATACGCTCCAAGACAATTTCCTGAAGTAAATCTGCCGTCGCTGTTTGTCCCGGCTGCAGGGAGAGGGCAGTGCAGGGGCACAGGATTCACCTTGGAGAGGCAAGCAGACAAACTGCCTTTGCCCTGTGGTCTGCCCTAGATAGCACAGTGGTACCTCGGGTTACATACGCTCCAGGTTACATACGCTTCAGGTTACAGACTCCGCTAACCCAGAAATAGTACCTCGGGTTAAGAACTTTGCTTCAGGATGAGAACAGAAATCGTGCTTGTTCTTAACCTGAACCACCACTTTAGCTAAAGGGGCCTCCTGCTGCTGCTGCGCCACCAGAGCACGATTTCTGTTCTCTTCCTGTTCTCTATACCTGAAGGAGCGTCTCCACCCCCATCATTCTGCCCGGACGCTGAGGTCCAGCGCCGAGGGCCTTCTGGCGGTTCCCTCATTGCGAGAAGCAAAGCTACAGGGAACCAGGCAGAGGGCCTTCTCGGTAGTGGCGCCCGCCCTGTGGAACGCCTTTCCAGCAGATGTCAAAGCGATAAACAACTACCTAACATTCAGAAGACATCTTAAGGCAGCCCTGTTCAGGGAAGTTTTTAACGTGTGATATTTTACTGTATTTTTGGTTTCTATGGAAGCCGCCCAGAGTGGCTGGGGAGGCCCAGCCAGATGGGCGGGGTATAAATAATAAATTATTATTATTATTATTATTATTATTATTATTATTATTATTCCTGAAGCAAAGTTCTGCACCTGAAGCACTATTTCTGGGTTAGCGGAGTCTTTAACCTGAAGTGTATGTAACCTGAAGCATATGTAACCCGAGGTACCACTGTACCGTTCCCTGGTCTGAAATTGGAAAGCACCCATAGACAGTAGCATTTTACTATCATAACAGCAGTTGCCTTCTGCTGATGGAGCATGCAACTTTCGGAACTTATCTCTGCATCATAAACTTTTTTTTTAAGAGTTAAGTGAGACTTCTCTGGAATCAATCATGAGATATGAGGTGAGATATGGAATCAATCATGAGATATGAGGTCCAGCACAGATGTGGAAGCACAGCTCACAATGCATTGCAAATGCCTCGGATGCATGTCCTCCATCATCAATATTTTCTCTTTCCCTCCACAGCAGAGGAATCGTCGTGGGAAGCCGACAGGCAAAGTCAGCTGTAAGAACATTAAGCACGACTGCCCCACCCCTCCTTGCAGTGATGCCATCCTGCTGCCAGGACACTGCTGCAAAACCTGTCCGAAGGGTAAGGGTTGATGGTGATGGTGGTGGGTCCTATGTTTTCCATGGGGCAGGAGGTAAAGTCAGTTGTCCTCATGGGTTGTGGGCCTCCCTGACACTAGCCAATCTGGCCTTCTCCCATGGCAGATGAATATTTGGGCGTCCTCATGAAGTGGGGTGTGAATTCGCCTCAATTTCTAAACCACTTGCCTCACAGAGCCCCCTGGCACTCAGGCGCCATTTTTCCTGTCCAGCCAGCCAGTTTCGTTGGTCAGAGGAGGGTAGTGAACTGAGCATTGGACCTTGACTGGGGAGACCCACCTTGTCCACAAAGCTCACTTGATGACCAGCCACTATCTCTCAGCCTAACTTTTCTCATAAAATTGGAGAGGGCCAGGGTTATGTTTGCCACCCTGACTTGGTAGGCAAAAGCTCAGGATCGAAACATGAAACAAGTAAATAAAGGCAGTCCCCAAGTTTCTTTAGGTTACGCTAATTATATTCAAATCAGCCTAAAAGTGATTCATGAGGATTAGAAACTTCCTCCGTTTTTGGTAGAGAGCAGAAGAGAAAGGGCACTCATAATCTTAAGGACCAACATTATATGATGCAGAGTTTGTGTATGAAACGCTTCGCTGTAACAGCTTTTGCAAGATGCATCCTTTCCAGCCTTCGCTGGCAGCAGTTTGAGGACGCACCCTCAAGCCGGTTGCTGCAGGCGACTTCCATTTGAAAAGCTACTGTTTTCACGGAGAGGCTTGTGTATCAAATCTCTCAGACTGGAGGTGGAAGGGGAGGATATCCGAAGGAACGGATGCTCCCTGGTTTATTCAGTGTGTTGATTTTGTGCATTGAGCCGGGGCCAGCTTCCCCTGTATAGTCTATTTCCCAGTTTGTTTGGGTCTCTCTGGGCATCTGAGAAGAAGGGCGCTTGTCTGTGATCATAACACCCTGAACAACACACCTGCCCCGGCCAGCTCAGCAGAGTTTGTTCTGGGACGGGAGACTGCTTGGGAACACAAGAGGGTTGTACGTTTCACAGGAGTATGAAGGGTGCAGCCGGGTGGGGGCTTCAATGTTGCAAATGGGCCACTGAGATATTGCAAACAGGTTGTTGGTTTTTTAAAAACTTTTTTTCCTTGGAAACAGTAACTCTGGATTAAATGGAGGGTAAAATGCGACCTGGAATTTCTGATGACAGCAATGTCACAGGGACTGCAAGAAAAACCTTACAGGCACGAGGAGCACTGATCCCCACAAATAATAATAATATTTTATTTTATTTTATACCCCATCCATCTGGCTGGCTTTCCCTAGCCACACTGGGCGACTCCCAGGAGAATAGTAAAAACACGATAAAACATCAAACATTACAAGCTTCCCTAAACAGGGCTGCCTTCAGATGTCTTCTAAAAGTCAGATAGTTGTTTTTCCCTTTGACATCTGATGGGAGGTCATTCCACAGGGCAGGCACCACTACTGAGAAGGCCCTCTGCCTGGTTCCCTGTAACTTCGCTTCTCGCAGTGAGGTTACCAGCAGAAGACTCTCGGAAGAGGACCTCATTGCCCATCTAGAAGCTCACTGGGTCTTGCTTTTGCTATAACTCTTTTTTTCTTTCCATCCTGGGTGCGAGTTCCAGACCAGCTAGTGGCAGACAAGCTCCTCCTATCTCAGGTACAAAGCAGAAAATTGGAGATTCCATGATCACCCATGCCTAGCCCCATGAGCCCCAAAGCCCTCTCCCGTGCACCTATCTATGCCTATTCTCTCCTTCACCTCCTGCCCACCCCCACCCCCCCAGTTCCACGCCTCACTTACCCCATTTATCAGACACTTCAGCAGGTGGGACTGGGAAATGTGTGGTCGCACTGGTGTCGTTGGGTGACACTCCCATCCTTCTTGCCTGTCAGCTCTGCTGGCTGGGTCTGATGGGAGTTTGTGAGTCCAGCAACATCTGGAGGGGCAACCCACCCCTGAAGTCAGTCAAAGGAAGGGATGGGAGCCGCGCCTCTCTGGAAAACACATTTTTCATAGGATAATAGAACAATTGAATTGTTGAGTTGGGAGGGACCTCCATGGGTCATCTAGCCCAGGCATAGGCAAACTTGCCTCTCCAGATGTTTTGGGACTACAACTCCCATCATCCCTAGCTAACAGGACCATTGGTCAGGGATAATGGGAGTTGTAGTTCCAAAACATCTGGAGGGCCGAGTTTGCCTGCCACTAGCTGGCCTGGAACTTGCACCCAGGATGAAGGGGGGGGGGAAAGAGTTATAGCCAAAGTAAGACCCAGGGAGCTTCTAGATGGGCAATGAGGTCCTCTTCCAAGAGTCTTCTGCTGGTTCCATCACTGCAAGAAGCGAAGTCACAACCCCCTGCAATGCAGGAATCTCAACACAATGTCTCCCATTCAATTTGAAACCATAATGGCCCCTGCTTAGCTTTGCAAACGTTGAAGCAGTTTCATTGCTGCATTTTGGGTTGTGCTTCTCACCTGGCATTTGAGGTCAGCATATTTTAAGCCCCGGGAGCTATTTCCCCAAGCCTAGAACTATGAATCTCTGCAAAAAGGCAGTCCCTTGGCAGAGGACGGCTGTGTCTCTCCATGCCTTTCTTGGGTGCTCTTTGGTCTGGCCAGTGAATGGACCTTTACTCTTTCTTACCCTCCTCCTCCCAAGTAACTTTTCTGCTCAAAGTAGCCCCCCCCAAAAAAATGGCAGAAAGTTCAGGTAGATGGATTTGGGAAATGTGCAAGTTAGTCTGAATGGGTCGGAAATATTGGCTGCTATTCAGAGCCAGGTCTCTCTGTGTGTTTTGCCACCTCAGAAGAGGCAGGATAAGGGGGCCTTGCACAAGGCAGTATCCCAAACTCCCCTAGTATCTTGCACAGGATTTTAGGATTCACGGTCAGTTTGCATGGGGAGCTGGCCGCTCCCGAAGCAGCAGAGAGCCTGGAGAGAATTGTGTCACCTCGTCCGCTTCCCGCACTGATGGAAGTCGTCCTGTTGTTGCTCCGTTCCTAAGTGATTTGCACAAACACAATTAACTTTGTCCCAACAAGGATTACATAATAACAGCTTTTGTGCCGATTCTTTCCCAAGTAGCACACAGACAAGCCCTCCTTGCCAAGAAGCCGTTTCCAACTGGGCTGGCTGATTATCACAACCTGCTAAGGGTGGCGGATAACCCTCTGGCATCATGCCAAGGGCTCTTCGTTGATTTCTATGGGACTATCTCTGGCTTGAAATCAAAAGGGTTTTTAGATCAGCTGTTGTGCAGATCAGGGTGTAAATGGAAGAAGGGAGCAGGGGACCAGTGCTTGCAAGGACCACAGGTCATATGGGAAACTGGGACCCCCTCTGAGTCAAGGGTCTTTTCTGGATCTATCAGTCAGTATTAGAAACTGTGCAGCAATGTAAAGGAAGCATAAATTCTCAGAGGGATCAAAGAGATGAACTCTGGACTCAGACAAAATTCCACTGTGCATCTTCCCCAAGGTGAAATTTTCTCTACTAGGTACAGTCATACCTCGGGTTACAGACGCTTCAGGTTGCATTTTTTTGGGTTGTGGACCACTGAAACCCAGAAATACCGGAATGGGTTACTTCCAGGTTTTGGCGGTTGCGCATGTGCAGAAGCGCTAAATCACGCTTTGCGCATGTGCAGACAAGCTGCTGCGGGTTGCGGACGTTGCGGCTTGTGAGCGTGCATCCCTGCACGGATCACATTCGCAACCCGAGCGTCCACTGTATATATCTATACAGTGGTACCTTGGTTTTAAGAACAGTCTGGTTTAAGAACGATTCGGTTTATAAACTCCGCAAAACTGGAAATAGTGTCTGGCTTGAGAACTTTACCTTGGTCTACGAACGGAAGCCGAACAGTTGAAGGGCACCAGCGGCAGGAGGCCTCATTAGGGAAAGTGCGCCTTGGTTTATGAATGGTTTTGGTTTAAGAACAGACTTCCGGAACGGATTATGTTTGTAAACCAAGGTATCACCGCATCTATATTGGGGTAGGGCATCACATGAATCCCAGCTAGAGTTTGCCATGCATGAGCAATGGGCATACAGAATTGCAGATTTGGAAGGGATCCCTGGGGATCATCAAGTCCAACCCCCCTGCGATATGGAGCTTTGCCACCTGTGGGACAGCTAAAGCCGTGTAGGTCTCATGCATTTACTTATACACAAGGGATTTTCATGCCAGATCCTGGTTTTCTGCAAAAATGTCTCTGTTCATCATAACTATATTCCGCCAGTTTGACTAAAAGAGGCCTCAAGGCTGCTCAGAATTTAAAATCAACGAAGTATTCAGGTGATATTGGAGGGGATTATAAAAAAGGGGGGGGATAAATGTCTGCTCATCAGACACTAGTTGTAATGCTTCTCTTTGCTTTTTAGAACTATTCTCCCACTGTAGCAACATGGCATGATACCATACTGTGCTCTGACTTCATGACAACACCATGTAGCTGATCAGATTTGGCTACATGGTGATGTTGCAAAGGCAGCTCAGAGCAATGGCACAAAACATTACCCTTGCTCTGATGTGGCTTCCCGAAAATACAACATAATCAATCAGATGTGGCAGTGTAGTAATGCCGCAGTGCCAAAGTGTTTCCTGGCCTCATGCGGGAGTAGAATCATAGAATCATAGAATCATAGAGTTGGAAGAGACCTCAAGGGCCATCGAGTCCAACCCCCTGCCAAGCAGGAAACACCATCAGAGCACTCCTGACATATGGTTGTCAAGCCTCTGCTTAAAGAGTAACTAAAAAGGAAAGGATGGCTTCAAGTAGCAACAGGGAGGGACATTGCTGCCACTGCCTGAACCTCAACCTGGTGGCACAGAATTGGCAAGCAAAGTGAACAGGGGAGTTTTTAGTAAAACCATTTGACTCCCATGTGGCATAGCTCAGTTACATACACTTCAAGCTCTAGCAATATTAAATGATTTTGCACCTTTCCTACCACTTCCAAGCCTCCAACAGAATAAATAAGTTGGGCAGGCTTCTCTTGGAAGGGCATTCCAACAAGCAAGGTGCCACCACGGAAAAAGCCCTGCTTCTAAGAGTCGGAGGAGGAAGCAATTTGAGGCGAAGACCTGTGATATGAGGATGGGCAGGTAATGGAACAGCCCCATTACCTTTTTGACACAGCAAAGTTTCTACAAGTTGATTTTATCACAGGGTGAATATTTCGCTTGTTTGCACGCAAGGGACTCCCGGCGAAAGTGAAGCTTTGTCCCGAGATGGTTAATTGCACAAGGAGTTCTTGCTGTCCTGGTGGCCGAATGATCACTGTGGTCTGGGGACATGCCTCAGCAAACAGTTTACGAAATGACCACCCAGATGCACATTTGAGTAAATAAAAAGCACATTTGGGCAGCATTCATGTGGATGCCATAAATCTTTGCGTTTCTGTCGCAGAGCATCTTAGCTCCCACACCAGCCTTGCTGTGCTCAGAATTAGCAAAATTCCATGAATACGAGCAAAGTTGGGAGATCCAATTCCTGGGTATTTTGCCAGGGACATTCAAGAAGTAAGCTCCAATTTTCAGTTCTATATCCAAGGCAAAACATGACATGGTGGGACTGCCACGTTTGTTTGTTCATGTCTGCCCTCTTGTTCCTTGGACTGAAATGGGTGGTGATGTCTTATGGAACGTGGAAAGGGACATTGTCACTGGGGGGTGTCAAATGCTGCCATTACCCCTACCCCCTTTCAGGCCGTTGTTATAATTTGTATAGGAAAGCATATATAAATAAATGCCGCCAGACTGAGAAGACCTTATTTTGGTTGGGGGGGGTGTGTGAGAGAGAGACACTGCGTTAATGCAAATCCCTAAACTAGGGTAGCTTCCATAGGGCCCTTCAGACACTGTTGGACTACAACTCCCATAATCCCTGACCATTGGGCATGCTGGCCTGGGGCCAATGGGAGCTTGAGTCCAACAAGATCTGAAGGCCCAACACATTTTGGCCAACACCGAGAGATCTGCCTCACCCTATTCTTCTTCTTTTTAAAGTTTTAGACATCCAGGGAAAAACCTGTTTTATATGCCCAAGCTTTTAATTGAATTGTCATATCTGGATGGTTTACTTATTTTGTGGCAGCTGGTTTTTGTCTACAACTTTACTTCTGCCCTTACTTATCTTAATATTTCATGCTGTTTTAATTTTTGTATTGGATTTAACAGTGGAGTGTTTTTATTATTACACTTGATGCTTTGGGAAACGCGCCTGTGTTGAAAAATGGCCCGTGTGTTTTAGCAATAAATGAAGAGAAATGGAATAAAACTTGCCTCAGGTGACAGATTTTGGGCTCCACAGCTGGTGGCGAATGGCCAGCTGTATCATCTGTTCTTATTATTGCGGTGCTTCAGCATATGGGAAGCACCATTTTGACTAATCGTTTTATTTACCTCAGAGGCCAAAATGTCTTCATCTAGCCCTGAAATTGGGGCACTTTCCTACATGGAGATAATGTAGAGGGGAAATGACATTTAAAGATGGCAAAGGTGGAATTTCCCACAATGCCTCTGGCACTGTGATAAATTAAAATGAGAGTTAAAATGGTGCTGTTTTCAGGTGCTGCTGGATGCTACCAGGTAAGTTTCTCAGGGAGGAGAGGACCCACCAAAGGCTACTTTTCCTACGGCTATCTTGAACTCAAAGCTGGCCCTGACCAGGAGCAAGAAAGAGGAAGGGGGCATTGCAAGATGAATCAAAGTGTGTTTCTGTATTTGTCTACTTTCTGTGATGCCAAAAAATCCTTTGCTTCCTGTCATCCATCATGCAGCCGCTCCAAGCATCCCAGAGAAGAGACCTGAGCCTCTGTTTGACAACTTTGAGTACTTTCAGGATAAGGAAGATGACTTACATAGGAATTACAATGACCGCGCCTACCTAAGTTCTGAGGATTTGGTCCGAGATGACAGCCGCATAGGTATGGTCTAGGTGGGGTGGGTGGGGAGGGAACACAGAAACCAACTTTCTGATTTATTTTCTTTCTTTTTTAAAAACAGCGACCAGGTTTCTAGTCCTCATGTCTGCAGGTGTGTCTGAATGCAGTGGAAGCTGGTGCTCTAGGGCTAATGGGACGCAGCCCTCCCAAGAATATTGTCAAGCAAAAAAGAAAGAAAAGAAATTGCCCCCCAAATCTCAAAGCCACATACTCGGTCCCACTTTTGTCTGAAGTCAGGAACACTCTGCAAACATTCGTATCAATCTATCGTCCTATGGAAAATCAGGCCTTTGCCGCACTCAGCCAAGAAGCCATGTGGCAGATTGGACTGCACTTCAAGGCAGCCCCGCTATGAAGGCTTCTACTCCCATCTGTAGTTCGGAGTCTCACCAGCATCCATGGTATGGCCTTGTGGGGCTGCCTTGGAGTCCAAACATGCTCAGAGCTGTTTCCTAGAGCCACGCCTAAAACTCAAAGCACCTTCTTTGTAGCTAGCCAGAAGGAGGGTGTGGTTGCTAGTTTGAGCAGCGTCTTTTTAATTACCGTATTTTTCGCTCTATAAGACGCACCAGACCACAAGACGCACCTAGCTTTTGGAGGAGGAGAACAAGAAAAAAAATATTCTGAATCTCAGAAGCCAGAACAGCAAGAGGGATCACTGCGCAGTGAAAGCAGCAATCCCTCTTGCTGTTCTGGTTTCTGGGATAGCTGCGCAGCCTGCATTCGCTCCATAAGATACACACACATTTCCCCTTACTTTTTAGGAGGTAAAAAGTGAGTCTTTTAGAGCAAAAAATACGGTATTATTAATGCTCCTTAAAAGGGAGAAATGGTGGAGAGAGTGTGCATCTTTCTATGCTATCCTTTTTAATTTTGCTTTATTTTGCAGTTTGTTTTTGTGAACTGGGGAGGAGGATCATGAGAAGAAATGGTTCCCACATTTGTTTTGTTGGAACTGTAGGGCTTTTGTGTGTGTCTGGGTTTCAGGGAAGTATGGAGATTTTGCATTCCTTTCCCCCCTCAAGGCTTTAAAAAGGTTTTAGTTTGTTTGGCTATTGTGAGAAGTTGGACTAGAATGGCCTTTGGTCTTCTACAGTGGTGGTTATATACGATGTGCTATTTAGACAAAGAATACCTGTGGAATCACCTCTTGCATGCAAAAGGAAGCTCCTCATTGGTGAGGCAGATGCACTCTGTGCATGCTTGTGCCATTTATTTCTATAGTTCCTAATCAGATCTCCTCTGCTCAAGTCCATGAGAGGAGACTTTGGCTTGCAAGGAAGAGCTGGTGGTGCTAACAGTTAAACCCTTATTCTACTCATCCCAGGTCAGCATGTTTTCCTTTTCACGATGCCAGTTGTCTTCATACTTTTGAGCATGCCAGAGATTGTGCACACACCACTTTAAAAATGATCTTCTCTGTCACTGGTTCATTGTGGGGTGTTGGGTATTCTGGTATTCTCTGAATGAAAGGAGTAGCCAGCTAGCCATGACTTACAGCACAATAGTCAGGTAGCACTTCAGAATGTATTCTTGCATAAGTTTTTTAATGGATTGCCAAGAAGCGTCTGATGAAGTGCACTGTAGCCTGAAAAAGCCTATGCCACAATGAATTTGCGAGTTCTTTAACGTGCAAGTACTGTTCATTTTTCTTGTTTGGCTAAAGTTGCACTATGGTCTACTTTACAGGGTTGTTGTGAGGTTGAGAAGTTTGCAAAATACTTTGGCAAACTTAAAATGCTGTTACAAAAAAGCAGGATGGTGCAGGGGATGGTTTAAATGCAATATGGGATCATAGATTGCACCCTGTCTGTGCACCACACCCAGGCGAGCTGGTCCTGCCCAGACAACGACACGCTGGATTTTCCAAGGACCTACATGTAAAGTCCAATGTCTGCAGGCCTTAATATCCTGATGGTGTACCAGATTCATTTTTCTTTGATTGCCCGGTTAGGCTTTTTCCATGATTCAAAAGCTGCAGGCAGGAGAGAGAGAGAGAGAGAGAGAGAGAGAATTAATTTTGCTTGTTCCTTATTTATCAGTGTTGCATGTATGACTATTCCACCTTCCCTTCAAGGAGCTCACGGTGGCATAATTCACGAGTCATGTTTTCTCCGTGTTATCCTAACAGCAACCCAGTGAGGCAGTGGTGGAGGAAGCCAGGGATAGGGTGAGCCATTCATAGGGGCGGCGCAAGCCGTCTATGGGGCAGGGCCTCCAGAATCTGCCTGCCTCCTCCCACTCAGCTGCCCTACAGCTGGGGGGGAGGCAGGCAGCGGGCAGGCTGTTTGGGCAGCACGGAGCCTGTGCGCGCCCAAGCCACTGCTTCTTTACCAGGGGAGACGCATGGTTCGGATGCGCTGCAGGCCCCGCGGTGAATGCCGCCTAGCATTTTGTCACCCCCCTCAGTGGTGACACCCGGGGCAGCCCACACCCACCGCACCCCCCTTCCTCTGCCCCTGCTGTGAGGTAGGTTAGGTCGAGAGACTGGTCACACAGTCAGCGTCATGGCTGATTTTTAACCCTATGCTCCCAAGTCAGAGTCCATTTAATAGCTCTCCACCTTACTTCACGTTCTGGAAATGATATAGAACCCCTGTGGAATTCAGTGGAGCTTACTTCTGAGTCATGTACAGCTTCTTGGGCGCAAACGTCCACACTACAAATTGTGACAACAGGGATTCCTTCTGAATCGGGATAAAGCACTTTTCATTTTTTATTTTTTTTAAAATATTTATTAAGATTTTACACAAAACATATAAAACATAAGTGTTTTTTTAAAAAAAGTTAAAAATAATTACACCAACTATTACACGTACAAAAAAGAAAAAAGAAAAAAGAACAAGAGCTAATAAGAAAGTTACCAAAAAAGAAACCTAAAAAACCGGTAGTTGAAAAAATAAAAAAGAAGAGAAAAAAGGAAGAAAAATATCTTAAAAAGAAATAATCCATTTTTCAATATCTTTAAGTTCATTTGCTTATTTCCTTGACCTCCTCACACCTCCCCTTTTCTATTCCCGTTTACAAAGTCCTTTCAGCAAATCCTTACCCTCTTTCATCTATCTTTACTCTATAATCTTAACCTATTATAACTATATATTTTCATCCAAATAACTATCTATATTTACATATTCTGGGATAAAGCACTTTTCAGTTCAGTTAGGTGCTGTTTGTAAAATTGCAATGCTCAGGTGTCCACAGAATATTTGCAAAGGAGGATGGGGAGGAAACCAGGACAACTTGACCACACTCCTGTGACATCTCATTGGCCACACACTCATGACCTCCTAGCAGCTCTAGCTTGCATGACTAAAATCTGGGAAGACGGAGGAGTGTGACTGAATCACATTTTTAGACGTTAGTGGTGGGCTTCACTGCCTTGCTTAGCAGCTTGCCCCTCCCATAACAGTGCAAGATTGAGATTTGGTTTCTGCAAATTAAAATTATGCAAACTTGCTCAGATTTTCCGGTTGATTCAGGTAGTAGAATCCAATTTTTGCTGTCACAGAATTTGGATAACCTGGACACTTTTTTTTTCAAAAAAATTGTGACACTGATTCCATGCAACCCTCCTAATATCTTGAGCTGGTATGTGCTGCACCAGGCAGACACCCAAGTAGGGATGTGGGGAGAAAATCAATCCATTTGCATTTAAAGGCAAACTTCTCTATTTCTCACTTTCCAACATGGTACCCAAACTGAAACACAGCCACCCTTCAAAACTCACATTTCTCTGAATTTTGCAGTGCAGTTTCATTGGCAAAGGTTGCATGAAAATGCATATATTTGTGAAAACAACGTAGAAGAATGCATCATTTTAAGAATAATTGCATTGTAGAAACATGTACGTTAGCCAAAACTGCATTAAATGTGTATATTGCAATAAATTCACACAAGAATTCTGATGAATTTTCAGGAGAACTTTTTTTTAGCACAAATTTGACATGGAAATACAAGAAGCAAATTTAAGATTGGAAAAATGAGAAACAGAGACAACCTAAAAGCAACAGATTTGCCCGTTCCTTTACCCCTGTTAAATGCAAACTCGGACCTTGGTAAATAAGGACTCAAGGTAGCTGCGGCAGAAGTAAAGGAAGTGAGGGATTGGAATTTGGATATTTTGCGAATCCTGAGGTGGCGCAATTTAGGCCTCCTTCAACCTTGCGTCATAAGAACACGTTGGGACCATTCCAATGATTCACTAGTCCAGCGTCCTACTGTAGCCCTCTCCTCCATGCATTTGTCCCATCCTCTTTTAAAGCCACCTAAGTCAGTGCCCAGGACGCAGGTGGCGCTGTGGGTTAAACCACAGAGCCTAGGACTTGCTGATCAGAAGGCTGGCAGTTCAAATCCCCATGACAGGGGGAGCTCCCATTGTTCAGTCCCAGCTCCTGCCAACCTAGCAGTTCGAAAGCACGTCAAAGTGCAAGTAGATAAATAGGTACCGCTCCGGCGGGAAGGTAAACAGCATTTCCGTGCGCTGCTTTGGTTCACCAGAAGCGGCTTAGTCATGCTGGCCACATGACCCGGAAGCTGTCTGCGAACAAATGCCGGCTCCCTCGGCCAATAGAGTGAGATGAGCGCCGCAACCCCAGAGTCGTCCGCAACTGGACCTAACGGTCAGGGGTGCCTTTACCTTTACCTTTAAGTCGGTGCCCACCACTTCTCTATTAAAGAGAATTTCTATGGATTTCTTCTACCATGTTAACTTCTACCCTGAAACATTCCCACCTCAGGCTTTGGAAATCTGCTAGAATGTCAAGTGAACAATACATTGTTAGCTCTGCTTGACATGTAACTCCCTATGCTGCTTTGTACTCAAAGACATTTTAACCGTTGTCTCCTGATAACAGTGTTGTGGGATTTGTTTGTGTAATTCAGCAACAAATCATCATCATCATCATCATCATCATCATCATCATCTAAGGGAGCCAGTGTGGTGTAGTGGTTAAGAGCGGTAGTCTCGTAATCTGGTGAACCGGGTTCGCGTCTCCGCTCCTCCACATGCAGCTGTTGGGTGACCTTGGGCCAGTCACACTTCTCTGAAGTCTCTCAGCCCCACTCACCTCACAGAGTGTTTGTTGTGGGGGAGGAAGGGAAAGGAGAATGTTAGCCGCTTTGAGACTCCTTAGGGTAGTGATAAAGCGGGATATCAAATCCAAACTCTTCTTCTTCCTCCTCCTGAGGGAGGGAGTTCTGCAGATTAACAATGTGTTGCAGGAAGTCTTTTCTTTGATATGTCTCGAATCTTCCAGCATTGCGCTTCATTGGCTGTCCATGAGTTCTACTATTTTGAGAGACCCAATTTTATACAGTTCTGTCATGCCTTCCGTTACTCGTTTTTCCTGCAATCCTCCAATGCAACAGCCTTTCCTCATCGGGAAGTTGCTCCTTTCCCTTGATTATTTGGGTTCCCCATTTCTGAACCTTGTCAGGTGGTTCACTCTTTGAAGCAGATAGATAGAGGGTGGTTTTTTTGGGGGGGTGGTTGGGGGGGTGGCCATTGCTGTTGTTTTTTGCAGAATGCTGAAGTTAATATAATAACAACAGAGGCTTTTTGGAGGACAGTAATAAATATGATTAATGGCATTTTCCAAATAAATATACAATTGGGACCAATGCTATCCTTATTGAATTATGTAAAATTCTTCCCCTAGCTAGACAGGACAGCGTCGCTTTTGTATATAATTAGAAATGCAATGATGTTATAATTGAGTAAACAAAGGGATTTTTTTTAAATTTAAGCAATCATACTGCAGAACAGAATTAACTTTTGGAATCGGTTTATGTTTACAGCGTTTACACGGTTCCTTGAAAATATACATGGTGCTTTTGTAAGACAGGGACATGGGGTCCAACACAGTAGAAATGAATCTAGCACTTGTGAATTTATAAAACCTACAAAGGACAGATCTGTAAAGTGAGTTTACTAGGTCTGTTTATAAATGTGGTTAGGAATAAATTTATCAGTTTTGAAAATGCAATCGCCGATGTTTAGAGTTTTAATACTTTCAGTATGAGTAAGCATGGTTTTTGTATGTGTGCATGCTTATGTCATCATTTATTGAACTTGCGTTTAAAAAAAGATACAGTGGAGGCATTAATCACATATAAATGTAGAACTGTAGACTTTGAAATATATATATCTCTAGTTCTTCAGGCTTCCTGGATCACTTGCAATGTATGCAGAATCACAGGCAGTTCCCTTTTGCTCCTCAGATTTTGTGTCCTTGCTAACCAGCGGCTCAGAGACCCAGACGCCCGTGTCCAGTGCTGTGGCAAAAGCCAGGTTCACTCTTGTGCGTTCTCACCTCCTCTTCTCAATCAACTATGAGAGGTGAGTGACACCCAGTCTGATGTTCAGGATGGGGAGAAGCATGTAGCAGAGGTGGACTTTGGTGATTTTGGGAAATGTGGTGCCCTGAGTGAGGCCAAAATTTGGCACCTCCAGTTGTTCCATCTAGCAGTTGTCCCTTGGATCACGAACACCTTGGTACTTGGACGTTTTGCCTCCCAAGCACCGCAAACCCGGAAGTGAATGTTCCGGCTTGCAAACGTTCTTTGGAACCTGAATGTCTGACGGGGCTTTCGATTGGTGCAGGAGCTTCCTGCAGCCAAGTGGAAGCTGTGCTTTGGTTTCCGAATGTTTTGGAAGTCGAAAGGACTTCCAGAACGGATCCCATTTGACTTCCAAGGTTTGACTGTATCGTTTACACTGAGTGGCAGCAGCTCTCCAGGGTTTCAGAAGAGACCATTTCCAGCTTATTTGGCTGTGATTCACCCCTTGCGCACATGCACACATGCAGTTGCTGCAGCAATAAAACTGTGAGCACATTTATGCAGGTTCTGGTATGGTTTTAAGCTGGATGGGAGACCGAGATTCCTGCATTGCAGGGGGTTCATAGAATCACAGAATTGGAAGGGACCTCAGGGGTCATCTAGTCCAACCCCCTGCAATGCAGGAATCTCAGCTAGAGCATCCATGACAGATGGCTATCCAACCTCTGCTTAAAAACCTCCAAGGAAGGAGAGTCCACCACCTCTTGTGGGAGTCTGCTCCACTGCTGAAGAGCTCTTACAGTCAGAAAGTTTTTCTGAATGTTTAGTCGGAATAGCCTTTCTTGTAACTTGAAGCCAGACTGTCTCACCAGAGTGGTGCATGCTCGAGTTATCTCCCGCTTGGACTACTGCAACGTGCTCTA
The DNA here is from genome assembly GCF_965113315.1 of Podarcis vaucheri. Lineage (NCBI taxonomy): Eukaryota > Metazoa > Chordata > Lepidosauria > Squamata > Lacertidae > Podarcis > Podarcis vaucheri. The sequence continues at coordinate 8,579,577 of NC_138763.1, read as the reverse complement.
TGTGGGGCTACCTTTGAAGGTGACCTGGAAACTGCAATTAATCCAGAATGTGGCAGCTAACCTGGTGACTGGGATCGGCCGCCGGGACAATATAACACCAGTCCTGAGAGATCTCATTGGCTCCCAGTATGTTTCCGAGCACAATTCAAAATGTTGGTGCTGACCTTTAAAGCCCTAAACGGCCTCGGTCCAGTATACCTGAAGGAGCATCTCCACCCCCATCATTCAGCCGGGACACTGAGATCCAGCGCCGAGGGCCTTCTGGCAGTTCCCTCATTGCGAGAAGTGAGGTTACAGGGAACCAGAATCATAATTCTCAGTAGTGGTGCCTGCCCTGTGGAACACCCTCCCTTCAGGAAATAAGCAGCTATCTTATCTATAAAAGGCATCTGAAGGCAGCCCTGTTTAGGGAAGTTTTTAATATTTAATGCTGTATTGTTTTTAACACTCAATTGGGAGCCGCCCAGAGTGGCTGGGGAAACTCAGCCAGATGGGCGGGGTATAAATAATAAATTATTTATTATTATTATTATTATTATTATTATTATTATTATTATTATTTTGGCAAG